>NC_080479.1:4597500-4966250 GCF_030265055.1 Doryrhamphus excisus | reverse complement strand
CTGTGCTGCAAGGAAGCAGTAAAAGGCCAGCAGGTGCAGGTCATCAGTGGCTCCTGCTGTGGTTGGTCAACAAGCTGCATGCTCACAACCCTCTTTGATATCCATACCTACAGAAAACAACTTTGCGGTAAGCCTTTCCATTTCACCGGCCATGTCTGTGGCCGCTACATCTGAATGGATATATTATGTATATATATTATATATTATTATCTGTGTGTATATATATATTTCAACTGCTAAACTCATTGCTCGACAGTAAAGTGGGATGAATGCCACAAGTGAACTTTTACTGTCATTATGAAGGATGGCCATCTTGAATTGGATGTATAAGTGTTGGATTATTTACCGGTACATTTTGTAAAGTGGACTGACATGTTAATACCTGTTTCTGGCATTAAAGGGCCAGCCTTGAAGGGCCGCCTTAAAGCTCTAGCCTTAAAGGGTCAGCTTAAAGGGCCAGCCTTAGAGGGCCAGCCTTAAAGGGCCAGCCTTAGAGGGCCAGCCTTACAGGGCCATCTTAAAGGGCCAGCTTAAAGGGCTAGCCTTAGAGGGCCAGCCTTAAAGGGCCAGCTTAAAGGGCCAGCCTTAGCGGCCCAGCCTTAGAGGGCCAGCCTTAGAGGGCCAGCTGAAAGGGCCAGCCTTAGAGGGCCAGCCTTAGAGGGCCAGCCTTAAGGGGCCATCCTTAGAGGGCCAGCCTTAGAGGGCCAGCCTTAGAGGGCCAGCTTAAAGGGCCAGCTTAAAGGGCCAGCTTAAAGGGCCCGCTTAAAGGGCCAGCTTAAAGGGCCAGCTTGAAGGGCCAGCTTAAAGGGCCAGCCTTAGAGGGCCAGCCTTAAAGGGCCAGCCTTACATGGCCGACCTTAGAGGGCCAGCCTTAGAGGGCCAGCCTTAGAGGGCCAGCCTTAGAGGGCCAGCTTAAAGGGCCAGCCTTAGAGGGCCAGCCTGAGAGGGCCAGCCTTAGAGGGCCAGCCTTAGAGGGCCAGCCCTAAGGGGCCATCCTTAAAGGGCCAGCTTAAAGGGCCAGCTTAAAGGACCAGCCTTAAAGCTGTAGCCTTAAAGGGCCAGCCTTAGAGGGCCAGCCTTACAGGGCCCGCTTAAAGGGCCAGCCTTACAGGGCCCGCTTAAAGGGCCAGCTTAAAGGGCCAGCTTAAAGGGCCAGCCTTAGAGGGCCAGCCTTAAAGGGCCAGCTTGAAGGGCCAGCTTAAAGGGCCAGCCTTAGAGGGCCAGCCTTAAAGGGCCAGCCTTACATGGCCGACCTTAGAGGGCCAGCCTTAGAGGGCCAGCCTTAAAGGGCCAGCCTTAGAGGGCCAGCCTTAGAAGGCCAGCCTTAGAAGGCCAGCGAGGGTCAGCCTTAAAGGGTTAGCTTAAAGTGCCAGCCTTAAAGGGCCAGTCTTAGGGGGCCAGCGAGGGTCAGCCTTAAAGGGTTAGCTTAAAGTGCCAGTCTTAGAGGGCCAGCCTTAGAGGGCAGCCTTAAAGGGTCAGCTTAGAGGGCCAGCCTTGGAGGGCCAGCTTTAGAGGGCCGGCTTAAAAGGCCAGCCTTAATGCGCCAGCTTTAGAGGGCCAGTGTAACCCATGTCTTCCCACCAGCCTAATCATGAGCAGCCATATGACTTGGTCAGCTGACGGTAGGTCCCCTCCTGATTGGCTGTCTGTGCTGCAAGGAAGCAGTAAAAGGCCAGCAGGTGCAGGTCATCAGTGGCTCCTGCTGTGGTTGGTCAACAAGCTGCATGCTCACAACCCTCTTTGATATCCATACCTACAGAAAACAACTTTGCGGTAAGCCTTTCCATTTCACCGGCCATGTCTGTGGCCGCTACATCTGAATGGATATATTATGTATATATATTATATATTATTATCTGTGTGTATATATATATTTCAACTGCTAAACTCATTGCTCGACAGTAAAGTGGGATGAATGCCACAAGTGAACTTTTACTGTCATTATGAAGGATGGCCATCTTGAATTGGATGTATAAGTGTTGGATTATTTACCGGTACATTTTGTAAAGTGGACTGACATGTTAATACCTGTTTCTGGCATTAAAGGGCCAGCCTTGAAGGGCCGCCTTAAAGCTCTAGCCTTAAAGGGTCAGCTTAAAGGGCCAGCCTTAGAGGGCCAGCCTTAAAGGGCCAGCCTTAGAGGGCCAGCCTTACAGGGCCATCTTAAAGGGCCAGCTTAAAGGGCTAGCCTTAGAGGGCCAGCCTTAAAGGGCCAGCTTAAAGGGCCAGCCTTAGCGGCCCAGCCTTAGAGGGCCAGCCTTAGAGGGCCAGCTGAAAGGGCCAGCCTTAGAGGGCCAGCCTTAGAGGGCCAGCCTTAGAGGGCCAGCCTTAAGGGGCCATCCTTAGAGGGCCAGCCTTAGAGGGCCAGCCTTAGAGGGCCAGCTTAAAGGGCCAGCTTAAAGGGCCAGCTTAAAGGGCCCGCTTAAAGGGCCAGCTTAAAGGGCCAGCTTGAAGGGCCAGCTTAAAGGGCCAGCCTTAGAGGGCCAGCCTTAGAGGGCCAGCCTTAAAGGGCCAGCCTTACATGGCCGACCTTAGAGGGCCAGCCTTAGAGGGCCAGCCTTAGAGGGCCAGCTTAAAGGGCCAGCCTTAGAGGGCCAGCCTTAGAGGGCCAGCCTTAGAGGGCCAGCCTTAAGGGGCCATCCTTAGGGGGGCCAGCTTAAAGGGCCAGCTTAAAGGACCAGCCTTAAAGCTGTAGCCTTAAAGGGCCAGCCTTAGAGGGCCAGCCTTACAGGGCCCGCTTAAAGGGCCAGCCTTACAGGGCCCGCTTAAAGGGCCAGCTTAAAGGGCCAGCTTAAAGGGCCAGCCTTAGAGGGCCAGCCTTACAGGGCCCGCTTAAAGGGCCAGCCTTACAGGGCCCGCTTAAAGGGCCAGCTTAAAGGTCCAGCCTTACAGGGCCCGCTTAAAGGGCCAACCTTAGAGGGCCAGCCTTAAAGGGCCAGCCTTACATGGCCGACCTTAGAGGGCCAGCCTTAGAGGGCCAGCCTTAGAGGGCCAGCCTTAGAGGGCCAGCTTAAAGGGCCAGCCTTAGAGGGCCAGCCTTAGAGGGCCAGCCTTAAGGGGCCATCCTTAAAGGGCCAGCCTTAGAGGGCCAGCTTAAAGGGCCAGCTTAAAGGACCAGCCTTAAAGCTGTAGCCTTAAAGGGCCAGCCTTAGAGGGCCAGCCTTACAGGGCCCGCTTAAAGGGCCAGCCTTACAGGGCCCGCTTAAAGGGCCAGCTTAAAGGGCCAGCCTTAGAGGGCCAGCCTTAGAGGGCCAGCCTTAAAGGGCCAGCCTTAGAGGGCCAGCCTTACAGGGCCAGCCTTAGAGGGCCAGCCTTAGAGGGCCAGCCTTAGAGGGCCAGCCTTAGAGGGCCAGCCTTAGAGGGCCAGCTTAAAGAGCCAGCCTTAGAGGGCCAGCCTTAGAGGGCCAGCCTTAGAGGGCCAGCCTTAGAGGGCCAGCTTAAAGGGCCAGCTTAAAGGGCCAGCCTTAAAGCTGTAGCCTTAAAGGGCCAGCCTTAAAGCTGTAGCCTTAAAGGGCCAGCCTTAGAGGGCCAGCCTTACAGGGCCCGCTTAAAGGGCCAGCTTAAAGGGCCAGCCTTAGAGGGCCAGCCTTAGAGGGCCAGCCTTAAAGGGCCAGCCTTAGAGGGCCAGCCTTAGAGGGCCAGCCTTAAAGGGCCAGACTTAGAGGGCCAGCCTTACAGGGCCAGCTTAAAGGGCCATCTTAAAGGGCCAGCCTTAAAGGGCCAGCCTTAAAGGGCCAGCCTTAAAGGGCCATCCTGAAAGGGCCAGCCTTAAAGGGCCAGCCTTGAAGGGCCAGCCTTAGAGGGCCAGCCTTACAGGGCCAGCTTAAAGGGCCGACCTTAGAGGGCCAGCCTTAGAGGGCCAGCTTAAAGGGCCAGCTTAAAGGGCCAGCCTTAAAGCTGTAGCCTTAAAGGGCCAGCCTTAAAGCTGTAGCCTTAAAGGGCCAGCCTTAGAGGGCCAGCCTTACAGGGCCCGCTTAAAGGGCCAGCTTAAAGGGCCAGCCTTAGAGGGCCAGCCTTAGAGGGCCAGCCTTAGAGGGCCAGCCTTAAAGGGCCAGACTTAGAGGGCCAGCCTTACAGGGCCAGCTTAAAGGGCCATCTTAAAGGGCCAGCCTTAAAGGGCCAGCCTTAAAGGGCCATCCTGAAAGGGCCAGCCTTAAAGGGCCAGCCTTAAAGGGCCAGTCTTAGAGGGCCAGCCTTAGAGGGCAGCCTTAAAGGGTCAGCTTAGAGGGCCAGCCTTGGAGGGCCAGCTTTAGAGGGCCGGCTTAAAAGGCCAGCCTTATTGCGCCAGCTTTAGAGGGCCAGTGTAACCCATGTCTTCCCACCAGCCTAATCATGAGCAGCCATATGACTTGGTCAGCTGACGGTAGGTCCCCTCCTGATTGGCTGTCTGTGCTGCAAGGAAGCAGTAAAAGGCCAGCAGGTGCAGGTCATCAGTGGCTCCTGCTGTGGTTGGTCAACAAGCTGCATGCTCACAACCCTCTTTGATATCCATACCTACAGAAAACAACTTTGCGGTAAGCCTTTCCATTTCACCGGCCATGTCTGTGGCCGCTACATCTGAATGGATATATTATGTATATATATTATATATTATTATCTGTGTGTATATATATATTTCAACTGCTAAACTCATTGCTCGACAGTAAAGTGGGATGAATGCCACAAGTGAACTTTTACTGTCATTATGAAGGATGGCCATCTTGAATTGGATGTATAAGTGTTGGATTATTTACCGGTACATTTTGTAAAGTGGACTGACATGTTAATACCTGTTTCTGGCATTAAAGGGCCAGCCTTGAAGGGCCGCCTTAAAGCTCTAGCCTTAAAGGGTCAGCTTAAAGGGCCAGCCTTAGAGGGCCAGCCTTAAAGGGCCAGCCTTAGAGGGCCAGCCTTACAGGGCCATCTTAAAGGGCCAGCTTAAAGGGCTAGCCTTAGAGGGCCAGCCTTAAAGGGCCAGCTTAAAGGGCCAGCCTTAGCGGCCCAGCCTTAGAGGGCCAGCCTTAGAGGGCCAGCTGAAAGGGCCAGCCTTAGAGGGCCAGCCTTAGAGGGCCAGCCTTAAGGGGCCATCCTTAGAGGGCCAGCCTTAGAGGGCCAGCCTTAGAGGGCCAGCTTAAAGGGCCAGCTTAAAGGGCCAGCTTAAAGGGCCCGCTTAAAGGGCCAGCTTAAAGGGCCAGCTTGAAGGGCCAGCTTAAAGGGCCAGCCTTAGAGGGCCAGCCTTAAAGGGCCAGCCTTACATGGCCGACCTTAGAGGGCCAGCCTTAGAGGGCCAGCCTTAGAGGGCCAGCTTAAAGGGCCAGCCTTAGAGGGCCAGCCTGAGAGGGCCAGCCTTAGAGGGCCAGCCTTAGAGGGCCAGCCTTAAGGGGCCATCCTTAAAGGGCCAGCTTAAAGGGCCAGCTTAAAGGACCAGCCTTAAAGCTGTAGCCTTAAAGGGCCAGCCTTAGAGGGCCAGCCTTACAGGGCCCGCTTAAAGGGCCAGCCTTACAGGGCCCGCTTAAAGGGCCAGCTTAAAGGGCCAGCTTAAAGGGCCAGCCTTAGAGGGCCAGCCTTAAAGGGCCAGCTTGAAGGGCCAGCTTAAAGGGCCAGCCTTAGAGGGCCAGTCTTAAAGGGCCAGCCTTACATGGCCGACCTTAGAGGGCCAGCCTTAGAGGGCCAGCCTTAGAGGGCCAGCCTTAGAAGGCCAGCCTTAGAAGGCCAGCGAGGGTCAGCCTTAAAGGGTTAGCTTAAAGTGCCAGCCTTAAAGGGCCAGTCTTAGGGGGCCAGCGAGGGTCAGCCTTAAAGGGTTAGCTTAAAGTGCCAGTCTTAGAGGGCCAGCCTTAGAGGGCAGCCTTAAAGGGTCAGCTTAGAGGGCCAGCCTTGGAGGGCCAGCTTTAGAGGGCCGGCTTAAAAGGCCAGCCTTAATGCGCCAGCTTTAGAGGGCCAGTGTAACCCATGTCTTCCCACCAGCCTAATCATGAGCAGCCATATGACTTGGTCAGCTGACGGTAGGTCCCCTCCTGATTGGCTGTCTGTGCTGCAAGGAAGCAGTAAAAGGCCAGCAGGTGCAGGTCATCAGTGGCTCCTGCTGTGGTTGGTCAACAAGCTGCATGCTCACAACCCTCTTTGATATCCATACCTACAGAAAACAACTTTGCGGTAAGCCTTTCCATTTCACCGGCCATGTCTGTGGCCGCTACATCTGAATGGATATATTATGTATATATATTATATATTATTATCTGTGTGTATATATATATTTCAACTGCTAAACTCATTGCTCGACAGTAAAGTGGGATGAATGCCACAAGTGAACTTTTACTGTCATTATGAAGGATGGCCATCTTGAATTGGATGTATAAGTGTTGGATTATTTACCGGTACATTTTGTAAAGTGGACTGACATGTTAATACCTGTTTCTGGCATTAAAGGGCCAGCCTTAGAGGGCCAGCCTTAAGGGGCCATCCTTAGAGGGCCAGCCTTAGAGGGCCAGCCTTAGAGGGCCAGCTTAAAGGGCCAGCTTAAAGGGCCAGCCTTAAAGCTGTAGCCTTAAAGGGCCAGCCTTAGAGGGCCAGCCTTACAGGGCCCGCTTAAAGGGCCAGCCTTACAGGGCCCGCTTAAAGGGCCAGCTTAAAGGGCCAGCTTGAAGGGCCAGCTTAAAGGGCCAGCCTTAGAGGGCCAGCCTTAAAGGGCCAGCCTTACATGGCCGACCTTAGAGGGCCAGCCTTAGAGGGCCAGCCTTAGAGGGCCAGCCTTAGAGGGCCAGCCTTAGAGGGCCAGCTTAAAGGGCCAGCCTTAGAAGGCCAGCCTTAGAGGGCCAGCCTTAGAGGGCCAGCCTTAGAGGGCCAGCCTTAAGGGGCCATCCTTAAAGGGCCAGCCTTAGAGGGCCAGCTTAAAGGACCAGCCTTAAAGCTGTAGCCTTAAAAGGCCAGCCTTAGAGGGCCAGCCTTAAAGGGCCAGCCTTAGAGGGCCAGCCTTACAGGGCCAGCTTAAAGTGCCAGCTTAAAGGGCCAGCCTTAGAGGGCCAGCCTTAAAGGGCCAGCCTTAAAGGGCCAGCCTTAAAGGCCCATCCTTAAAGGGCCAGCCTTAAAAGGCCAGCCTTAAAGGGCCAGCCTTAAAGGGCCAGCTTTAAAGGGCTAGCCTTAGAGGGCCAGCCTTACAGGGCCATCTTAAAGGGCCAGCTTAAAGGGCTAGCCTTAGAGGGCCAGCTTAAAGGGCCAGCTTAAAGGGCCAGCTTAAAAGGCCCGCCTTAAAGGGCCAGCCTTAGAGGGCCAGCCTTAAAGGGCCAGCATTAGAGGGCCAGCTTTAGAGGGCCAGCCTTAAAGGGCCAGCCTTAAAGGGCCATCCTGAAAGGGCCAGTTTTAAACGGCCAGCCTTAGAGGGCCAGCCTTAAAGTGCCAGCCTTAAAGGACCAGCCTTAGAGGGCCAGCCTTAAAGGGCCAGCCTTAAAGGGCCAGCCTTAAAGGGCCAGCCTTAAAGGGCCATCCTGAAAGGGCCATCCTGAAAGGGCCAGCCTTAGAGGGCCAGCCTTACATGGCCGACCTTAGAGGGCCAGCCTTAGAGGGCCAGCCTTAGAGGGCCAGCCTTAGAGGGCCAGCCTTAGAGGGCCAGCCTTAGAGGGCCAGCCTTAGAGGCCCAGCCTTAGAAGGCCAGCCTTAGAAGGCCAGCAAGGGTCAGCCTTAAAGGGTTAGCTTAAAGTGCCAGCCTTAAAGGGCCAGTCTTAGGGGGCCATCGAGGGTCAGCCTTAAAGGGTTAGCTTAAAGTGCCAGCCTTAAAGGGCCAGTCTTAGAGGGCCAGCCTTAGAGGGCAGCCTTAAAGGGTCAGCTTAGAGGGCCAGCCTTGGAGGGCCAGCTTTAGAGGGCCGGCTTAAAAGGCCAGCCTTAATGCGCCAGCTTTAGAGGGCCAGTGTAACCCATGTCTTCCCACCAGCCTAATCATGAGCAGCCATATGACTTGGTCAGCTGACGGTAGGTCCCCTCCTGATTGGCTGTCTGTGCTGCAAGGAAGCAGTAAAAGGCCAGCAGGTGCAGGTCATCAGTGGCTCCTGCTGTGGTTGGTCAACAAGCTGCATGCTCACAACCCTCTTTGATATCCATACCTACAGAAAACAACTTTGCGGTAAGCCTTTCCATTTCACCGGCCATGTCTGTGGCCGCTACATCTGAATGGATATATTATGTATATATATTATATATTATTATCTGTGTGTATATATATATTTCAACTGCTAAACTCATTGCTCGACAGTAAAGTGGGATGAATGCCACAAGTGAACTTTTACTGTCATTATGAAGGATGGCCATCTTGAATTGGATGTATAAGTGTTGGATTATTTACCGGTACATTTTGTAAAGTGGACTGACATGTTAATACCTGTTTCTGGCATTAAAGGGCCAGCCTTGAAGGGCCGCCTTAAAGCTCTAGCCTTAAAGGGTCAGCTTAAAGGGCCAGCCTTAGAGGGCCAGCCTTAAAGGGCCAGCCTTAGAGGGCCAGCCTTACAGGGCCATCTTAAAGGGCCAGCTTAAAGGGCTAGCCTTAGAGGGCCAGCCTTAAAGGGCCAGCTTAAAGGGCCAGCCTTAGCGGCCCAGCCTTAGAGGGCCAGCCTTAGAGGGCCAGCTGAAAGGGCCAGCCTTAGAGGGCCAGCCTTAGAGGGCCAGCCTTAGAGGGCCAGCCTTAAGGGGCCATCCTTAGAGGGCCAGCCTTAGAGGGCCAGCCTTAGAGGGCCAGCTTAAAGGGCCAGCTTAAAGGGCCAGCTTAAAGGGCCCGCTTAAAGGGCCAGCTTAAAGGGCCAGCCTTAGCGGCCCAGCCTTAGAGGGCCAGCCTTAGAGGGCCAGCTGAAAGGGCCAGCCTTAGAGGGCCAGCCTTAGAGGGCCAGCCTTAAGGGGCCATCCTTAGAGGGCCAGCCTTAGAGGGCCAGCCTTAGAGGGCCAGCTTAAAGGGCCAGCTTAAAGGGCCAGCTTAAAGGGCCCGCTTAAAGGGCCAGCTTAAAGGGCCAGCTTGAAGGGCCAGCTTAGAGGGCCAGCCTTAGAGGGCCAGCCTTAAAGGGCCAGCCTTACATGGCCGACCTTAGAGGGCCAGCCTTAGAGGGCCAGCCTTAGAGGGCCAGCTTAAAGGGCCAGCCTGAGAGGGCCAGCCTGAGAGGGCCAGCCTTAGAGGGCCAGCCTTAGAGGGCCAGCCTTAAGGGGCCATCCTTAAAGGGCCAGCTTAAAGGGCCAGCTTAAAGGACCAGCCTTAAAGCTGTAGCCTTAAAGGGCCAGCCTTAGAGGGCCAGCCTTACAGGGCCCGCTTAAAGGGCCAGCCTTACAGGGCCCGCTTAAAGGGCCAGCTTAAAGGGCCAGCTTAAAGGGCCAGCCTTACAGGGCCCGCTTAAAGGGCCAGCCTTACAGGGCCAGCTTAAAGGGCCAGCTTAAAGGGCCAGCCTTACAGGGCCCGCTTAAAGGGCCAACCTTAGAGGGCCAGCCTTAAAGGGCCAGCCTTACATGGCCGACCTTAGAGGGCCAGCCTTAGAGGGCCAGCCTTAGAGGGCCAGCTTAAAGGGCCAGCCTTAGAGGGCCAGCCTTAGAGGGCCAGCCTTAGAGGGCCAGCCTTAGAGGGCCAGCCTTAAGGGGCCATCCTTAAAGGGCCAGCCTTAGAGGGCCAGCTTAAAGGGCCAGCTTAAAGGACCAGCCTTAAAGCTGTAGCCTTAAAGGGCCAGCCTTAGAGGGCCAGCCTTACATGGCCCGCTTAAAGGGCCAGCCTTACAGGGCCCGCTTAAAGGGCCAGCTTAAAGGGCCAGCTTAAAGGGCCAGCCTTAGAGGGCCAGCCTTAGAGGGCCAGCCTTAGAGGGCCAGCCTTAAAGGGCCAGCCTTAGAGGGCCAGCCTTACAGGGCCAGCCTTAGAGGGCCAGCCTTAGAGGGCCAGCCTTAGAGGGCCAGCCTTAGAGGGCCAGCTTAAAGAGCCAGCCTTAGAGGGCCAGCCTTAGAGGGCCAGCCTTAGAGGGCCAGCCTTAGAGGGCCAGCTTAAAGGGCCAGCTTAAAGGGCCAGCCTTAAAGCTGTAGCCTTAAAGGGCCAGCCTTAAAGCTGTAGCCTTAAAGGGCCAGCCTTAAAGGGCCAGCCTTAAAGTGCCATCCTGAAAGGGCCAGCCTTAAAGGGCCAGCCTTAAAGGGCCAGCCTTAGAGGGCCAGCCTTAGAGGGCCAGCCTTAGAGGGCCAGCCTTAAAGGGCCAGCCTTAGAGGGCCAGCCTTACAGGGCCAGCCTTAGAGGGCCAGCCTTAGAGGGCCAGCCTTAGAGGGCCAGCCTTAGAGGGCCAGCCTTAGAGGGCCAGCTTAAAGAGCCAGCCTTAGAGGGCCAGCCTTAGAGGGCCAGCCTTAGAGGGCCAGCCTTAGAGGGCCAGCTTAAAGGGCCAGCTTAAAGGGCCAGCCTTAAAGCTGTAGCCTTAAAGGGCCAGCCTTAAAGCTGTAGCCTTAAAGGGCCAGCCTTAGAGGGCCAGCCTTACAGGGCCCGCTTAAAGGGCCAGCTTAAAGGGCCAGCCTTAGAGGGCCAGCCTTAGAGGGCCAGCCTTAAAGGGCCAGCCTTAGAGGGCCAGCCTTAGAGGGCCAGCCTTAGAGGGCCAGACTTAGAGGGCCAGCCTTACAGGGCCAGCTTAAAGGGCCATCTTAAAGGGCCAGCCTTAAAGGGCCAGCCTTAAAGGGCCATCCTGAAAGGGCCAGCCTTAAAGGGCCAGCATTAGAGGGCCAGCCTTAGAGGGCCAGCCTTAGAGGGCCAGCTTTAGAGGGCCAGCCTTAAAGGGCCAGCCTTAAAGGGCCATCCTGAAAGGGCCATCCTGAAAGGGCCAGCCTTAGAGGGCCAGCCTTACATGGCCGACCTTAGAGGGCCAGCCTTAGAGGGCCAGCCTTAGAGGGCCAGCCTTAGAGGGCCAGCCTTAGAGGCCCAGCCTTAGAGGGCCAGCCTTAAAGGGCCAGCCTTAGAGGGCCAGCCTTAGAAGGCCAGCCTTAGAAGGCCAGCGAGGGTCAGCCTTAAAGGGTTAGCTTAAAGTGCCAGCCTTAAAGGGCCAGTCTTAGGGGGCCAGCGAGGGTCAGCCTTAAAGGGTTAGCTTAAAGTGCCAGTCTTAGAGGGCCAGCCTTAGAGGGCAGCCTTAAAGGGTCAGCTTAGAGGGCCAGCCTTGGAGGGCCAGCTTTAGAGGGCCGGCTTAAAAGGCCAGCCTTAATGCGCCAGCTTTAGAGGGCCAGTGTAACCCATGTCTTCCCACCAGCCTAATCATGAGCAGCCATATGACTTGGTCAGCTGACGGTAGGTCCCCTCCTGATTGGCTGTCTGTGCTGCAAGGAAGCAGTAAAAGGCCAGCAGGTGCAGGTCATCAGTGGCTCCTGCTGTGGTTGGTCAACAAGCTGCATGCTCACAACCCTCTTTGATATCCATACCTACAGAAAACAACTTTGCGGTAAGCCTTTCCATTTCACCGGCCATGTCTGTGGCCGCTACATCTGAATGGATATATTATGTATATATATTATATATTATTATCTGTGTGTATATATATATTTCAACTGCTAAACTCATTGCTCGACAGTAAAGTGGGATGAATGCCACAAGTGAACTTTTACTGTCATTATGAAGGATGGCCATCTTGAATTGGATGTATAAGTGTTGGATTATTTACCGGTACATTTTGTAAAGTGGACTGACATGTTAATACCTGTTTCTGGCATTAAAGGGCCAGCCTTGAAGGGCCGCCTTAAAGCTCTAGCCTTAAAGGGTCAGCTTAAAGGGCCAGCCTTAGAGGGCCAGCCTTAAAGGGCCAGCCTTAGAGGGCCAGCCTTACAGGGCCATCTTAAAGGGCCAGCTTAAAGGGCTAGCCTTAGAGGGCCAGCCTTAAAGGGCCAGCTTAAAGGGCCAGCCTTAGCGGCCCAGCCTTAGAGGGCCAGCCTTAGAGGGCCAGCTGAAAGGGCCAGCCTTAGAGGGCCAGCCTTAGAGGGCCAGCCTTAGAGGGCCAGCCTTAGAGGGCCAGCCTTAAGGGGCCATCCTTAGAGGGCCAGCCTTAGAGGGCCAGCCTTAGAGGGCCAGCTTAAAGGGCCAGCTTAAAGGGCCAGCTTAAAGGGCCCGCTTAAAGGGCCAGCTTAAAGGGCCAGCTTGAAGGGCCAGCTTAAAGGGCCAGCCTTAGAGGGCCAGCCTTAGAGGGCCAGCCTTAAAGGGCCAGCCTTACATGGCCGACCTTAGAGGGCCAGCCTTAGAGGGCCAGCCTTAGAGGGCCAGCTTAAAGGGCCAGCCTTAGAGGGCCAGCCTTAGAGGGCCAGCCTTAGAGGGCCAGCCTTAAGGGGCCATCCTTAAAGGGCCAGCTTAAAGGGCCAGCTTAAAGGACCAGCCTTAAAGCTGTAGCCTTAAAGGGCCAGCCTTAGAGGGCCAGCCTTACAGGGCCCGCTTAAAGGGCCAGCCTTACAGGGCCCGCTTAAAGGGCCAGCTTAAAGGGCCAGCTTAAAGGGCCAGCCTTAGAGGGCCAGCCTTACAGGGCCCGCTTAAAGGGCCAGCCTTACAGGGCCCGCTTAAAGGGCCAGCTTAAAGGTCCAGCCTTACAGGGCCCGCTTAAAGGGCCAACCTTAGAGGGCCAGCCTTAAAGGGCCAGCCTTACATGGCCGACCTTAGAGGGCCAGCCTTAGAGGGCCAGCCTTAGAGGGCCAGCCTTAGAGGGCCAGCTTAAAGGGCCAGCCTTAGAGGGCCAGCCTTAGAGGGCCAGCCTTAAGGGGCCATCCTTAAAGGGCCAGCCTTAGAGGGCCAGCTTAAAGGGCCAGCTTAAAGGACCAGCCTTAAAGCTGTAGCCTTAAAGGGCCAGCCTTAGAGGGCCAGCCTTACAGGGCCCGCTTAAAGGGCCAGCCTTACAGGGCCCGCTTAAAGGGCCAGCTTAAAGGGCCAGCCTTAGAGGGCCAGCCTTAGAGGGCCAGCCTTAGAGGGCCAGCCTTAGAGGGCCAGCCTTAGAGGGCCAGCCTTAGAGGGCCAGCCTTACAGGGCCAGCCTTAGAGGGCCAGCCTTAGAGGGCCAGCCTTAGAGGGCCAGCCTTAGAGGGCCAGCCTTAGAGGGCCAGCTTAAAGAGCCAGCCTTAGAGGGCCAGCCTTAGAGGGCCAGCCTTAGAGGGCCAGCCTTAGAGGGCCAGCTTAAAGGGCCAGCTTAAAGGGCCAGCCTTAAAGCTGTAGCCTTAAAGGGCCAGCCTTAAAGCTGTAGCCTTCAAGGGCCAGCCTTAGAGGGCCAGCCTTACAGGGCCCGCTTAAAGGGCCAGCTTAAAGGGCCAGCCTTAGAGGGCCAGCCTTAGAGGGCCAGCCTTAAAGGGCCAGCCTTAGAGGGCCAGCCTTAGAGGGCCAGCCTTAAAGGGCCAGACTTAGAGGGCCAGCCTTACAGGGCCAGCTTAAAGGGCCATCTTAAAGGGCCAGCCTTAAAGGGCCAGCCTTAAAGGGCCAGCCTTAAAGGGCCAGCCTTAAAGGGCCAGCCTTGAAGGGCCAGCCTTAGAGGGCCAGCCTTACAGGGCCAGCTTAAAGGGCCGACCTTAGAGGGCCAGCCTTAGAGGGCCAGCTTAAAGGGCCAGCTTAAAGGGCCAGCCTTAAAGCTGTAGCCTTAAAGGGCCAGCCTTAAAGCTGTAGCCTTAAAGGGCCAGCCTTAGAGGGCCAGCCTTACAGGGCCCGCTTAAAGGGCCAGCTTAAAGGGCCAGCCTTAGAGGGCCAGCCTTAGAGGGCCAGCCTTAGAGGGCCAGCCTTAAAGGGCCAGACTTAGAGGGCCAGCCTTACAGGGCCAGCTTAAAGGGCCATCTTAAAGGGCCAGCCTTAAAGGGCCAGCCTTAAAGGGCCATCCTGAAAGGGCCAGCCTTAAAGGGCCAGCCTTAAAGGGCCAGTCTTAGAGGGCCAGCCTTAGAGGGCAGCCTTAAAGGGTCAGCTTAGAGGGCCAGCCTTGGAGGGCCAGCTTTAGAGGGCCGGCTTAAAAGGCCAGCCTTATTGCGCCAGCTTTAGAGGGCCAGTGTAACCCATGTCTTCCCACCAGCCTAATCATGAGCAGCCATATGACTTGGTCAGCTGACGGTAGGTCCCCTCCTGATTGGCTGTCTGTGCTGCAAGGAAGCAGTAAAAGGCCAGCAGGTGCAGGTCATCAGTGGCTCCTGCTGTGGTTGGTCAACAAGCTGCATGCTCACAACCCTCTTTGATATCCATACCTACAGAAAACAACTTTGCGGTAAGCCTTTCCATTTCACCGGCCATGTCTGTGGCCGCTACATCTGAATGGATATATTATGTATATATATTATATATTATTATCTGTGTGTATATATATATTTCAACTGCTAAACTCATTGCTCGACAGTAAAGTGGGATGAATGCCACAAGTGAACTTTTACTGTCATTATGAAGGATGGCCATCTTGAATTGGATGTATAAGTGTTGGATTATTTACCGGTACATTTTGTAAAGTGGACTGACATGTTAATACCTGTTTCTGGCATTAAAGGGCCAGCCTTGAAGGGCCGCCTTAAAGCTCTAGCCTTAAAGGGTCAGCTTAAAGGGCCAGCCTTAGAGGGCCAGCCTTAAAGGGCCAGCCTTAGAGGGCCAGCCTTACAGGGCCATCTTAAAGGGCCAGCTTAAAGGGCTAGCCTTAGAGGGCCAGCCTTAAAGGGCCAGCTTAAAGGGCCAGCCTTAGCGGCCCAGCCTTAGAGGGCCAGCCTTAGAGGGCCAGCTGAAAGGGCCAGCCTTAGAGGGCCAGCCTTAGAGGGCCAGCCTTAAGGGGCCATCCTTAGAGGGCCAGCCTTAGAGGGCCAGCCTTAGAGGGCCAGCTTAAAGGGCCAGCTTAAAGGGCCAGCTTAAAGGGCCCGCTTAAAGGGCCAGCTTAAAGGGCCAGCTTGAAGGGCCAGCTTAAAGGGCCAGCCTTAGAGGGCCAGCCTTAAAGGGCCAGCCTTACATGGCCGACCTTAGAGGGCCAGCCTTAGAGGGCCAGCCTTAGAGGGCCAGCCTTAAAGGGCCAGCCTTAGAGGGCCAGCCTGAGAGGGCCAGCCTTAGAGGGCCAGCCTTAGAGGGCCAGCCTTAAGGGGCCATCCTTAAAGGGCCAGCTTAAAGGGCCAGCTTAAAGGACCAGCCTTAAAGCTGTAGCCTTAAAGGGCCAGCCTTAGAGGGCCAGCCTTACAGGGCCCGCTTAAAGGGCCAGCCTTACAGGGCCCGCTTAAAGGGCCAGCTTAAAGGGCCAGCTTAAAGGGCCAGCCTTAGAGGGCCAGCCTTAAAGGGCCAGCTTGAAGGGCCAGCTTAAAGGGCCAGCCTTAGAGGGCCAGTCTTAAAGGGCCAGCCTTACATGGCCGACCTTAGAGGGCCAGCCTTAGAGGGCCAGCCTTAGAGGGCCAGCCTTAGAAGGCCAGCCTTAGAAGGCCAGCGAGGGTCAGCCTTAAAGGGTTAGCTTAAAGTGCCAGCCTTAAAGGGCCAGTCTTAGGGGGCCAGCGAGGGTCAGCCTTAAAGGGTTAGCTTAAAGTGCCAGTCTTAGAGGGCCAGCCTTAGAGGGCAGCCTTAAAGGGTCAGCTTAGAGGGCCAGCCTTGGAGGGCCAGCTTTAGAGGGCCGGCTTAAAAGGCCAGCCTTAATGCGCCAGCTTTAGAGGGCCAGTGTAACCCATGTCTTCCCACCAGCCTAATCATGAGCAGCCATATGACTTGGTCAGCTGACGGTAGGTCCCCTCCTGATTGGCTGTCTGTGCTGCAAGGAAGCAGTAAAAGGCCAGCAGGTGCAGGTCATCAGTGGCTCCTGCTGTGGTTGGTCAACAAGCTGCATGCTCACAACCCTCTTTGATATCCATACCTACAGAAAACAACTTTGCGGTAAGCCTTTCCATTTCACCGGCCATGTCTGTGGCCGCTACATCTGAATGGATATATTATGTATATATATTATATATTATTATCTGTGTGTATATATATATTTCAACTGCTAAACTCATTGCTCGACAGTAAAGTGGGATGAATGCCACAAGTGAACTTTTACTGTCATTATGAAGGATGGCCATCTTGAATTGGATGTATAAGTGTTGGATTATTTACCGGTACATTTTGTAAAGTGGACTGACATGTTAATACCTGTTTCTGGCATTAAAGGGCCAGCCTTGAAGGGCCGCCTTAAAGCTCTAGCCTTAAAGGGTCAGCTTAAAGGGCCAGCCTTAGAGGGCCAGCCTTAAAGGGCCAGCCTTAGAGGGCCAGCCTTACAGGGCCATCTTAAAGGGCCAGCTTAAAGGGCTAGCCTTAGAGGGCCAGCCTTAAAGGGCCAGCTTAAAGGGCCAGCCTTAGAGGGCCAGCCTTAGAGGGCCAGCTGAAAGGGCCAGCCTTAGAGGGCCAGCCTTAGAGGGCCAGCCTTAGAGGGCCAGCCTTAAGGGGCCATCCTTAGAGGGCCAGCCTTAGAGGGCCAGCCTTAGATGGCCAGCTTAAAGGGCCAGCTTAAAGGGCCAGCCTTAAAGCTGTAGCCTTAAAGGGCCAGCCTTAGAGGGCCAGCCTTACAGGGCCCGCTTAAAGGGCCAGCCTTACAGGGCCCGCTTAAAGGGCCAGCTTAAAGGGCCAGCTTGAAGGGCCAGCTTAAAGGGCCAGCCTTAGAGGGCCAGCCTTAAAGGGCCAGCCTTACATGGCCGACCTTAGAGGGCCAGCCTTAGAGGGCCAGCCTTAGAGGGCCAGCCTTAGAGGGCCAGCCTTAGAGGGCCAGCTTAAAGGGCCAGCCTTAGAGGGCCAGCCTTAGAGGGCCAGCCTTAGAGGGCCAGCCTTAAGGGTCCATCCTTAAAGGGCCAGCCTTAGAGGGCCAGCTTAAAGGGCCAGCTTAAAGGACCAGCCTTAAAGCTGTAGCCTTAAAGGGCCAGCCTTAGAGGGCCAGCCTTACAGGGCCCGCTTAAAGGGCCAGCCTTACAGGGCCCGCTTAAAGGGCCAGCTTAAAGGGCCAGCTTGAAGGGCCAGCTTAAAGGGCCAGCCTTAGGGGGCCAGCCTTAAAGGGCCAGCCTTACATGGCCGACCTTAGAGGGCCAGCCTTAGAGGGCCAGCCTTAGAGGGCCAGCCTTAGAGGGCCAGCCTTAGAGGGCCAGCTTAAAGGGCCAGCCTTAGAGGGCCAGCCTTAGAGGGCCAGCCTTAGAGGGCCAGCCTTAAGGGGCCATCCTTAAAGGGCCAGCCTTAGAGGGCCAGCTTAAAGGGCCAGCTTAAAGGACCAGCCTTAAAGCTGTAGCCTTAAAGGGCCAGCCTTAGAGGGCCAGCCTTACAGGGCCCGCCTTAGAGGGCCAGCCTTAAAGGGCCAGCCTTAGAGGGCCAGCCTTACAGGGCCAGCTTAAAGGGCCAGCTTAAAGGGCCAGCCTTAGAGGTTCAGCCTTAAAGGGCCAGCCTTACAGGGCCCGCTTAAAGGGCCAGCTTAAAGGGCCAGCTTGAAGGGCCAGCTTAAAGGGCCAGCCTTAGAGGGCCAGCCTTAAAGGGCCAGCCTTACATGGCCGACCTTAGAGGGCCAGCCTTAGAGGGCCAGCCTTAGAGGGCCAGCCTTAGAGGGCCAGCCTTAGAGGGCCAGCTTAAAGGGCCAGCCTTAGAGGGCCAGCCTTAGAGGGCCAGCTTAAAGGGCCAGCCTTAGAGGGCCAGCCTTAGAGGGCCAGCCTTAGAGGGCCAGCCTTAGAGGGCCAGCCTTAAGGGGCCATCCTTAAAGGGCCAGCCTTAGAGGGCCAGCTTAAAGGGCCAGCTTAAAGGACCAGCCTTAAAGCTGTAGCCTTAAAGGACCAGCCTTAGAGGGCCAGCCTTACAGGGCCCGCCTTAGAGGGCCAGCCTTAAAGGGCCAGCCTTAGAGGGCCAGCCTTACAGGGCCAGCTTAAAGGGCCAGCTTAAAGGGCCAGCCTTAGAGGGCCAGCCTTAAAGGGCCAGCCTTAGAGGGCCAGCCTTAGAGGGCCAGCTTAAAGGGTCAGCTTAAAGGGCCAGCCTTAGAGGGCCAGCCTTAGAGAGCCAGCTTAAAGGGCCAGCTTAAAGGGCCAGCCTTAGAGGGCCAGCCATAGAGGGCCAGCCTTAGAGGGCCAGCCTTAGAGGGCCAGCCTTAAAGGGCCAGCCTTAGAGGGCCAGCCTTAAAGGGCCAGCCTTAGAGGGCCAGCCTTAGAGGGCCAGCTTAAAGAGCCAGCCTTAGAGGGCCAGCCTTAGAGGGCCAGCCTTAAGGGGCCATCCGTAAAGGGCCAGCCTTAGAGGGCCAGCCTTAGAGGGCCAGCTTAAAGGGCCAGCTTAAAGGGCCAGCCTTAAAGCTGTAGCCTTAAAGGGCCAGCCTTAGAGGGCCAGCCTTACAGGGCCCGCTTAAAGGGCCAGCCTTACAGGGCCCGCTTAAAGGGCCAGCTTAAAGGGCCAGCCTTAGAGGGCCAGCCTTAGAGGGCCAGCCTTAAAGGGCCAGCCTTAGAGGGCCAGCCTTAAAGGGCCAGACTTAGAGGGCCAGCCTTACAGGGCCAGCTTAAAGGGCCAGCTTAAAGGGCCAGCCTTAAAGGGCCAGCCTTAAAGGGCCATCCTAAAAGGGCCAGCCTTAAAGGGCCAGCCTTAAAGTGCCAGCCTTGAAGGGCCAGCCTTAGAGGGCCAGCCTTAGAGGGCCAGCCTTACAGGGCCAGCTTAAAGGGCCGACCTTAGAGGGCCAGCCTTAAAGGGCCAGCTTAAAGGGCCATCTTAAAGGGCCAGCTTAAAGGGCCAGCCTTAGAGGGTCAGCCTTAGAGGGCCAGCCTTACAGGGCCCGCTTAAAGGGCCATCTTAAAGGGCCAGCTTAAAGGGCCAGCCTTAGAGGGCCAGCCTTAGAGGGCCAGCCTTACAGGGCCCGCTTAAAGGGCCAGCCTTAAAGGGCCAGCCTTAAAGGGCCATCCTGAAAGGGCCAGCCTTAGAGGGCCAGCCTTAAAGGGCCAGCTTAAAGGGCCAGCCTTAGAGGGCCAGCCTTTGAGGGCCAGCCTTAGAGGGCAAGCCTTAAGGGGCCAGCTTAAAGGGCCAGCTTAAAGGGCCAGCCTTAGAGGGCCAGCCTTAGAGGGCCAGTCTTAGAGGGCCAGCATTAGAGGGCCAGCCTTAGAGGGCCAGCCTTAGAGGGCCAGCTTTAGAGGGCCAGCCTTAAAGGGCCAGCCTTAAAGGGCCATCCTGAAAGGGCCATCCTGAAAGGGCCAGCCTGAGAGGGCCAGCCTTACATGGCCGACCTTAGAGGGCCAGCCTTAGAGGGCCAGCCTTAGAGGGCCAGCCTTAGAGGGCCAGCCTTAGAGGGCCAGCCTTAGAGGCCCAGCCTTAGAGGGCCAGCCTTAAAGGGCCAGCCTTAGAGGGCCAGCCTTAGAAGGCCAGCCTTAGAAGGCCAGCGAGGGTCAGCCTTAAAGTGTTAGCTTAAAGTGCCAGCCTTAAAGGGCCAGTCTTAGGGGGCCAGCGAGGGTCAGCCTTAAAGGGTTAGCTTAAAGTGCCAGTCTTAGAGGGCCAGCCTTAGAGGGCAGCCTTAAAGGGTCAGCTTAGAGGGCCAGCCTTGGAGGGCCAGCTTTAGAGGGCCGGCTTAAAAGGCCAGCCTTAATGCGCCAGCTTTAGAGGGCCAGTGTAACCCATGTCTTCCCACCAGCCTAATCATGAGCAGCCATATGACTTGGTCAGCTGACGGTAGGTCCCCTCCTGATTGGCTGTCTGTGCTGCAAGGAAGCAGTAAAAGGCCAGCAGGTGCAGGTCATCAGTGGCTCCTGCTGTGGTTGGTCAACAAGCTGCATGCTCACAACCCTCTTTGATATCCATACCTACAGAAAACAACTTTGCGGTAAGCCTTTCCATTTCACCGGCCATGTCTGTGGCCGCTACATCTGAATGGATATATTATGTATATATATTATATATTATTATCTGTGTGTATATATATATTTCAACTGCTAAACTCATTGCTCGACAGTAAAGTGGGATGAATGCCACAAGTGAACTTTTACTGTCATTATGAAGGATGGCCATCTTGAATTGGATGTATAAGTGTTGGATTATTTACCGGTACATTTTGTAAAGTGGACTGACATGTTAATACCTGTTTCTGGCATTAAAGGGCCAGCCTTGAAGGGCCGCCTTAAAGCTCTAGCCTTAAAGGGTCAGCTTAAAGGGCCAGCCTTAGAGGGCCAGCCTTAAAGGGCCAGCCTTAGAGGGCCAGCCTTACAGGGCCATCTTAAAGGGCCAGCTTAAAGGGCTAGCCTTAGAGGGCCAGCCTTAAAGGGCCAGCTTAAAGGGCCAGCTTAAAGGGCCAGCCTTAGAGGGCCAGCCTTAGAGGGCCAGCTGAAAGGGCCAGCCTTAGAGGGCCAGCCTTAGAGGGCCAGCCTTAGAGGGCCAGCCTTAAGGGGCCATCCTTAGAGGGCCAGCCTTAGAGGGCCAGCCTTAGAGGGCCAGCTTAAAGGGCCAGCCTTAAAGCTGTAGCCTTAAAGGGCCAGCCTTAGAGGGCCAGCCTTACAGGGCCCGCTTAAAGGGCCAGCCTTACAGGGCCCGCTTAAAGGGCCAGCTGAAAGGGCCAGCCTTAGAGGGCCAGCCTTAGAGGGCCAGCCTTAGAGGGCCAGCCTTAAGGGGCCATCCTTAGAGGGCCAGCCTTAGAGGGCCAGCCTTAGAGGGCCAGCTTAAAGGGCCAGCTTAAAGGGCCAGCCTTAAAGCTGTAGCCTTAAAGGGCCAGCCTTAGAGGGCCAGCCTTACAGGGCCCGCTTAAAGGGCCAGCCTTACAGGGCCCGCTTAAAGGGCCAGCTTAAAGGGCCAGCTTGAAGGGCCAGCTTAAAGGGCCAGCCTTAGAGGGCCAGCCTTAAAGGGCCAGCCTTACATGGCCGACCTTAGAGGGCCAGCCTTAGAGGGCCAGCCTTAGAGGGCCAGCCTTAGAGGGCCAGCCTTAGAGGGCCAGCTTAAAGGGCCAGCCTTAGAGGGCCAGCCTTAGAGGGCCAGCCTTAGAGGGCCAGCCTTAGAGGGCCAGCCTTAAGGGGCCATCCTTAAAGGGCCAGCCTTAGAGGGCCAGCTTAAAGGGCCAGCTTAAAGGACCAGCCTTAAAGCTGTAGCCTTAAAGGGCCAGCCTTAGAGGGCCAGCCTTACAGGGCCCGCCTTAGAGGGCCAGCCTTAAAGGGCCAGCCTTAGAGGGCCAGCCTTACAGGGCCAGCTTAAAGGGCCAGCTTAAAGGGCCAGCCTTAGAGGGCCAGCCTTAGAGGGCCAGCTTAAAGGGCCATCTTAAAGGGCCAGCCTTAGAGGGCCAGCCTTAGAGAGCCAGCTTAAAGGGCCAGCTTAAAGGGCCAGCCTTAGAGGGCCAGCCTTAGAGGGCCAGCCTTAAAGGGGCAGCCTTAGAGGGCCAGCCTTACAGGGCCAGCTTAAAGGGCCAGCTTAAAGGGCCAGCCTTAGAGGGCCAGCCTTAAAGGGCCAGCCTTAGAGGGCCAGCCTTAGAGGGCCAGCTTAAAGAGCCAGCCTTAGAGGGCCAGCCTTAGAGGGCCAGCCTTAAGGGGCCATCCGTAAAGGGCCAGCCTTAGAGGGCCAGCCTTAGAGGGCCAGCTTAAAGGGCCAGCTTAAAGGGCCAGCCTTAAAGCTGTAGCCTTAAAGGGCCAGCCTTAGAGGGCCAGCCTTACAGGGCCCGCTTAAAGGGCCAGCCTTACAGGGCCCGCTTAAAGGGCCAGCTTAAAGGGCCAGCCTTAGAGGGCCAGCCTTAAAGGGCCAGCCTTAGAGGGCCAGCCTTAAAGGGCCAGACTTAGAGGGCCAGCCTTACAGGGCCAGCTTAAAGGGCCAGCTTAAAGGGCCAGCCTTAAAGGGCCAGCCTTAAAGGGCCATCCTAAAAGGGCCAGCCTTAAAGGGCCAGCCTTAAAGGGCCAGCCTTGAAGGGCCAGCCTTAGAGGGCCAGCCTTAGAGGGCCAGCCTTACAGGGCCAGCTTAAAGGGCCGACCTTAGAGGGCCAGCCTTAAAGGGCCAGCTTAAAGGGCCATCTTAAAGGGCCAGCTTAAAGGGCCAGCCTTAGAGGGTCAGCCTTAGAGGGCCAGCCTTACAGGGCCCGCTTAAAGGGCCAGCCTTAAAGGGCCAGCCTTAAAGGGCCATCCTGAAAGGGCCAGCCTTAGAGGGCCAGCCTTAAAGGGCCAGCTTAAAGGGCCAGCCTTAGAGGGCCAGCCTTTGAGGGCCAGCCTTAGAGGGCAAGCCTTAAGGGGCCAGCTTAAAGGGCCAGCTTAAAGGGCCAGCCTTAGAGGGCCAGCCTTAGAGGGCCAGTCTTAGAGGGCCAGCATTAGAGGGCCAGCCTTAGAGGGCCAGCCTTAGAGGGCCAGCTTTAGAGGGCCAGCCTTAAAGGGCCAGCCTTAAAGGGCCATCCTGAAAGGGCCATCCTGAAAGGGCCAGCCTTAGAGGGCCAGCCTTACATGGCCGACCTTAGAGGGCCAGCCTTAGAGGGCCAGCCTTAGAGGGCCAGCCTTAGAGGGCCAGCCTTAGAGGCCCAGCCTTAGAGGGCCAGCCTTAAAGGGCCAGCCTTAGAGGGCCAGCCTTAGAAGGCCAGCCTTAGAAGGCCAGCGAGGGTCAGCCTTAAAGGGTTAGCTTAAAGTGCCAGCCTTAAAGGGCCAGTCTTAGGGGGCCAGCGAGGGTCAGCCTTAAAGGGTTAGCTTAAAGTGCCAGTCTTAGAGGGCCAGCCTTAGAGGGCAGCCTTAAAGGGTCAGCTTAGAGGGCCAGACTTGGAGGGCCAGCTTTAGAGGGCCGGCTTAAAAGGCCAGCCTTAATGCGCCAGCTTTAGAGGGCCAGTGTAACCCATGTCTTCCCACCAGCCTAATCATGAGCAGCCATATGACTTGGTCAGCTGACGGTAGGTCCCCTCCTGATTGGCTGTCTGTGCTGCAAGGAAGCAGTAAAAGGCCAGCAGGTGCAGGTCATCTGTGGCTCCTGCTGTGGTTGGTCAACAAGCTGCATGCTCACAACCCTCTTTGATATCCATACCTACAGAAAACAACTTTGCGGTAAGCCTTTCCATTTCACCGGCCATGTCTGTGGCCGCTACATCTGAATGGATATATTATGTATATATATTATATATTATTATCTGTGTGTATATATATATTTCAACTGCTAAACTCATTGCTCGACAGTAAAGTGGGATGAATGCCACAAGTGAACTTTTACTGTCATTATGAAGGATGGCCATCTTGAATTGGATGTATAAGTGTTGGATTATTTACCGGTACATTTTGTAAAGTGGACTGACATGTTAATACCTGTTTCTGGCATTAAAGGGCCAGCCTTGAAGGGCCGCCTTAAAGCTCTAGCCTTAAAGGGTCAGCTTAAAGGGCCAGCCTTAGAGGGCCAGCCTTAAAGGGCCAGCCTTAGAGGGCCAGCCTTACAGGGCCATCTTAAAGGGCCAGCTTAAAGGGCTAGCCTTAGAGGGCCAGCCTTAAAGGGCCAGCTTAAAGGGCCAGCCTTAGCGGCCCAGCCTTAGAGGGCCAGCCTTAGAGGGCCAGCTGAAAGGGCCAGCCTTAGAGGGCCAGCCTTAGAGGGCCAGCCTTAAGGGGCCATCCTTAGAGGGCCAGCCTTAGAGGGCCAGCCTTAGAGGGCCAGCTTAAAGGGCCAGCTTAAAGGGCCAGCCTTAAAGCTGTAGCCTTAAAGGGCCAGCCTTAGAGGGCCAGCCTTAGAGGGCCAGCTTAAAGGGCCAGCTTAAAGGGCCAGCCTTAGAGGGCCAGCCTTAGAGGGCCAGCCTTAGAGGGCCAGCCTTAAAGGGCCAGCCTTAGAGGGCCAGCCTTACAGGGCCAGCTTAAAGGGCCAGCTTAAAGGGCCAGCCTTAGAGGGCCAGCCTTAAAGGGCCAGCCTTAGAGGGCCAGCCTTAGAGGGCCAGCTTAAAGAGCCAGCCTTAGAGGGCCAGCCTTAGAGGGCCAGCCTTAAGGGGCCATCCGTAAAGGGCCAGCCTTAGAGGGCCAGCCTTAGAGGGCCAGCTTAAAGGGCCAGCTTAAAGGGCCAGCCTTAAAGCTGCAGCCTTAAAGGGCCAGCCTTAGAGGGCCAGCCTTACAGGGCCCGCTTAAAGGGCCAGCCTTACAGGGCCCGCTTAAAGGGCCAGCTTAAAGGGCCAGCCTTAGAGGGCCAGCCTTAGAGGGCCAGCCTTAAAGGGCCAGCCTTAGAGGGCCAGCCTTAAAGGGCCAGACTTAGAGGGCCAGCCTTACAGGGCCAGCCTTACAGGGCCAGCTTAAAGGGCCAGCTTAAAGGGCCAGCCTTAAAGGGCCAGCCTTAAAGGGCCATCCTGAAAGGGCCAGCCTTAAAGGGCCAGCCTTAAAGGGCCAGCCTTGAAGGGCCAGCCTTAGAGGGCCAGCCTTAGAGGGCCAGCCTTACAGGGCCAGCTTAAAGGGCCGACCTTAGAGGGCCAGCCTTAAAGGGCCAGCTTAAAGGGCCATCTTAAAGGGCCAGCTTAAAGGGCCAGCCTTAGAGGGCCAGCCTTAGAGGGCCAGCCTTACAGGGCCCGCTTAAAGGGCCAGCCTTAAAGGGCCAGCCTTAAAGGGCCATCCTGAAAGGGCCATCCTGAAAGGGCCAGCCTGAGAGGGCCAGCCTTACATGGCCGACCTTAGAGGGCCAGCCTTAGAGGGCCAGCCTTAGAGGGCCAGCCTTAGAGGGCCAGCCTTAGAGGCCCAGTCTTAGAGGGCCAGCCTTAAAGGGCCAGCCTTAGAGGGCCAGCCTTAGAAGGCCAGCCTTAGAAGGCCAGCGAGGGTCAGCCTTAAAGGGTTAGCTTAAAGTGCCAGCCTTAAAGGGCCAGTCTTAGGGGGCCAGCGAGGGTCAGCCTTAAAGGGTTAGCTTAAAGTGCCAGTCTTAGAGGGCCAGCCTTAGAGGGCAGCCTTAAAGGGTCAGCTTAGAGGGCCAGCCTTAGAGGGCAGCCTTAAAGGGTCAGCTTAGAGGGCCAGCCTTGGAGGGCCAGCTTTAGAGGGCCGGCTTAAAAGGCCAGCCTTAATGCGCCAGCTTTAGAGGGCCAGTGTAACCCATGTCTTCCCACCAGCCTAATCATGAGCAGCCATATGACTTGGTCAGCTGACGGTAGGTCCCCTCCTGATTGGCTGTCTGTGCTGCAAGGAAGCAGTAAAAGGCCAGCAGGTGCAGGTCATCAGTGGCTCCTGCTGTGGTTGGTCAACAAGCTGCATGCTCACAACCCTCTTTGATATCCATACCTACAGAAAACAACTTTGCGGTAAGCCTTTCCATTTCACCGGCCATGTCTGTGGCCGCTACATCTGAATGGATATATTATGTATATATATTATATATTATTATCTGTGTGTATATATATATTTCAACTGCTAAACTCATTGCTCGACAGTAAAGTGGGATGAATGCCACAAGTGAACTTTTACTGTCATTATGAAGGATGGCCATCTTGAATTGGATGTATAAGTGTTGGATTATTTACCGGTACATTTTGTAAAGTGGACTGACATGTTAATACCTGTTTCTGGCATTAAAGGGCCAGCCTTGAAGGGCCGCCTTAAAGCTCTAGCCTTAAAGGGTCAGCTTAAAGGGCCAGCCTTAGAGGGCCAGCCTTAAAGGGCCAGCCTTAGAGGGCCAGCCTTACAGGGCCATCTTAAAGGGCCAGCTTAAAGGGCTAGCCTTAGAGGGCCAGCCTTAAAGGGCCAGCTTAAAGGGCCAGCCTTAGAGGGCCAGCCTTAGAGGGCCAGCTGAAAGGGCCAGCCTTAGAGGGCCAGCCTTAGAGGGCCAGCCTTAGAGGGCCAGCCTTAAGGGGCCATGCTTAGAGGGCCAGCCTTAGAGGGCCAGCCTTAGAGGGCCAGCTTAAAGGGCCAGCTTAAAGGGCCAGCCTTAAAGCTGTAGCCTTAAAGGGCCAGCCTTAGAGGGCCAGCCTTACAGGGCCCGCTTAAAGGGCCAGCCTTACAGGGCCCGCTTAAAGGGCCAGCTTAAAGGGCCAGCTTGAAGGGCCAGCTTAAAGGGCCAGCCTTAGAGGGCCAGCCTTAAAGGGCCAGCCTTACATGGCCGACCTTAGAGGGCCAGCCTTAGAGGGCCAGCCTTAGAGGGCCAGCCTTAGAGGGCCAGCCTTAGAGGGCCAGCTTAAAGGGCCAGCCTTAGAGGGCCAGCCTTAGAGGGCCAGCCTTAGAGGGCCAGCCTTAAGGGGCCATCCTTAAAGGGCCAGCCTTAGAGGGCCAGCTTAAAGGGCCAGCTTAAAGGACCAGCCTTAAAGCTGTAGCCTTAAAGGGCCAGCCTTACAGGGCCCGCTTAAAGGGCCAGCCTTACAGGGCCCGCTTAAAGGGCCAGCTTAAAGGGCCAGCTTGAAGGGCCAGCTTAAAGGGCCAGCCTTAGGGGGCCAGCCTTAAAGGGCCAGCCTTACATGGCCGACCTTAGAGGGCCAGCCTTAGAGGGCCAGCCTTAGAGGGCCAGCCTTAGAGGGCCAGCCTTAGAGGGCCAGCTTAAAGGGCCAGCCTTAGAGGGCCAGCCTTAGAGGGCCAGCCTTAGAGGGCCAGCCTTAAGGGGCTATCCTTAAAGGGCCAGCCTTAGAGGGCCAGCTTAAAGGGCCAGCTTAAAGGACCAGCCTTAAAGCTGTAGCCTTAAAGGGCCAGCCTTAGAGGGCCAGCCTTACAGGGCCCGCCTTAGAGGGCCAGCCTTAAAGGGCCAGCCTTAGAGGGCCAGCCTTACAGGGCCAGCTTAAAGGGCCAGCTTAAAGGGCCAGCCTTAGAGGTTCAGCCTTAAAGGGCCAGCCTTACAGGGCCCGCTTAAAGGGCCAGCTTAAAGGGCCAGCTTGAAGGGCCAGCTTAAAGGGCCAGCCTTAGAGGGCCAGCCTTAAAGGGCCAGCCTTACATGGCCGACCTTAGAGGGCCAGCCTTAGAGGGCCAGCCTTAGAGGGCCAGCCTTAGAGGGCCAGCCTTAGAGGGCCAGCTTAAAGGGCCAGCCTTAGAGGGCCAGCCTTAGAGGGCCAGCTTAAAGGGCCAGCCTTAGAGGGCCAGCCTTAGAGGGCCAGCCTTAGAGGGCCAGCCTTAGAGGGCCAGCCTTAAGGGGCCATCCTTAAAGGGCCAGCCTTAGAGGGCCAGCTTAAAGGGCCAGCTTAAAGGACCAGCCTTAAAGCTGTAGCCTTAAAGGGCCAGCCTTAGAGGGCCAGCCTTACAGGGCCCGCCTTAGAGGGCCAGCCTTAAAGGGCCAGCCTTAGAGGGCCAGCCTTACAGGGCCAGCTTAAAGGGCCAGCTTAAAGGGCCAGCCTTAGAGGGCCAGCCTTAAAGGGCCAGCCTTAGAGGGCCAGCCTTAGAGGGCCAGCTTAAAGGGCCAGCTTAAAGGGCCAGCCTTAGAGGGCCAGCCTTAGAGAGCCAGCTTAAAGGGCCAGCTTAAAGGGCCAGCCTTAGAGGGCCAGCCTTAGAGGGCCAGCCTTAGAGGGCCAGCCTTAAAGGGCCAGCCTTACATGGCCGACCTTAGAGGGCCAGCCTTAGAGGGCCAGCCTTAGAGGGCCAGCCTTAGAGGGCCAGCCTTAGAGGGCCAGCTTAAAGGGCCAGCCTTAGAGGGCCAGCCTTAGAGGGCCAGCTTAAAGGGCCAGCCTTAGAGGGCCAGCCTTAGAGGGCCAGCCTTAGAGGGCCAGCCTTAGAGGGCCAGCCTTAAGGGGCCATCCTTATAGGGCCAGCCTTAGAGGGCCAGCTTAAAGGGCCAGCTTAAAGGACCAGCCTTAAAGCTGTAGCCTTAAAGGGCCAGCCTTAGAGGGCCAGCCTTACAGGGCCCGCCTTAGAGGGCCAGCCTTAAAGGGCCAGCCTTAGAGGGCCAGCCTTACAGGGCCAGCTTAAAGGGCCAGCTTAAAGGGCCAGCCTTAGAGGGCCAGCCTTAAAGGGCCAGCCTTAGAGGGCCAGCCTTAGAGGGCCAGCTTAAAGGGCCAGCTTAAAGGGCCAGCCTTAGAGGGCCAGCCTTAGAGAGCCAGCTTAAAGGGCCAGCTTAAAGGGCCAGCCTTAGAGGGCCAGCCTTAGAGGGCCAGCCTTAGAGGGCCAGCCTTAAAGGGCCAGCCTTAGAGGGCCAGCCTTAAAGGGCCAGCCTTAGAGGGCCAGCCTTAGAGGGCCAGCTTAAAGAGCCAGCCTTAGAGGGCCAGCCTTAGAGGGCCAGCCTTAAGGGGCCATCCGTAAAGGGCCAGCCTTAGAGGGCCAGCCTTAGAGGGCCAGCTTAAAGGGCCAGCTTAAAGGGCCAGCCTTAAAGCTGTAGCCTTAAAGGGCCAGCCTTAGAGGGCCAGCCTTACAGGGCCCGCTTAAAGGGCCAGCCTTACAGGGCCCGCTTAAAGGGCCAGCTTAAAGGGCCAGCCTTAGAGGGCCAGCCTTAGAGGGCCAGCCTTAAAGGGCCAGCCTTAGAGGGCCAGCCTTAAAGGGCCAGACTTAGAGGGCCAGCCTTACAGGGCCAGCTTAAAGGGCCAGCTTAAAGGGCCAGCCTTAAAGGGCCAGCCTTAAAGGGCCATCCTAAAAGGGCCAGCCTTAAAGGGCCAGCCTTAAAGTGCCAGCCTTGAAGGGCCAGCCTTAGAGGGCCAGCCTTAGAGGGCCAGCCTTACAGGGCCAGCTTAAAGGGCTGACCTTAGAGGGCCAGCCTTAAAGGGCCAGCTTAAAGGGCCATCTTAAAGGGCCAGCTTAAAGGGCCAGCCTTAGAGGGTCAGCCTTAGAGGGCCAGCCTTACAGGGCCCGCTTAAAGGGCCATCTTAAAGGGCCAGCTTAAAGGGCCAGCCTTAGAGGGCCAGCCTTAGAGGGCCAGCCTTACAGGGCCCGCTTAAAGGGCCAGCCTTAAAGGGCCAGCCTTAAAGGGCCATCCTGAAAGGGCCAGCCTTAGAGGGCCAGCCTTAAAGGGCCAGCTTAAAGGGCCAGCCTTAGAGGGCCAGCCTTTGAGGGCCAGCCTTAGAGGGCAAGCCTTAAGGGGCCAGCTTAAAGGGCCAGCTTAAAGGGCCAGCCTTAGAGGGCCAGCCTTAGAGGGCCAGTCTTAGAGGGCCAGCATTAGAGGGCCAGCCTTAGAGGGCCAGCCTTAGAGGGCCAGCTTTAGAGGGCCAGCCTTAAAGGGCCAGCCTTAAAGGGCCATCCTGAAAGGGCCATCCTGAAAGGGCCAGCCTGAGAGGGCCAGCCTTACATGGCCGACCTTAGAGGGCCAGCCTTAGAGGGCCAGCCTTAGAGGGCCAGCCTTAGAGGGCCAGCCTTAGAGGCCCAGCCTTAGAGGGCCAGCCTTAAAGGGCCAGCCTTAGAGGGCCAGCCTTAGAAGGCCAGCCTTAGAAGGCCAGCGAGGGTCAGCCTTAAAGGGTTAGCTTAAAGTGCCAGCCTTAAAGGGCCAGTCTTAGGGGGCCAGCGAGGGTCAGTCTTAAAGGGTTAGCTTAAAGTGCCAGTCTTAGAGGGCCAGCCTTAGAGGGCAGCCTTAAAGGGTCAGCTTAGAGGGCCAGCCTTGGAGGGCCAGCTTTAGAGGGCCGGCTTAAAAGGCCAGCCTTAATGCGCCAGCTTTAGAGGGCCAGTGTAACCCATGTCTTCCCACCAGCCTAATCATGAGCAGCCATATGACTTGGTCAGCTGACGGTAGGTCCCCTCCTGATTGGCTGTCTGTGCTGCAAGGAAGCAGTAAAAGGCCAGCAGGTGCAGGTCATCAGTGGCTCCTGCTGTGGTTGGTCAACAAGCTGCATGCTCACAACCCTCTTTGATATCCATACCTACAGAAAACAACTTTGCGGTAAGCCTTTCCATTTCACCGGCCATGTCTGTGGCCGCTACATCTGAATGGATATATTATGTATATATATTATATATTATTATCTGTGTGTATATATATATTTCAACTGCTAAACTCATTGCTCGACAGTAAAGTGGGATGAATGCCACAAGTGAACTTTTACTGTCATTATGAAGGATGGCCATCTTGAATTGGATGTATAAGTGTTGGATTATTTACCGGTACATTTTGTAAAGTGGACTGACATGTTAATACCTGTTTCTGGCATTAAAGGGCCAGCCTTGAAGGGCCGCCTTAAAGCTCTAGCCTTAAAGGGTCAGCTTAAAGGGCCAGCCTTAGAGGGCCAGCCTTAAAGGGCCAGCCTTAGAGGGCCAGCCTTACAGGGCCATCTTAAAGGGCCAGCTTAAAGGGCTAGCCTTAGAGGGCCAGCCTTAAAGGGCCAGCTTAAAGGGCCAGCCTTAGAGGGCCAGCCTTAGAGGGCCAGCTGAAAGGGCCAGCCTTAGAGGGCCAGCCTTAGAGGGCCAGCCTTAAGGGGCCATCCTTAGAGGGCCAGCCTTAGAGGGCCAGCCTTAGAGGGCCAGCTTAAAGGGCCAGCTTAAAGGGCCAGCCTTAAAGCTGTAGCCTTAAAGGGCCAGCCTTAGAGGGCCAGCCTTACAGGGCCCGCTTAAAGGGCCAGCCTTACAGGGCCCGCTTAAAGGGCCAGCTGAAAGGGCCAGCCTTAGAGGGCCAGCCTTAGAGGGCCAGCCTTAGAGGGCCAGCCTTAAGGGGCCATCCTTAGAGGGCCAGCCTTAGAGGGCCAGCCTTAGAGGGCCAGCTTAAAGGGCCAGCTTAAAGGGCCAGCCTTAAAGCTGTAGCCTTAAAGGGCCAGCCTTAGAGGGCCAGCCTTACAGGGCCCGCTTAAAGGGCCAGCCTTACAGGGCCCGCTTAAAGGGCCAGCTTAAAGGGCCAGCTTGAAGGGCCAGCTTAAAGGGCCAGCCTTAGAGGGCCAGCCTTAAAGGGCCAGCCTTACATGGCCGACCTTAGAGGGCCAGCCTTAGAGGGCCAGCCTTAGAGGGCCAGCCTTAGAGGGCCAGCCTTAGAGGGCCAGCTTAAAGGGCCAGCCTTAGAGGGCCAGCCTTAGAGGGCCAGCCTTAGAGGGCCAGCCTTAGAGGGCCAGCCTTAAGGGGCCATCCTTAAAGGGCCAGCCTTAGAGGGCCAGCTTAAAGGGCCAGCTTAAAGGACCAGCCTTAAAGCTGTAGCCTTAAAGGGCCAGCCTTAGAGGGCCAGCCTTACAGGGCCCGCCTTAGAGGGCCAGCCTTAAAGGGCCAGCCTTAGAGGGCCAGCCTTACAGGGCCAGCTTAAAGGGCCAGCTTAAAGGGCCAGCCTTAGAGGGCCAGCCTTAAAGGGCCAGCCTTAGAGGGCCAGCCTTAGAGGGCCAGCTTAAAGGGCCAGCTTAAAGGGCCAGCCTTAGAGGGCCAGCCTTAGAGAGCCAGCTTAAAGGGCCAGCTTAAAGGGCCAGCCTTAGAGGGCCAGCCTTAGAGGGCCAGCCTTAGAGGGCCAGCCTTAAAGGGGCAGCCTTAGAGGGCCAGCCTTACAGGGCCAGCTTAAAGGGCCAGCTTAAAGGGCCAGCCTTAGAGGGCCAGCCTTAAAGGGCCAGCCTTAGAGGGCCAGCCTTAGAGGGCCAGCTTAAAGAGCCAGCCTTAGAGGGCCAGCCTTAGAGGGCCAGCCTTAAGGGGCCATCCGTAAAGGGCCAGCCTTAGAGGGCCAGCCTTAGAGGGCCAGCCTTAGAGGGCCAGCTTAAAGGGCCAGCTTAAAGGGCCAGCCTTAAAGCTGTAGCCTTAAAGGGCCAGCCTTAGAGGGCCAGCCTTACAGGGCCCGCTTAAAGGGCCAGCCTTACAGGGCCCGCTTAAAGGGCCAGCTTAAAGGGCCAGCCTTAGAGGGCCAGCCTTAGAGGGCCAGCCTTAAAGGGCCAGCCTTAGAGGGCCAGCCTTAAAGGGCCAGACTTAGAGGGCCAGCCTTACAGGGCCAGCTTAAAGGGCCAGCTTAAAGGGCCAGCCTTAAAGGGCCAGCCTTAAAGGGCCATCCTAAAAGGGCCAGCCTTAAAGGGCCAGCCTTAAAGGGCCAGCCTTGAAGGGCAAGCCTTAGAGGGCCAGCCTTAGAGGGCCAGCCTTACAGGGCCAGCTTAAAGGGCCGACCTTAGAGGGCCAGCCTTAAAGGGCCAGCTTAAAGGGCCATCTTAAAGGGCCAGCTTAAAGGGCCAGCCTTACAGGGCCCGCTTAAAGGGCCAGCCTTAAAGGGCCAGCCTTAAAGGGCCATCCTGAAAGGGCCAGCCTTAGAGGGCCAGCCTTAAAGGGCCAGCTTAAAGGGCCAGCCTTAGAGGGCCAGCCTTTGAGGGCCAGCCTTAGAGGGCAAGCCTTAAGGGGCCAGCTTAAAGGGCCAGCTTAAAGGGCCAGCCTTAGAGGGCCAGCCTTAGAGGGCCAGTCTTAGAGGGCCAGCATTAGAGGGCCAGCCTTAGAGGGCCAGCCTTAGAGGGCCAGCTTTAGAGGGCCAGCCTTAAAGGGCCAGCCTTAAAGGGCCATCCTGAAAGGGCCATCCTGAAAGGGCCAGCCTTAGAGGGCCAGCCTTACATGGCCGACCTTAGAGGGCCAGCCTTAGAGGGCCTGCCTTAGAGGGCCAGCCTTAGAGGGCCAGCCTTAGAGGCCCAGCCTTAGAGGGCCAGCCTTAAAGGGCCAGCCTTAGAGGGCCAGCCTTAGAAGGCCAGCCTTAGAAGGCCAGCGAGGGTCAGCCTTAAAGGGATAGCTTAAAGTGCCAGCCTTAAAGGGCCAGCCTTAGAGGGCCGGCCTTAGAGGGCCAGCCTTAGAGGGCCAGCCTTAAGGGGCCATCCTTAGAGGGCCAGCCTTAGAGGGCCAGCCTTAGAGGGCCAGCTTAAAGGGCCAGCTTAAAGGGCCAGCCTTAAAGCTGTAGCCTTAAAGGGCCAGCCTTAGAGGGCCAGCCTTACAGGGCCCGCTTAAAGGGCCAGCCTTACAGGGCCAGCTTAAAGGGCCAGCTTAAAGGGCCAGCTTGAAGGGCCAGCTTAAAGGGCCAGCCTTAGAGGGCCAGCCTTAAAGGGCCAGCCTTACATGGCCGACCTTAGAGGGCCAGCCTTAGAGGGCCAGCCTTAGAGGGCCAGCCTTAGAGGGCCAGCCTTAGAGGGCCAGCTTAAAGGGCCAGCCTTAGAGGGCCAGCCTTAGAGGGCCAGCCTTAGAGGGCCAGCCTTAGAGGGCCAGCCTTAAGGGGCCATCCTTAAAGGGCCAGCCTTAGAGGGCCAGCTTAAAGGGCCAGCTTAAAGGACCAGCCTTAAAGCTGTAGCCTTAAAGGGCCAGCCTTAGAGGGCCAGCCTTACAGGGCCCGCCTTAGAGGGCCAGCCTTAAAGGGCCAGCCTTAGAGGGCCAGCCTTAGAGGGCCAGCTTAAAGGGCCAGCTTAAAGGGCCAGCCTTAGGGGGCCAGCCTTAGAGAGCCAGCTTAAAGGGCCAGCTTAAAGGGCCAGCCTTAGAGGGCCAGCCTTAGAGGGCCAGCCTTAGAGGGCCAGCCTTAAAGGGGCAGCCTTAGAGGGCCAGCCTTACAGGGCCAGCTTAAAGGGCCAGCTTAAAGGGCCAGCCTTAGAGGGCCAGCCTTAAAGGGCCAGCCTTAGAGGGCCAGCTTTAGAGGGCCAGCTTAAAGAGCCAGCCTTAGAGGGCCAGCCTTAGAGGGCCAGCCTTAAGGGGCCATCCGTAAAGGGCCAGCCTTAGAGGGCCAGCCTTAGAGGGCCAGCTTAAAGGGCCAGCCTTAAAGCTGTAGCCTTAAAGGGCCAGCCTTAGAGGGCCAGCCTTACAGGGCCAGCCTTAGAGGGCCAGCCTTACAGGGCCCGCTTAAAGGGCCAGCCTTACAGGGCCCGCTTAAAGGGCCAGCTTAAAGGGCCAGCCTTAGAGGGCCAGCCTTAGAGGGCCAGCCTTAAAGGGCCAGCCTTAGAGGGCCAGCCTTAAAGGGCCAGACTTAGAGGGCCAGCCTTACAGGGCCAGCTTAAAGGGCCAGCTTAAAGGGCCAGCCTTAAAGGGCCAGCCTTAAAGGGCCATCCTAAAAGGGCCAGCCTTAAAGGGCCAGCCTTAAAGGGCCAGCCTTGAAGGGCCAGCCTTAGAGGGCCAGCCTTAGAGGGCCAGCCTTACAGGGCCAGCTTAAAGGGCCGACCTTAGAGGGCCAGCCTTAAAGGGCCAGCTTAAAGGGCCATCTTAAAGGGCCAGCTTAAAGGGCCAGCCTTAGAGGGTCAGCCTTAGAGGGCCAGCCTTACAGGGCCCGCTTAAAGGGCCAGCCTTAAAGGGCCAGCCTTAAAGGGCCATCCTGAAAGGGCCAGCCTTAGAGGGCCAGCCTTAAAGGGCCAGCTTAAAGGGCCAGCCTTAGAGGGCCAGCCTTTGAGGGCCAGCCTTAGAGGGCAAGCCTTAAGGGGCCAGCTTAAAGGGCCAGCTTAAAGGGCCAGCCTTAGAGGGCCAGTCTTAGAGGGCCAGCATTAGAGGGCCAGCCTTAGAGGGCCAGCCTTAGAGGGCCAGCTTTAGAGGGCCAGCCTTAAAGGGCCAGCCTTAAAGGGCCATCCTGAAAGGGCCATCCTGAAAGGGCCAGCCTTAGAGGGCCAGCCTTACATGGCCGACCTTAGAGGGCCAGCCTTAGAGGGCCAGCCTTAGAGGGCCAGCCTTAGAGGGCCAGCCTTAGAGGCCCAGCCTTAGAGGGCCAGCCTTAAAGGGCCAGCCTTAGAGGGCCAGCCTTAGAAGGCCAGCCTTAGAAGGCCAGCGAGGGTCAGCCTTAAAGGGTTAGCTTAAAGTGCCAGCCTTAAAGGGCCAGTCTTAGGGGGCCAGCGAGGGTCAGCCTTAAAGGGTTAGCTTAAAGTGCCAGTCTTAGAGGGCCAGCCTTAGAGGGCAGCCTTAAAGGGTCAGCTTAGAGGGCCAGACTTGGAGGGCCAGCTTTAGAGGGCCGGCTTAAAAGGCCAGCCTTAATGCGCCAGCTTTAGAGGGCCAGTGTAACCCATGTCTTCCCACCAGCCTAATCATGAGCAGCCATATGACTTGGTCAGCTGACGGTAGGTCCCCTCCTGATTGGCTGTCTGTGCTGCAAGGAAGCAGTAAAAGGCCAGCAGGTGCAGGTCATCAGTGGCTCCTGCTGTGGTTGGTCAACAAGCTGCATGCTCACAACCCTCTTTGATATCCATACCTACAGAAAACAACTTTGCGGTAAGCCTTTCCATTTCACCGGCCATGTCTGTGGCCGCTACATCTGAATGGATATATTATGTATATATATTATATATTATTATCTGTGTGTATATATATATTTCAACTGCTAAACTCATTGCTCGACAGTAAAGTGGGATGAATGCCACAAGTGAACTTTTACTGTCATTATGAAGGATGGCCATCTTGAATTGGATGTATAAGTGTTGGATTATTTACCGGTACATTTTGTAAAGTGGACTGACATGTTAATACCTGTTTCTGGCATTAAAGGGCCAGCCTTGAAGGGCCGCCTTAAAGCTCTAGCCTTAAAGGGTCAGCTTAAAGGGCCAGCCTTAGAGGGCCAGCCTTAAAGGGCCAGCCTTAGAGGGCCAGCCTTACAGGGCCATCTTAAAGGGCCAGCTTAAAGGGCTAGCCTTAGAGGGCCAGCCTTAAAGGGCCAGCTTAAAGGGCCAGCCTTAGAGGGCCAGCCTTAGAGGGCCAGCTGAAAGGGCCAGCCTTAGAGGGCCAGCCTTAGAGGGCCAGCCTTAGAGGGCCAGCCTTAAGGGGCCATCCTTAGAGGGCCAGCCTTAGAGGGCCAGCCTTAGAGGGCCAGCTTAAAGGGCCAGCTTAAAGGGCCAGCCTTAAAGCTGTAGCCTTAAAGGGCCAGCCTTAGAGGGCCAGCCTTACAGGGCCCGCTTAAAGGGCCAGCCTTACAGGGCCAGCTTAAAGGGCCAGCTTAAAGGGCCAGCTTGAAGGGCCAGCTTAAAGGGCCAGCCTTAGAGGGCCAGCCTTAAAGGGCCAGCTTTACATGGCCGACCTTAGAGGGCCAGCCTTAGAGGGCCAGCCTTAGAGGGCCAGCCTTAGAGGGCCAGCCTTAGAGGGCCAGCTTAAAGGGCCAGCCTTAGAGGGCCAGCCTTAGAGGGCCAGCCTTAGAGGGCCAGCCTTAAGGGGCCATCCTTAAAGGGCCAGCCTTAGAGGGCCAGCTTAAAGGGCCAGCTTAAAGGACCAGCCTTAAAGCTGTAGCCTTAAAGGGCCAGCCTTAGAGGGCCAGCCTTACAGGGCCCGCCTTAGAGGGCCAGCCTTAAAGGGCCAGCCTTAGAGGGCCAGCCTTACAGGGCCAGCTTAAAGGGCCAGCCTTAGAGGGCCAGCCTTAAAGGGCCAGCCTTAGAGGGCCAGCCTTAGAGGGCCAGCTTAAAGGGCCAGCTTAAATGGCCAGCCTTAGAGGGCCAGCCTTAGAGAGCCAGCTTAAAGGGCCAGCTTAAAGGGCCAGCCTTAGAGGGCCAGCCTTAGAGGGCCAGCCTTAGAGGGCCAGCCTTAAAGGGGCAGCCTTAGAGGGCCAGCCTTACAGGGCCAGCTTAAAGGGCCAGCTTAAAGGGCCAGCCTTAGAGGGCCAGCCTTAAAGGGCCAGCCTTAGAGGGCCAGCCTTAGAGGGCCAGCTTAAAGAGCCAGCCTTAGAGGGCCAGCCTTAGAGGGCCAGCCTTAAGGGGCCATCCGTAAAGGGCCAGCCTTAGAGGGCCAGCCTTAGAGGGCCAGCTTAAAGGGCCAGCTTAAAGGGCCAGCCTTAAAGCTGTAGCCTTAAAGGGCCAGCCTTAGAGGGCCAGCCTTACAGGGCCCGCTTAAAGGGCCAGCCTTACAGGGCCCGCTTAAAGGGCCAGCTTAAAGGGCCAGCCTTAGAGGGCCAGCCTTAGAGGGCCAGCCTTAAAGGGCCAGCCTTAGAGGGCCAGCCTTAAAGGGCCAGACTTAGAGGGCCAGCCTTACAGGGCCAGCTTAAAGGGCCAGCTTAAAGGGCCAGCCTTAAAGGGCCAGCCTTAAAGGGCCATCCTAAAAGGGCCAGCCTTAAAGGGCCAGCCTTAAAGGGCCAGCCTTGAAGGGCCAGCCTTAGAGGGCCAGCCTTAGAGGGCCAGCCTTACAGGGCCAGCTTAAAGGGCCGACCTTAGAGGGCCAGCCTTAAAGGGCCAGCTTAAAGGGCCATCTTAAAGGGCCAGCTTAAAGGGCCAGCCTTAGAGGGTCAGCCTTAGAGGGCCAGCCTTACAGGGCCCGCTTAAAGGGCCAGCCTTAAAGGGCCAGCCTTAAAGGGCCATCCTGAAAGGGCCAGCCTTAGAGGGCCAGCCTTAAAGGGCCAGCTTAAAGGGCCAGCCTTAGAGGGCCAGCCTTTGAGGGCCAGCCTTAGAGGGCAAGCCTTAAGGGGCCAGCTTAAAGGGCCAGCTTAAAGGGCCAGCCTTAGAGGGCCAGCCTTAGAGGGCCAGTCTTAGAGGGCCAGCATTAGAGGGCCAGCCTTAGAGGGCCAGCCTTAGAGGGCCAGCTTTAGAGGGCCAGCCTTAAAGGGCCAGCCTTAAAGGGCCATCCTGAAAGGGCCATCCTGAAAGGGCCAGCCTTAGAGGGCCAGCCTTACATGGCCGACCTTAGAGGGCCAGCCTTAGAGGGCCAGCCTTAGAGGGCCAGCCTTAGAGGGCCAGCCTTAGAGGCCCAGCCTTAGAGGGCCAGCCTTAAAGGGCCAGCCTTAGAGGGCCAGCCTTAGAAGGCCAGCCTTAGAAGGCCAGCGAGGGTCAGCCTTAAAGGGTTAGCTTAAAGTGCCAGCCTTAAAGGGCCAGTCTTAGGGGGCCAGCGAGGGTCAGCCTTAAAGGGTTAGCTTAAAGTGCCAGTCTTAGAGGGCCAGCCTTAGAGGGCAGCCTTAAAGGGTCAGCTTAGAGGGCCAGACTTGGAGGGCCAGCTTTAGAGGGCCGGCTTAAAAGGCCAGCCTTAATGCGCCAGCTTTAGAGGGCCAGTGTAACCCATGTCTTCCCACCAGCCTAATCATGAGCAGCCATATGACTTGGTCAGCTGACGGTAGGTCCCCTCCTGATTGGCTGTCTGTGCTGCAAGGAAGCAGTAAAAGGCCAGCAGGTGCAGGTCATCAGTGGCTCCTGCTGTGGTTGGTCAACAAGCTGCATGCTCACAACCCTCTTTGATATCCATACCTACAGAAAACAACTTTGCGGTAAGCCTTTCCATTTCACCGGCCATGTCTGTGGCCGCTACATCTGAATGGATATATTATGTATATATATTATATATTATTATCTGTGTGTATATATATATTTCAACTGCTAAACTCATTGCTCGACAGTAAAGTGGGATGAATGCCACAAGTGAACTTTTACTGTCATTATGAAGGATGGCCATCTTGAATTGGATGTATAAGTGTTGGATTATTTACCGGTACATTTTGTAAAGTGGACTGACATGTTAATACCTGTTTCTGGCATTAAAGGGCCAGCCTTGAAGGGCCGCCTTAAAGCTCTAGCCTTAAAGGGTCAGCTTAAAGGGCCAGCCTTAGAGGGCCAGCCTTAAAGGGCCAGCCTTAGAGGGCCAGCCTTACAGGGCCATCTTAAAGGGCCAGCTTAAAGGGCTAGCCTTAGAGGGCCAGCCTTAAAGGGCCAGCTTAAAGGGCCAGCCTTAGAGGGCCAGCCTTAGAGGGCCAGCTGAAAGGGCCAGCCTTAGAGGGCCAGCCTTAGAGGGCCAGCCTTAGAGGGCCAGCCTTAGAGGGCCAGCCTTAAGGGGCCATCCTTAGAGGGCCAGCCTTAGAGGGCCAGCCTTAGAGGGCCAGCTTAAAGGGCCAGCCTTAAAGCTGTAGCCTTAAAGGGCCAGCCTTAGAGGGCCAGCCTTACAGGGCCCGCTTAAAGGGCCAGCCTTACAGGGCCCGCTTAAAGGGCCAGCTTAAAGGGCCAGCTTGAAGGGCCAGCTTAAAGGGCCAGCCTTAGAGGGCCAGCCTTAAAGGGCCAGCCTTACATGGCCGACCTTAGAGGGCCAGCCTTAGAGGGCCAGCCTTAGAGGGCCAGCCTTAGAGGGCCAGCCTTAGAGGGCCAGCTTAAAGGGCCAGCCTTAGAGGGCCAGCCTTAGAGGGCCAGCCTTAGAGGGCCAGCCTTAGAGGGCCAGCCTTAAGGGGCCATCCTTAAAGGGCCAGCCTTAGAGGGCCAGCTTAAAGGGCCAGCTTAAAGGACCAGCCTTAAAGCTGTAGCCTTAAAGGGCCAGCCTTAGAGGGCCAGCCTTACAGGGCCCGCCTTAGAGGGCCAGCCTTAAAGGGCCAGCCTTAGAGGGCCAGCCTTACAGGGCCAGCCTTACAGGGCCAGCTTAAAGGGCCAGCTTAAAGGGCCAGCCTTAGAGGGCCAGCCTTAAAGGGCCAGCCTTAGAGGGCCAGCCTTAGAGGGCCAGCTTAAAGGGCCAGCTTAAAGGGCCAGCCTTAGAGGGCCAGCCTTAGAGAGCCAGCTTAAAGGGCCAGCTTAAAGGGCCAGCCTTAGAGGGCCAGCCTTAGAGGGCCAGCCTTAGAGGGCCAGCCTTAAAGGGCCAGCCTTAGAGGGCCAGCCTTACAGGGCCAGCTTAAAGGGCCAGCTTAAAGGGCCAGCCTTAGAGGGCCAGCCTTAGAGGGCCAGCCTTAGAGGGCCAGCCTTAGAGGGCCAGCTTAAAGAGCCAGCCTTAGAGGGCCAGCCTTAGAGGGCCAGCCTTAAGGGGCCATCCGTAAAGGGCCAGCCTTAGAGGGCCAGCCTTAGAGGGCCAGCTTAAAGGGCCAGCTTAAAGGGCCAGCCTTAAAGCTGTAGCCTTAAAGGGCCAGCCTTAGAGGGCCAGCCTTACAGGGCCCGCTTAAAGGGCCAGCCTTACAGGGCCCGCTTAAAGGGCCAGCTTAAAGGGCCAGCCTTAGAGGGCCAGCCTTAGAGGGCCAGCCTTAAAGGGCCAGCCTTAGAGGGCCAGCCTTAAAGGGCCAGACTTAGAGGGCCAGCCTTACAGGGCCAGCTTAAAGGGCCAGCTTAAAGGGCCAGCCTTAAAGGGCCAGCCTTAAGGGGCCATCCTAAAAGGGCCAGCCTTAAAGGGCCAGCCTTAAAGGGCCAGCCTTGAAGGGCCAGCCTTAGAGGGCCAGCCTTAGAGGGCCAGCCTTACAGGGCCAGCTTAAAGGGCCGACCTTAGAGGGCCAGCCTTAAAGGGCCAGCTTAAAGGGCCATCTTAAAGGGCCAGCTTAAAGGGCCAGCCTTAGAGGGTCAGCCTTAGAGGGCCAGCCTTACAGGGCCCGCTTAAAGGGCCATCTTAAAGGGCCAGCTTAAAGGGCCAGCCTTAGAGGGCCAGCCTTAGAGGGCCAGCCTTACAGGGCCCGCTTAAAGGGCCAGCCTTAAAGGGCCAGCCTTAAAGGGCCATCCTGAAAGGGCCAGCCTTAGAGGGCCAGCCTTAAAGGGCCAGCTTAAAGGGCCAGCCTTAGAGGGCCAGCCTTTGAGGGCCAGCCTTAGAGGGCAAGCCTTAAGGGGCCAGCTTAAAGGGCCAGCTTAAAGGGCCAGCCTTAGAGGGCCAGCCTTAGAGGGCCAGTCTTAGAGGGCCAGCATTAGAGGGCCAGCCTTAGAGGGCCAGCCTTAGAGGGCCAGCCTTAGAGGGCCAGCTTTAGAGGGCCAGCCTTAAAGGGCCAGCCTTAAAGGGCCATCCTGAAAGGGCCATCCTGAAAGGGCCAGCCTGAGAGGGCCAGCCTTACATGGCCGACCTTAGAGGGCCAGCCTTAGAGGGCCAGCCTTAGAGGCCCAGCCTTAGAGGGCCAGCCTTAAAGGGCCAGCCTTAGAGGGCCAGCCTTAGAAGGCCAGCCTTAGAAGGCCAGCGAGGGTCAGCCTTAAAGGGTTAGCTTAAAGTGCCAGCCTTAAAGGGCCAGTCTTAGGGGGCCAGCGAGGGTCAGCCTTAAAGGGTTAGCTTAAAGTGCCAGTCTTAGAGGGCCAGCCTTAGAGGGCAGCCTTAAAGGGTCAGCTTAGAGGGCCAGACTTGGAGGGCCAGCTTTAGAGGGCCGGCTTAAAAGGCCAGCCTTAATGCGCCAGCTTTAGAGGGCCAGTGTAACCCATGTCTTCCCACCAGCCTAATCATGAGCAGCCATATGACTTGGTCAGCTGACGGTAGGTCCCCTCCTGATTGGCTGTCTGTGCTGCAAGGAAGCAGTAAAAGGCCAGCAGGTGCAGGTCATCAGTGGCTCCTGCTGTGGTTGGTCAACAAGCTGCATGCTCACAACCCTCTTTGATATCCATACCTACAGAAAACAACTTTGCGGTAAGCCTTTCCATTTCACCGGCCATGTCTGTGGCCGCTACATCTGAATGGATATATTATGTATATATATTATATATTATTATCTGTGTGTATATATATATTTCAACTGCTAAACTCATTGCTCGACAGTAAAGTGGGATGAATGCCACAAGTGAACTTTTACTGTCATTATGAAGGATGGCCATCTTGAATTGGATGTATAAGTGTTGGATTATTTACCGGTACATTTTGTAAAGTGGACTGACATGTTAATACCTGTTTCTGGCATTAAAGGGCCAGCCTTGAAGGGCCGCCTTAAAGCTCTAGCCTTAAAGGGTCAGCTTAAAGGGCCAGCCTTAGAGGGCCAGCCTTAAAGGGCCAGCCTTAGAGGGCCAGCCTTACAGGGCCATCTTAAAGGGCCAGCTTAAAGGGCTAGCCTTAGAGGGCCAGCCTTAAAGGGCCAGCTTAAAGGGCCAGCCTTAGAGGGCCAGCCTTAGAGGGCCAGCTGAAAGGGCCAGCCTTAGAGGGCCAGCCTTAGAGGGCCAGCCTTAGAGGGCCAGCCTTAAGGGGCCATCCTTAGAGGGCCAGCCTTAGAGGGCCAGCCTTAGAGGGCCAGCTTAAAGGGCCAGCTTAAAGGGCCAGCCTTAAAGCTGTAGCCTTAAAGGGCCAGCCTTAGAGGGCCAGCCTTACAGGGCCCGCTTAAAGGGCCAGCCTTACAGGGCCAGCTTAAAGGGCCAGCTTAAAGGGCCAGCTTGAAGGGCCAGCTTAAAGGGCCAGCCTTAGAGGGCCAGCCTTAAAGGGCCAGCCTTACATGGCCGACCTTAGAGGGCCAGCCTTAGAGGGCCAGCCTTAGAGGGCCAGCCTTAGAGGGCCAGCCTTAGAGGGCCAGCTTAAAGGGCCAGCCTTAGAGGGCCAGCCTTAGAGGGCCAGCCTTAGAGGGCCAGCCTTAGAGGGCCAGCCTTAAGGGGCCATCCTTAAAGGGCCAGCCTTAGAGGGCCAGCTTAAAGGGCCAGCTTAAAGGACCAGCCTTAAAGCTGTAGCCTTAAAGGGCCAGCCTTAGAGGGCCAGCCTTACAGGGCCCGCCTTAGAGGGCCAGCCTTAAAGGGCCAGCCTTAGAGGGCCAGCCTTACAGGGCCAGCTTAAAGGGCCAGCTTAAAGGGCCAGCCTTAGAGGGCCAGCCTTAAAGGGCCAGCCTTAGAGGGCCAGCCTTAGAGGGCCAGCTTAAAGGGCCAGCTTAAAGGGCCAGCCTTAGAGGGCCAGCCTTAGAGAGCCAGCTTAAAGGGCCAGCTTAAAGGGCCAGCCTTAGAGGGCCAGCCTTAGAGGGCAAGCCTTAGAGGGCCAGCCTTAAAGGGGCAGCCTTAGAGGGCCAGCCTTACAGGGCCAGCTTAAAGGGCCAGCTTAAAGGGCCAGCCTTAGAGGGCCAGCCTTAAAGGGCCAGCCTTAGAGGGCCAGCCTTAGAGGGCCAGCTTAAAGAGCCAGCCTTAGAGGGCCAGCCTTAGAGGGCCAGCCTTAAGGGGCCATCCGTAAAGGGCCAGCCTTAGAGGGCCAGCCTTAGAGGGCCAGCTTAAAGGGCCAGCTTAAAGGGCCAGCCTTAAAGCTGTAGCCTTAAAGGGCCAGCCTTAGAGGGCCAGCCTTACAGGGCCCGCTTAAAGGGCCAGCCTTACAGGGCCCGCTTAAAGGGCCAGCTTAAAGGGCCAGCCTTAGAGGGCCAGCCTTAGAGGGCCAGCCTTAAAGGGCCAGCCTTAGAGGGCCAGCCTTAAAGGGCCAGACTTAGAGGGCCAGCCTTACAGGGCCAGCTTAAAGGGCCAGCTTAAAGGGCCAGCCTTAAAGGGCCAGCCTTAAAGGGCCATCCTAAAAGGGCCAGCCTTAAAGGGCCAGCCTTAAAGGGCCAGCCTTGAAGGGCCAGCCTTAGAGGGCCAGCCTTAGAGGGCCAGCCTTACAGGGCCAGCTTAAAGGGCCGACCTTAGAGGGCCAGCCTTAAAGGGCCAGCTTAAAGGGCCATCTTAAAGGGCCAGCTTAAAGGGCCAGCCTTAGAGGGTCAGCCTTAGAGGGCCAGCCTTACAGGGCCCGCTTAAAGGGCCAGCCTTAAAGGGCCAGCCTTAAAGGGCCATCCTGAAAGGGCCAGCCTTAGAGGGCCAGCCTTAAAGGGCCAGCTTAAAGGGCCAGCCTTAGAGGGCCAGCCTTTGAGGGCCAGCCTTAGAGGGCAAGCCTTAAGGGGCCAGCTTAAAGGGCCAGCTTAAAGGGCCAGCCTTAGAGGGCCAGCCTTAGAGGGCCAGTCTTAGAGGGCCAGCATTAGAGGGCCAGCCTTAGAGGGCCAGCCTTAGAGGGCCAGCTTTAGAGGGCCAGCCTTAAAGGGCCAGCCTTAAAGGGCCATCCTGAAAGGGCCATCCTGAAAGGGCCAGCCTTAGAGGGCCAGCCTTACATGGCCGACCTTAGAGGGCCAGCCTTAGAGGGCCAGCCTTAGAGGGCCAGCCATAGAGGGCCAGCCTTAGAGGCCCAGCCTTAGAGGGCCAGCCTTAAAGGGCCAGCCTTAGAGGGCCAGCCTTAGAAGGCCAGCCTTAGAAGGCCAGCGAGGGTCAGCCTTAAAGGGTTAGCTTAAAGTGCCAGCCTTAAAGGGCCAGTCTTAGGGGGCCAGCGAGGGTCAGCCTTAAAGGGTTAGCTTAAAGTGCCAGTCTTAGAGGGCCAGCCTTAGAGGGCAGCCTTAAAGGGTCAGCTTAGAGGGCCAGACTTGGAGGGCCAGCTTTAGAGGGCCGGCTTAAAAGGCCAGCCTTAATGCGCCAGCTTTAGAGGGCCAGTGTAACCCATGTCTTCCCACCAGCCTAATCATGAGCAGCCATATGACTTGGTCAGCTGACGGTAGGTCCCCTCCTGATTGGCTGTCTGTGCTGCAAGTAAGCAGTAAAAGGCCAGCAGGTGCAGGTCATCAGTGGCTCCTGCTGTGGTTGGTCAACAAGCTGCATGCTCACAACCCTCTTTGATATCCATACCTACAGAAAACAACTTTGCGGTAAGCCTTTCCATTTCACCGGCCATGTCTGTGGCCGCTACATCTGAATGGATATATTATGTATATATATTATATATTATTATCTGTGTGTATATATATATTTCAACTGCTAAACTCATTGCTCGACAGTAAAGTGGGATGAATGCCACAAGTGAACTTTTACTGTCATTATGAAGGATGGCCATCTTGAATTGGATGTATAAGTGTTGGATTATTTACCGGTACATTTTGTAAAGTGGACTGACATGTTAATACCTGTTTCTGGCATTAAAGGGCCAGCCTTGAAGGGCCGCCTTAAAGCTCTAGCCTTAAAGGGTCAGCTTAAAGGGCCAGCCTTAGAGGGCCAGCCTTAAAGGGCCAGCCTTAGAGGGCCAGCCTTACAGGGCCATCTTAAAGGGCCAGCTTAAAGGGCTAGCCTTAGAGGGCCAGCCTTAAAGGGCCAGCTTAAAGGGCCAGCCTTAGAGGGCCAGCCTTAGAGGGCCAGCTGAAAGGGCCAGCCTTAGAGGGCCAGCCTTAGAGGGCCAGCCTTAGAGGGCCAGCCTTAAGGGGCCATCCTTAGAGGGCCAGCCTTAGAGGGCCAGCCTTAGAGGGCCAGCTTAAAGGGCCAGCCTTAAAGCTGTATCCTTAAAGGGCCAGCCTTAGAGGGCCAGCCTTACAGGGCCCGCTTAAAGGGCCAGCCTTACAGGGCCCGCTTAAAGGGCCAGCTTAAAGGGCCAGCTTGAAGGGCCAGCTTAAAGGGCCAGCCTTAGAGGGCCAGCCTTAAAGGGCCAGCCTTACATGGCCGACCTTAGAGGGCCAGCCTTAGAGGGCCAGCCTTAGAGGGCCAGCCTTAGAGGGCCAGCCTTAGAGGGCCAGCTTAAAGGGCCAGCCTTAGAGGGCCAGCCTTAGAGGGCCAGCCTTAGAGGGCCAGCCTTAGAGGGCCAGCCTTAAGGGGCCATCCTTAAAGGGCCAGCCTTAGAGGGCCAGCTTAAAGGGCCAGCTTAAAGGACCAGCCTTAAAGCTGTAGCCTTAAAGGGCCAGCCTTAGAGGGCCAGCCTTACAGGGCCCGCCTTAGAGGGCCAGCCTTAAAGGGCCAGCCTTAGAGGGCCAGCCTTACAGGGCCAGCTTAAAGGGCCAGCTTAAAGGGCCAGCCTTAGAGGGCCAGCCTTAAAGGGCCAGCCTTAGAGGGCCAGCCTTAGAGGGCCAGCTTAAAGGGCCAGCTTAAAGGGCCAGCCTTAGAGGGCCAGCCTTAGAGAGCCAGCTTAAAGGGCCAGCTTAAAGGGCCAGCCTTAGAGGGCCAGCCTTAGAGGGCCAGCCTTAAAGGGGCAGCCTTAGAGGGCCAGCCTTACAGGGCCAGCTTAAAGGGCCAGCTTAAAGGGCCAGCCTTAGAGGGCCAGCCTTAAAGGGCCAGCCTTAGAGGGCCAGCCTTAGAGGGCCAGCTTAAAGAGCCAGCCTTAGAGGGCCAGCCTTAGAGGGCCAGCCTTAAGGGGCCATCCGTAAAGGGCCAGCCTTAGAGGGCCAGCCTTAGAGGGCCAGCTTAAAGGGCCAGCTTAAAGGGCCAGCCTTAAAGCTGTAGCCTTAAAGGGCCAGCCTTAGAGGGCCAGCCTTACAGGGCCCGCTTAAAGGGCCAGCCTTACAGGGCCCGCTTAAAGGGCCAGCTTAAAGGGCCAGCCTTAGAGGGCCAGCCTTAGAGGGCCAGCCTTAGAGGGCCAGCCTTAAAGGGCCAGCCTTAAAGGGCCAGACTTAGAGGGCCAGCCTTACAGGGCCAGCTTAAAGGGCCAGCTTAAAGGGCCAGCCTTAAAGGGCCAGCCTTAAAGGGCCATCCTAAAAGGGCCAGCCTTAAAGGGCCAGCCTTAAAGGGCCAGCCTTGAAGGGCCAGCCTTAGAGGGCCAGCCTTAGAGGGCCAGCCTTACAGGGCCAGCTTAAAGGGCCGACCTTAGAGGGCCAGCCTTAAAGGGCCAGCTTAAAGGGCCATCTTAAAGGGCCAGCTTAAAGGGCCAGCCTTAGAGGGTCAGCCTTAGAGGGCCAGCCTTACAGGGCCCGCTTAAAGGGCCAGCCTTAAAGGGCCAGCCTTAAAGGGCCATCCTGAAAGGGCCAGCCTTAGAGGGCCAGCCTTAAAGGGCCAGCTTAAAGGGCCAGCCTTAGAGGGCCAGCCTTTGAGGGCCAGCCTTAGAGGGCAAGCCTTAAGGGGCCAGCTTAAAGGGCCAGCTTAAAGGGCCAGCCTTAGAGGGCCAGCCTTAGAGGGCCAGTCTTAGAGGGCCAGCATTAGAGGGCCAGCCTTAGAGGGCCAGCCTTAGAGGGCCAGCTTTAGAGGGCCAGCCTTAAAGGGCCAGCCTTAAAGGGCCATCCTGAAAGGGCCATCCTGAAAGGGCCAGCCTTAGAGGGCCAGCCTTACATGGCCGACCTTAGAGGGCCAGCCTTAGAGGGCCAGCCTTAGAGGGCCAGCCTTAGAGGGCCAGCCTTAGAGGCCCAGCCTTAGAGGGCCAGCCTTAAAGGGCCAGCCTTAGAGGGCCAGCCTTAGAAGGCCAGCCTTAGAAGGCCAGCGAGGGTCAGCCTTAAAGGGTTAGCTTAAAGTGCCAGCCTTAAAGGGCCAGTCTTGGTGGGCCAGCGAGGGTCAGCCTTAAAGGGTTAGCTTAAAGTGCCAGTCTTAGAGGGCCAGCCTTAGAGGGCAGCCTTAAAGGGTCAGCTTAGAGGGCCAGACTTGGAGGGCCAGCTTTAGAGGGCCGGCTTAAAAGGCCAGCCTTAATGCGCCAGCTTTAGAGGGCCAGTGTAACCCATGTCTTCCCACCAGCCTAATCATGAGCAGCCATATGACTTGGTCAGCTGACGGTAGGTCCCCTCCTGATTGGCTGTCTGTGCTGCAAGGAAGCAGTAAAAGGCCAGCAGGTGCAGGTCATCAGTGGCTCCTGCTGTGGTTGGTCAACAAGCTGCATGCTCACAACCCTCTTTGATATCCATACCTACAGAAAACAACTTTGCGGTAAGCCTTTCCATTTCACCGGCCATGTCTGTGGCCGCTACATCTGAATGGATATATTATGTATATATATTATATATTATTATCTGTGTGTATATATATATTTCAACTGCTAAACTCATTGCTCGACAGTAAAGTGGGATGAATGCCACAAGTGAACTTTTACTGTCATTATGAAGGATGGCCATCTTGAATTGGATGTATAAGGGTTGGATTATTTACCGGTACATTTTGTAAAGTGGACTGACATGTTAATACCTGTTTCTGGCATTAAAGGGCCAGCCTTGAAGGGCCGCCTTAAAGCTCTAGCCTTAAAGGGTCAGCTTAAAGGGCCAGCCTTAGAGGGCCAGCCTTAAAGGGCCAGCCTTAGAGGGCCAGCCTTACAGGGCCATCTTAAAGGGCCAGCTTAAAGGGCTAGCCTAAGAGGGCCAGCCTTAAAGGGCCAGCTTAAAGGGCCAGCCTTAGAGGGCCAGCCTTAGAGGGCCAGCTGAAAGGGCCAGCCTTAGAGGGCCAGCCTTAGAGGGCCAGCCTTAGAGGGCCAGCCTTAAGGGGCCATCCTTAGAGGGCCAGCCTTAGAGGGCCAGCCTTAGAGGGCCGGCTTAAAGGGCCAGCTTAAAGGGCCAGCCTTAAAGCTGTAGCCTTAAAGGGCCAGCCTTAGAGGGCCAGCCTTACAGGGCCCGCTTAAAGGGCCAGCCTTACAGGGCCCGCTTAAAGGGCCAGCTTAAAGGGCCAGCTTGAAGGGCCAGCTTAAAGGGCCAGCCTTAGAGGGCCAGCCTTAAAGGGCCAGCCTTACATGGCCGACCTTAGAGGGCCAGCCTTAGAGGGCCAGCCTTAGAGGGCCAGCCTTAGAGGGCCAGCCTTAGAGGGCCAGCTTAAAGGGCCAGCCTTAGAGGGCCAGCCTTAGAGGGCCAGCCTTAGAGGGCCAGCCTTAGAGGGCCAGCCTTAAGGGGCCATCCTTAAAGGGCCAGCCTTAGAGGGCCAGCTTAAAGGGCCAGCTTAAAGGACCAGCCTTAAAGCTGTAGCCTTAAAGGGCCAGCCTTAGAGGGCCAGCCTTACAGGGCCCGCCTTAGAGGGCCAGCCTTAAAGGGCCAGCCTTAGAGGGCCAGCCTTACAGGGCCAGCTTAAAGGGCCAGCTTAAAGGGCCAGCCTTAGAGGGCCAGCCTTAAAGGGCCAGCCTTAGAGGGCCAGCCTTAGAGGGCCAGCTTAAAGGGCCAGCTTAAAGGGCCAGCCTTAGAGGGCCAGCCTTAGAGAGCCAGCTTAAAGGGCCAGCTTAAAGGGCCAGCCTTAGAGGGCCAGCCTTAGAGGGCCAGCCTTAAAGGGGCAGCCTTAGAGGGCCAGCCTTACAGGGCCAGCCTTACAGGGCCAGCTTAAAGGGCCAGCCTTAGAGGGCCAGCCTTAAAGGGCCAGCCTTAGAGGGCCAGCCTTAGAGGGCCAGCTTAAAGACCCAGCCTTAGAGGGCCAGCCTTAGAGGGCCAGCCTTAAGGGGCCATCCGTAAAGGGCCAGCCTTAGAGGGCCAGCCTTAGAGGGCCAGCTTAAAGGGCCAGCTTAAAGGGCCAGCCTTAAAGCTGTAGCCTTAAAGGGCCAGCCTTAGAGGGCCAGCCTTACAGGGCCCGCTTAAAGGGCCAGCCTTACAGGGCCCGCTTAAAGGGCCAGCTTAAAGGGCCAGCCTTAGAGGGCCAGCCTTAGAGGGCCAGCCTTAAAGGGCCAGCCTTAGAGGGCCAGCCTTAAAGGGCCAGACTTAGAGGGCCAGCCTTACAGGGCCAGCTTAAAGGGCCAGCTTAAAGGGCCAGCCTTAAAGGGCCAGCCTTAAAGGGCCATCCTAAAAGGGCCAGCCTTAAAGGGCCAGCCTTAAAGGGCCAGCCTTGAAGGGCCAGCCTTAGAGGGCCAGCCTTAGAGGGCCAGCCTTACAGGGCCAGCTTAAAGGGCCGACCTTAGAGGGCCAGCCTTAAAGGGCCAGCTTAAAGGGCCATCTTAAAGGGCCAGCTTAAAGGGCCAGCCTTAGAGGGTCAGCCTTAGAGGGCCAGCCTTACAGGGCCCGCTTAAAGGGCCAGCCTTAAAGGGCCAGCCTTAAAGGGCCATCCTGAAAGGGCCAGCCTTAGAGGGCCAGCCTTAAAGGGCCAGCTTAAAGGGCCAGCCTTAGAGGGCCAGCCTTTGAGGGCCAGCCTTAGAGGGCAAGCCTTAAGGGGCCAGCTTAAAGGGCCAGCTTAAAGGGCCAGCCTTAGAGGGCCAGCCTTAGAGGGCCAGTCTTAGAGGGCCAGCATTAGAGGGCCAGCCTTAGAGGGCCAGCCTTAGAGGGCCAGCTTTAGAGGGCCAGCCTTAAAGGGCCAGCCTTAAAGGGCCATCCTGAAAGGGCCATCCTGAAAGGGCCAGCCTTAGAGGGCCAGCCTTACATGGCCGACCTTAGAGGGCCAGCCTTAGAGGGCCAGCCTTAGAGGGCCAGCTTTAGAGGGCCAGCCTTAGAGGCCCAGCCTTAGAGGGCCAGCCTTAAAGGGCCAGCCTTAGAGGGCCAGCCTTAGAAGGCCAGCCTTAGAAGGCCAGCGAGGGTCAGCCTTAAAGGGTTAGCTTAAAGTGCCAGCCTTAAAGGGCCAGTCTTAGGGGGCCAGCGAGGGTCAGCCTTAAAGGGTTAGCTTAAAGTGCCAGTCTTAGAGGGCCAGCCTTAGAGGGCAGCCTTAAAGGGTCAGCTTAGAGGGCCAGACTTGGAGGGCCAGCTTTAGAGGGCCGGCTTAAAAGGCCAGCCTTAATGCGCCAGCTTTAGAGGGCCAGTGTAACCCATGTCTTCCCACCAGCCTAATCATGAGCAGCCATATGACTTGGTCAGCTGACGGTAGGTCCCCTCCTGATTGGCTGTCTGTGCTGCAAGGAAGCAGTAAAAGGCCAGCAGGTGCAGGTCATCAGTGGCTCCTGCTGTGGTTGGTCAACAAGCTGCATGCTCACAACCCTCTTTGATATCCATACCTACAGAAAACAACTTTGCGGTAAGCCTTTCCATTTCACCGGCCATGTCTGTGGCCGCTACATCTGAATGGATATATTATGTATATATATTATATATTATTATCTGTGTGTATATATATATTTCAACTGCTAAACTCATTGCTCGACAGTAAAGTGGGATGAATGCCACAAGTGAACTTTTACTGTCATTATGAAGGATGGCCATCTTGAATTGGATGTATAAGTGTTGGATTATTTACCGGTACATTTTGTAAAGTGGACTGACATGTTAATACCTGTTTCTGGCATTAAAGGGCCAGCCTTGAAGGGCCGCCTTAAAGCTCTAGCCTTAAAGGGTCAGCTTAAAGGGCCAGCCTTAGAGGGCCAGCCTTAAAGGGCCAGCCTTAGAGGGCCAGCCTTACAGGGCCATCTTAAAGGGCCAGCTTAAAGGGCTAGCCTTAGAGGGCCAGCCTTAAAGGGCCAGCTTAAAGGGCCAGCCTTAGAGGGCCAGCCTTAGAGGGCCAGCTGAAAGGGCCAGCCTTAGAGGGCCAGCCTTAGAGGGCCAGCCTTAGAGGGCCAGCCTTAAGGGGCCATCCTTAGAGGGCCAGCCTTAGAGGGCCAGCCTTAGAGGGCCAGCTTAAAGGGCCAGCTTAAAGGGCCAGCCTTAAAGCTGTAGCCTTAAAGGGCCAGCCTTAGAGGGCCAGCCTTACAGGGCCCGCTTAAAGGGCCAGCCTTACAGGGCCCGCTTAAAGGGCCAGCTTAAAGGGCCAGCTTGAAGGGCCAGCTTAAAGGGCCAGCCTTAGAGGGCCAGCCTTAAAGGGCCAGCCTTACATGGCCGACCTTAGAGGGCCAGCCTTAGAGGGCCAGCCTTAGAGGGCCAGCCTTAGAGGGCCAGCCTTAGAGGGCCAGCTTAAAGGGCCAGCCTTAGAGGGCCAGCCTTAGAGGGCCAGCCTTAGAGGGCCAGCCTTAAGGGGCCATCCTTAAAGGGCCAGCCTTAGAGGGCCAGCTTAAAGGGCCAGCTTAAAGGACCAGCCTTAAAGGGCCAGCCTTAGAGGGCCAGCCTTAAAGGGCCAGCCTTAGAGGGCCAGCCTTAGAGGGCCAGCTTAAAGGGCCAGCTTAAAGGGCCAGCCTTAGAGGGCCAGCCTTAGAGAGCCAGCTTAAAGGGCCAGCTTAAAGGGCCAGCCTTAGAGGGCCAGCCTTAGAGGGCCAGCCTTAGAGGGCCAGCCTTAAAGGGCCAGCCTTAGAGGGCCAGCCTTACAGGGCCAGCTTAAAGGGCCAGCTTAAAGGGCCAGCCTTAGAGGGCCAGCCTTAAAGGGCCAGCCTTAGAGGGCCAGCCTTAGAGGGCCAGCTTAAAGAGCCAGCCTTAGAGGGCCAGCCTTAGAGGGCCAGCCTTAAGGGGCCATCCGTAAAGGGCCAGCCTTAGAGGGCCAGCCTTAGAGGGCCAGCTTAAAGGGCCAGCTTAAAGGGCCAGCCTTAAAGCTGTAGCCTTAAAGGGCCAGCCTTAGAGGGCCAGCCTTACAGGGCCCGCTTAAAGGGCCAGCCTTACAGGGCCCGCTTAAAGGGCCAGCTTAAAGGGCCAGCCTTAGAGGGCCAGCCTTAGAGGGCCAGCCTTAAAGGGCCAGCCTTAGAGGGCCAGCCTTAAAGGGCCAGACTTAGAGGGCCAGCCTTACAGGGCCAGCTTAAAGGGCCAGCTTAAAGGGCCAGCCTTAAAAGGCCAGCCTTAAAGGGCCATCCTAAAAGGGCCAGCCTTAAAGGGCCAGCCTTAAAGGGCCAGCCTTGAAGGGCCAGCCTTGAAGGGCCAGCCTTAGAGGGCCAGCCTTAGAGGGCCAGCCTTACAGGGCCAGCTTAAAGGGCCGACCTTAGAGGGCCAGCCTTAAAGGGCCAGCTTAAAGGGCCATCTTAAAGGGCCAGCTTAAAGGGCCAGCCTTAGAGGGTCAGCCTTAGAGGGCCAGCCTTACAGGGCCCGCTTAAAGGGCCATCTTAAAGGGCCAGCTTAAAGGGCCAGCCTTAGAGGGCCAGCCTTAGAGGGCCAGCCTTACAGGGCCCGCTTAAAGGGCCAGCCTTAAAGGGCCAGCCTTAAAGGGCCATCCTGAAAGGGCCAGCCTTAGAGGGCCAGCCTTAAAAGGCCAGCTTAAAGGGCCAGCCTTAGAGGGCCAGCCTTTGAGGGCCAGCCTTAGAGGGCAAGCCTTAAGGGGCCAGCTTAAAGGGCCAGCTTAAAGGGCCAGCCTTAGAGGGCCAGCCTTAGAGGGCCAGCATTAGAGGGCCAGCCTTAGAGGGCCAGCCTTAGAGGGCCAGCCTTAGAGGGCCAGCTTTAGAGGGCCAGCCTTAAAGGGCCAGCCTTAAAGGGCCATCCTGAAAGGGCCATCCTGAAAGGGCCAGCCTGAGAGGGCCAGCCTTACATGGCCGACCTTAGAGGGCCAGCCTTAGAGGGCCAGCCTTAGAGGCCCAGCCTTAGAGGGCCAGCCTTAAAGGGCCAGCCTTAGAGGGCCAGCCTTAGAAGGCCAGCCTTAGAAGGCCAGCGAGGGTCAGCCTTAAAGGGTTAGCTTAAAGTGCCAGCCTTAAAGGGCCAGTCTTAGGGGGCCAGCGAGGGTCAGCCTTAAAGGGTTAGCTTAAAGTGCCAGTCTTAGAGGGCCAGCCTTAGAGGGCAGCCTTAAAGGGTCAGCTTAGAGGGCCAGCCTTGGAGGGCCAGCTTTAGAGGGCCGGCTTAAAAGGCCAGCCTTAATGCGCCAGCTTTAGAGGGCCAGTGTAACCCATGTCTTCCCACCAGCCTAATCATGAGCAGCCATATGACTTGGTCAGCTGACGGTAGGTCCCCTCCTGATTGGCTGTCTGTGCTGCAAGGAAGCAGTAAAAGGCCAGCAGGTGCAGGTCATCAGTGGCTCCTGCTGTGGTTGGTCAACAAGCTGCATGCTCACAACCCTCTTTGATATCCATACCTACAGAAAACAACTTTGCGGTAAGCCTTTCCATTTCACCGGCCATGTCTGTGGCCGCTACATCTGAATGGATATATTATGTATATATATTATATATTATTATCTGTGTGTATATATATATTTCAACTGCTAAACTCATTGCTCGACAGTAAAGTGGGATGAATGCCACAAGTGAACTTTTACTGTCATTATGAAGGATGGCCATCTTGAATTGGATGTATAAGTGTTGGATTATTTACCGGTACATTTTGTAAAGTGGACTGACATGTTAATACCTGTTTCTGGCATTAAAGGGCCAGCCTTGAAGGGCCGCCTTAAAGCTCTAGCCTTAAAGGGTCAGCTTAAAGGGCCAGCCTTAGAGGGCCAGCCTTAAAGGGCCAGCCTTAGAGGGCCAGCCTTACAGGGCCATCTTAAAGGGCCAGCTTAAAGGGCTAGCCTTAGAGGGCCAGCCTTAAAGGGCCAGCTTAAAGGGCCAGCCTTAGAGGGCCAGCCTTAGAGGGCCAGCTGAAAGGGCCAGCCTTAGAGGGCCAGCCTTAGAGGGCCAGCCTTAGAGGGCCAGCCTTAAGGGGCCATCCTTAGAGGGCCAGCCTTAGAGGGCCAGCCTTAGAGGGCCAGCTTAAAGGGCCAGCTTAAAGGGCCAGCCTTAAAGCTGTAGCCTTAAAGGGCCAGCCTTAGAGGGCCAGCCTTACAGGGCCCGCTTAAAGGGCCAGCCTTACAGGGCCAGCTTAAAGGGCCAGCTTAAAGGGCCAGCTTGAAGGGCCAGCTTAAAGGGCCAGCCTTAGAGGGCCAGCCTTAAAGGGCCAGCCTTACATGGCCGACCTTAGAGGGCCAGCCTTAGAGGGCCAGCCTTAGAGGGCCAGCCTTAGAGGGCCAGCTTAAAGGGCCAGCCTTAGAGGGCCAGCCTTAGAGGGCCAGCCTTAGAGGGCCAGCCTTAGAGGGCCAGCCTTAGAGGGCCAGCCTTAAGGGGCCATCCTTAAAGGGCCAGCCTTAGAGGGCCAGCTTAAAGGGCCAGCTTAAAGGACCAGCCTTAAAGCTGTAGCCTTAAAGGGCCAGCCTTAGAGGTCCAGCCTTACAGGGCCCGCCTTAGAGGGCCAGCCTTAAAGGGCCGGCCTTAGAGGGCCAGCCTTACAGGGCCAGCTTAAAGGGCCAGCTTAAAGGGCCAGCCTTAGAGGGCCAGCCTTAAAGGGCCAGCCTTAGAGGGCCAGCCTTAGAGGGCCAGCTTAAAGGGCCAGCTTAAAGGGCCAGCCTTAGAGGGCCAGCCTTAGAGAGCCAGCTTAAAGGGCCAGCTTAAAGGGCCAGCCTTAGAGGGCCAGCCTTAGAGGGCCAGCCTTAGAGGGCCAGCCTTAAAGGGCCAGCCTTAGAGGGCCAGCCTTACAGGGCCAGCTTAAAGGGCCAGCTTAAAGGGCCAGCCTTAGAGGGCCAGCCTTAAAGGGCCAGCCTTAGAGGGCCAGCCTTAGAGGGCCAGCTTAAAAAGCCAGCCTTAGAGGGCCAGCCTTAGAGGGCCAGCCTTAAGGGGCCATCCGTAAAGGGCCAGCCTTAGAGGGCCAGCCTTAGAGGGCTAGCTTAAAGGGCCAGCTTAAAGGGCCAGCCTTAAAGCTGTAGCCTTAAAGGGCCAGCCTTAGAGGGCCAGCCTTACAGGGCCCGCTTAAAGGGCCAGCCTTACAGGGCCCGCTTAAAGGGCCAGCTTAAAGGGCCAGCCTTAGAGGGCCAGCCTTAGAGGGCCAGCCTTAAAGGGCCAGCCTTAGAGGGCCAGCCTTAAAGGGCCAGACTTAGAGGGCCAGCCTTACAGGGCCAGCTTAAAGGGCCAGCCTTAAAGGGCCATCCTAAAAGGGCCAGCCTTAAAGGGCCAGCCTTAAAGGGCCAGCCTTGAAGGGCCAGCCTTAGAGGGCCAGCCTTAGAGGGCCAGCCTTACAGGGCCAGCTTAAAGGGCCGACCTTAGAGGGCCAGCCTTAAAGGGCCAGCTTAAAGGGCCATCTTAAAGGGCCAGCTTAAAGGGCCAGCCTTAGAGGGTCAGCCTTAGAGGGCCAGCCTTACAGGGCCCGCTTAAAGGGCCATCTTAAAGGGCCAGCTTAAAGGGCCAGCCTTAGAGGGCCAGCCTTAGAGGGCCAGCCTTACAGGGCCCGCTTAAAGGGCCAGCCTTAAAGGGCCAGCCTTAAAGGGCCATCCTGAAAGGGCCAGCCTTAGAGGGCCAGCCTTAAAGGGCCAGCTTAAAGGGCCAGCCTTAGAGGGCCAGCCTTTGAGGGCCAGCCTTAGAGGGCAAGCCTTAAGGGGCCAGCTTAAAGGGCCAGCTTAAAGGGCCAGCCTTAGAGGGCCAGCCTTAGAGGGCCAGTCTTAGAGGGCCAGCATTAGAGGGCCAGCCTTAGAGGGCCAGCCTTAGAGGGCCAGCTTTAGAGGGCCAGCCTTAAAGGGCCAGCCTTAAAGGGCCATCCTGAAAGGGCCATCCTGAAAGGGCCAGCCTTAGAGGGCCAGCCTTACATGGCCGACCTTAGAGGGCCAGCCTTAGAGGGCCAGCCTTAGAGGGCCAGCCTTAGAGGGCCAGCCTTAGAGGCCCAGCCTTAGAGGGCCAGCCTTAAAGGGCCAGCCTTAGAGGGCCAGCCTTAGAAGGCCAGCCTTAGAAGGCCAGCGAGGGTCAGCCTTAAAGGGTTAGCTTAAAGTGCCAGCCTTAAAGGGCCAGTCTTAGGGGGCCAGCGAGGGTCAGCCTTAAAGGGTTAGCTTAAAGTGCCAGTCTTAGAGGGCCAGCCTTAGAGGGCAGCCTTAAAGGGTCAGCTTAGAGGGCCAGACTTGGAGGGCCAGCTTTAGAGGGCCGGCTTAAAAGGCCAGCCTTAATGCGCCAGCTTTAGAGGGCCAGTGTAACCCATGTCTTCCCACCAGCCTAATCATGAGCAGCCATATGACTTGGTCAGCTGACGGTAGGTCCCCTCCTGATTGGCTGTCTGTGCTGCAAGGAAGCAGTAAAAGGCCAGCAGGTGCAGGTCATCAGTGGCTCCTGCTGTGGTTGGTCAACAAGCTGCATGCTCACAACCCTCTTTGATATCCATACCTACAGAAAACAACTTTGCGGTAAGCCTTTCCATTTCACCGGCCATGTCTGTGGCCGCTACATCTGAATGGATATATTATGTATATATATTATATATTATTATCTGTGTGTATATATATATTTCAACTGCTAAACTCATTGCTCGACAGTAAAGTGGGATGAATGCCACAAGTGAACTTTTACTGTCATTATGAAGGATGGCCATCTTGAATTGGATGTATAAGTGTTGGATTATTTACCGGTACATTTTGTAAAGTGGACTGACATGTTAATACCTGTTTCTGGCATTAAAGGGCCAGCCTTGAAGGGCCGCCTTAAAGCTCTAGCCTTAAAGGGTCAGCTTAAAGGGCCAGCCTTAGAGGGCCAGCCTTAAAGGGCCAGCCTTAGAGGGCCAGCCTTACAGGGCCATCTTAAAGGGCCAGCTTAAAGGGCTAGCCTTAGAGGGCCAGCCTTAAAGGGCCAGCTTAAAGGGCCAGCCTTAGCGGCCCAGCCTTAGAGGGCCAGCCTTAGAGGGCCAGCTGAAAGGGCCAGCCTTAGAGGGCCAGCCTTAGAGGGCCAGCCTTAGAGGGCCAGCCTTAAGGGGCCATCCTTAGAGGGCCAGCCTTAGAGGGCCAGCCTTAGAGGGCCAGCTTAAAGGGCCAGCTTAAAGGGCCAGCCTTAAAGCTGTAGCCTTAAAGGGCCAGCCTTAGAGGGCCAGCCTTACAGGGCCCGCTTAAAGGGCCAGCCTTACAGGGCCCGCTTAAAGGGCCAGCTTAAAGGGCCAGCTTGAAGGGCCAGCTTAAAGGGCCAGCCTTAGAGGGCCAGCCTTAAAGGGCCAGCCTTACATGGCCGACCTTAGAGGGCCAGCCTTAGAGGGCCAGCCTTAGAGGGCCAGCCTTAGAGGGCCAGCTTAAAGGGCCAGCCTTAGAGGGCCAGCCTTAGAGGGCCAGCCTTAGAGGGCCAGCCTTAAGGGGCCATCCTTAAAGGGCCAGCCTTAGAGGGCCAGCTTAAAGGGCCAGCTTAAAGGACCAGCCTTAAAGCTGTAGCCTTAAAGGGCCAGCCTTAGAGGGCCAGCCTTACAGGGCCCGCTTAAAGGGCCAGCCTTACAGGGCCCGCTTAAAGGGCCAGCTTAAAGGGCCAGCCTTAGAGGGCCAGCCTTTAAGGTCCAGCCTTAAAGGCCAGCCTTAAAGGGCCAGCCTTAGAGGGCCAGCCTTACAGGGCCAGCTTAAAGGGCCAGCTTAAAGGGCCAGCCTTAGAGGGCCAGCCTTAAAGGGCCAGCCTTAAAGGGCCAGCCTTAGAGGGCCAGCCTTAGAGGGCCAGCCTTAGAGGGCCAGCTTAAAGAGCCAGCCTTAGAGGGCCAGCCTTAGAGGGCCAGCCTTAAGGGGCCATCCGTAAAGGGCCAGCCTTAGAGGGCCAGCCTTAGAGGGCCAGCTTAAAGGGCCAGCTTAAAGGGCCAGCCTTAAAGCGGTAGCCTTAAAGGGCCAGCCTTAGAGGGCCAGCCTTACAGGGCCCGCTTAAAGGGCCAGCCTTACAGGGCCCGCTTAAAGGGCCAGCTTAAAGGGCCAGCCTTAGAGGGCCAGCCTTAAAGGGCCAGCCTTAGAGGGCCAGCCTTAAAGGGCCAGACTTAGAGGGCCAGCCTTACAGGGCCAGCTTAAAGGGCCAGCTTAAAGGGCCAGCCTTAAAGGGCCATCCTGAAAGGGCCAGCCTTAAAGGGCCAGCCTTAAAGGGCCAGCCTTAAAGGGCCAGCCTTGAAGGGCCAGCCTTAGAGGGCCAGCCTTACAGGGCCAGCTTAAAGGGCCGACCTTAGAGGGCCAGCCTTAAAGGGCCAGCTTAAAGGGCCAGCTTAAAGGGCCAGCCTTAGAGGGCCAGCCTTAGAGGGCCAGCCTTACAGGGCCCGCTTAAAGGGCCAGCCTTAAAGGGCCAGCCTTAAAGGGCCATCCTGAAAGGGCCAGCCTTAGAGGGCCAGCCTTAAAGGGCCAGCTTAAAGTGCCAGCCTTAGAGGGCCAGCCTTAGAGGGCCAGCCTTTGAGGGCCAGCCTTAGAGGGCAAGCCTTAAGGGGCCAGCTTAAAGGGCCAGCTTAAAGGGCCAGCCTTAGAGGGCCAGCCTTAGAGGGCCAGTCTTAGAGGGCAAGCATTAGAGGGCCAGCCTTAGAGGGCCAGCCTTAGAGGGCCAGCTTTAGAGGGCCAGCCTTAAAGGGCCAGCCTTAAAGGGCCATCCTGAAAGGGCCATCCTGAAAGGGCCAGCCTTAGAGGGCCAGCCTTACATGGCCGACCTTAGAGGGCCAGCCTTAGAGGGCCAGCCTTAGAGGGCCAGCCTTAGAGGCCCAGCCTTAGAGGCCCAGCCTTAAAGGGCCAGCCTTAGAGGGCCAGCCTTAGAAGGCCAGCCTTAGAAGGCCAGCGAGGGTCAGCCTTAAAGGGTTAGCTTAAAGTGCCAGCCTTAAAGGGCCAGTCTTAGAGGGCCAGCGAGGGTCAGCCTTAAAGGGTTAGCTTAAAGTGCCAGCCTTAAAGGGCCAGTCTTAGAGGGCCAGCCTTAGAGGGCAGCCATAAAGGGTCAGCTTAGAGGGCCAGCCTTGGAGGGCCAGCTTTAGAGGGCCGGCTTAAAAGGCCAGCCTTAATGCGCCAGCTTTAGAGGGCCAGTGTAACCCATGTCTTCCCACCAGCCTAATCATGAGCAGCCATATGACTTGGTCAGCTGACGGTAGGTCCCCTCCTGATTGGCTGTCTGTGCTGCAAGGAAGCAGTAAAAGGCCAGCAGGTGCAGGTCATCAGTGGCTCCTGCTGTGGTTGGTCAACAAGCTGCATGCTCACAACCCTCTTTGATATCCATACCTACAGAAAACAACTTTGCGGTAAGCCTTTCCATTTCACCGGCCATGTCTGTGGCCGCTACATCTGAATGGATATATTATGTATATATATTATATATTATTATCTGTGTGTATATATATATTTCAACTGCTAAACTCATTGCTCGACAGTAAAGTGGGATGAATGCCACAAGTGAACTTTTACTGTCATTATGAAGGATGGCCATCTTGAATTGGATGTATAAGTGTTGGATTATTTACCGGTACATTTTGTAAAGTGGACTGACATGTTAATACCTGTTTCTGGCATTAAAGGGCCAGCCTTGAAGGGCCGCCTTAAAGCTCTAGCCTTAAAGGGTCAGCTTAAAGGGCCAGCCTTAGAGGGCCAGCCTTAAAGGGCCAGCCTTAGAGGGCCAGCCTTACAGGGCCATCTTAAAGGGCAAGCTTAAAGGGCTAGCCTTAGAGGGCCAGCCTTAAAGGGCCAGCTTAAAGGGCCAGCCTTAGCGGCCCAGCCTTAGAGGGCCAGCCTTAGAGGGCCAGCTGAAAGGGCCAGCCTTAGAGGGCCAGCCTTAGAGGGCCAGCCTTAGAGGGCCAGCCTTAGAGGGCCAGCCTTAGAGGGCCAGCCTTAGAGGGCCATCCTTAGAGGGCCAGCCTTAGAGGGCCAGCCTTAGAGGGCCAGCTTAAAGGGCCAGCTTAAAGGGCCAGCCTTAAAGCTGTAGCCTTAAAGGGCCAGCCTTAGAGGGCCAGCCTTACAGGGCCCGCTTAAAGGGCCAGCCTTACAGGGCCCGCTTAAAGGGCCAGCTTAAAGGGCCAGCTTGAAGGGCCAGCTTAAAGGGCCAGCCTTAGAGGGCCAGCCTTAAAGGGCCAGCCTTAAAGGGCCAGCCTTACATGGCCGACCTTAGAGGGCCAGCCTTAGAGGGCCAGCCTTAGAGGGCCAGCCTTAGAGGGCCAGCTTAAAGGGCCAGCCTTAGAGGGCCAGCCTTAGAGGGCCAGCCTTAGAGGGCCAGCCTTAGAGGGCCAGCCTTAAGGGGCCATCCTTAAAGGGCCAGCCTTAGAGGGCCAGCTTAAAGGGCCAGCTTAAAGGACCAGCCTTAAAGCTGTAGCCTTAAAGGGCCAGCCTTAGAGGGCCAGCCTTACAGGGCCCGCTTAAAGGGCCAGCCTTACAGGGCCCGCTTAAAGGGCCAGCTTAAAGGGCCAGCCTTAGAGGGCCAGCCTTTAAGGGCCAGCCTTTAAGGGCCAGCCTTAAAGGGCCAGCCTTAGAGGGCCAGCCTTACAGGGCCAGCTTAAAGGGCCAGCTTAAAGGGCCAGCTTAAAGGGCCAGCCTTAGAGGGCCAGCCTTAAAGGGCCAGCCTTAGAGGGCCAGCCTTAGAGGGCCAGCCTTAGAGGGCCAGCCTTAGAGGGCCAGCTTAAAGAGCCAGCCTTAGAGGGCCAGCCTTAGAGGGCCAGCCTTAAGGGGCCATCCGTAAAGGGCCAGCCTTAGAGGGCCAGCCTTAGAGGGCCAGCCTTAGAGGGCCAGCTTAAAGGGCCAGCTTAAAGGGCCAGCCTTAAAGCTGTAGCCTTAAAGGGCCAGCCTTAGAGGGCCAGCCTTACAGGGCCCGCTTAAAGGGCCAGCCTTACAGGGCCCGCTTAAAGGGCCAGCTTAAAGGGCCAGCCTTAGAGGGCCAGCCTTAAAGGGCCAGCCTTAGAGGGCCAGCCTTAAAGGGCCAGACTTAGAGGGCCAGCCTTACAGGGCCAGCTTAAAGGGCCAGCTTAAAGGGCCAGCCTTAAAGGGCCATCCTGAAAGGGCCAGCCTTAAAGGGCCAGCCTTAAAGGGCCAGCCTTGAAGGGCCAGCCTTAGAGGGCCAGCCTTACAGGGCCAGCTTAAAGGGCCGACCTTAGAGGGCCAGCCTTAAAGGGCCAGCTTAAAGGGCCAGCTTAAAGGGCCAGCCTTAGAGGGCCAGCCTTACAGGGCCCGCTTAAAGGGCCCGCTTAAAGGGCCAGCCTTAAAGGGCCATCCTGAAAGGGCCAGCCTTAGAGGGCCAGCCTTAAAGGGCCAGCTTAAAGGGCCAGCCTTAGAGGGCCAGCCTTTGAGGGCCAGCCTTTGAGGGCCAGCCTTAGAGGGCAAGCCTTAAGGGGCCACCTTAAAGGGCCAGCCTTAGAGGGCCAGCCTTAGAGGGCCAGTCTTAGAGGGCCAGCATTAGAGGGCCAGCCTTAGAGGGCCAGCCTTAGAGGGCCAGCCTTAGAGGGCCAGCTTTAGACGGCCAGCCTTAAAGGGCCATCCTGAAAGGGCCATCCTGAAAGGGCCAGCCTTAGAGGGCCAGCCTTACATGGCCGACCTTAGAGGGCCAGCCTTAGAGGGCCAGCCTTAGAGGGCCAGCCTTAGAGGCCCAGCCTTAGAGGCCCAGCCTTAAAGGGCCAGCCTTAGAGGGCCAGCCTTAGAAGGCCAGCCTTAGAAGGCCAGCGAGGGTCAGCCTTAAAGGGTTAGCTTAAAGTGCCAGCCTTAAAGGGCCAGTCTTAGAGGGCCAGCGAGGGTCAGCCTTAAAGGATTAGCTTAAAGTGCCAGCCTTAAAGGGCCAGTCTTAGAGGGCCAGCCTTAGAGGGCAGCCTTAAAGGGTCAGCTTAGAGGGCCAGCCTTGGAGGGCCAGCTTTAGAGGGCCGGCTTAAAAGGCCAGCCTTAATGCGCCAGCTTTAGAGGGCCAGTGTAACCCATGTCTTCCCACCAGCCTAATCATGAGCAGCCATATGACTTGGTCAGCTGACGGTAGGTCCCCTCCTGATTGGCTGTCTGTGCTGCAAGGAAGCAGTAAAAGGCCAGCAGGTGCAGGTCATCAGTGGCTCCTGCTGTGGTTGGTCAACAAGCTGCATGCTCACAACCCTCTTTGATATCCATACCTACAGAAAACAACTTTGCGGTAAGCCTTTCCATTTCACCGGCCATGTCTGTGGCCGCTACATCTGAATGGATATATTATGTATATATATTATATATTATTATCTGTGTGTATATATATATTTCAACTGCTAAACTCATTGCTCGACAGTAAAGTGGGATGAATGCCACAAGTGAACTTTTACTGTCATTATGAAGGATGGCCATCTTGAATTGGATGTATAAGTGTTGGATTATTTACCGGTACATTTTGTAAAGTGGACTGACATGTTAATACCTGTTTCTGGCATTAAAGGGCCAGCCTTGAAGGGCCGCCTTAAAGCTCTAGCCTTAAAGGGTCAGCTTAAAGGGCCAGCCTTAGAGGGCCAGCCTTAAAGGGCCAGCCTTAGAGGGCCAGCCTTACAGGGCCATCTTAAAGGGCCAGCTTAAAGGGCTAGCCTTAGAGGGCCAGCCTTAAAGGGCCAGCTTAAAGGGCCAGCCTTAGAGGGCCAGCCTTAGAGGGCCAGCTGAAAGGGCCAGCCTTAGAGGGCCAGCCTTAGAGGGCCAGCCTTAGAGGGCCAGCCTTAAGGGGCCATCCTTAGAGGGCCAGCCTTAGAGGGCCAGCCTTAGAGGGCCAGCCTTAGAGGGCCAGCTTAAAGGGCCAGCTTAAAGGGCCAGCCTTAAAGCTGTAGCCTTAAAGGGCCAGCCTTAGAGGGCCAGCCTTACAGGGCCCGCTTAAAGGGCCAGCCTTACAGGGCCAGCTTAAAGGGCCAGCTTAAAGGGCCAGCTTGAAGGGCCAGCTTAAAGGGCCAGCCTTAGAGGGCCAGCCTTAAAGGGCCAGCCTTACATGGCCGACCTTAGAGGGCCAGCCTTAGAGGGCCAGCCTTAGAGGGCCAGCCTTAGAGGGCCAGCCTTAGAGGGCCAGCTTAAAGGGCCAGCCTTAGAGGGCCAGCCTTAGAGGGCCAGCCTTAGAGGGCCAGCCTTAGAGGGCCAGCCTTAGAGGGCCAGCCTTAAGGGGCCATCCTTAAAGGGCCAGCCTTAGAGGGCCAGCTTAAAGGGCCAGCTTAAAGGACCAGCCTTAAAGCTGTAGCCTTAAAGGGCCAGCCTTAGAGGGCCAGCCTTACAGGGCCCGCTTAAAGGGCCAGCCTTACAGGGCCCGCTTAAAGGGCCAGCTTAAAGGGCCAGCCTTAGAGGGCCAGCCTTTAAGGGCCAGCCTTTAAGGGCCAGCCTTAAAGGGCCAGCCTTAGAGGGCCAGCCTTACAGGGCCAGCTTAAAGGGCCAGCTTAAAGGGCCAGCCTTAGAGGGCCAGCCTTAAAGGGCCAGCCTTAAAGGGCCAGCCTTAGAGGGCCAGCCTTAGAGGGCCAGCCTTAGAGGGCCAGCTTAAAGAGCCAGCCTTAGAGGGCCAGCCTTAGAGGGCCAGCCTTAAGGGGCCATCCGTAAAGGGCCAGCCTTAGAGGGCCAGCCTTAGAGGGCCAGCCTTAGAGGGCCAGCTTAAAGGGCCAGCTTAAAGGGCCAGCCTTAAAGCTGTAGCCTTAAAGGGCCAGCCTTAGAGGGCCAGCCTTACAGGGCCCGCTTAAAGGGCCAGCCTTACAGGGCACGCTTAAAGGGCCAGCTTAAAGGGCCAGCCTTAGAGGGCCAGCCTTAAAGGGCCAGCCTTAGAGGGCCAGCCTTAAAGGGCCAGACTTAGAGGGCCAGCCTTACAGGGCCAGCTTAAAGGGCCAGCTTAAAGGGCCAGCCTTAAAGGGCCATCCTGAAAGGGCCAGCCTTAAAGGGCCAGCCTTAAAGGGCCAGCCTTAAAGGGCCAGCCTTGAAGGGCCAGCCTTAGAGGGCCAGCCTTACAGGGCCAGCTTAAAGGGCCGACCTTAGAGGGCCAGCCTTAAAGGGCCAGCTTAAAGGGCCAGCTTAAAGGGCCAGCCTTAGAGGGCCAGCCTTACAGGGCCCGCTTAAAGGGCCCGCTTAAAGGGCCAGCCTTAAAGGGCCATCCTGAAAGGGCCAGCCTTAGAGGGCCAGCCTTAAAGGGCCAGCTTAAAGGGCCAGCCTTAGAGGGCCAGCCTTTGAGGGCCAGCCTTTGAGGGCCAGCCTTAGAGGGCAAGCCTTAAGGGGCCAGCTTAAAGGGCCAGCTTAAAGGGCCAGCCTTAGAGGGCCAGCCTTAGAGGGCCAGTCTTAGAGGGCCAGCATTAGAGGGCCAGCCTTAGAGGGCCAGCCTTAGAGGGCCAGCTTTAGACGGCCAGCCTTAAAGGGCCAGCCTTAAAGGGCCATCCTGAAAGGGCCATCCTGAAAGGGCCAGCCTTAGAGGGCCAGCCTTACATGGCCGACCTTAGAGGGCCAGCCTTAGAGGGCCAGCCTTAGAGGGCCAGCCTTAGAGGCCCAGCCTTAGAGGCCCAGCCTTAAAGGGCCAGCCTTAGAGGGCCAGCCTTAGAAGGCCAGCCTTAGAAGGCCAGCGAGGGTCAGCCTTAAAGGGTTAGCTTAAAGTGCCAGCCTTAAAGGGCCAGTCTTAGAGGGCCAGCGAGGGTCAGCCTTAAAGGGTTAGCTTAAAGTGCCAGCCTTAAAGGGCCAGTCTTAGAGGGCCAGCCTTAGAGGGCAGCCTTAAAGGGTCAGCTTAGAGGGCCAGCCTTGGAGGGCCAGCTTTAGAGGGCCGGCTTAAAAGGCCAGCCTTAATGCGCCAGCTTTAGAGGGCCAGTGTAACCCATGTCTTCCCACCAGCCTAATCATGAGCAGCCATATGACTTGGTCAGCTGACGGTAGGTCCCCTCCTGATTGGCTGTCTGTGCTGCAAGGAAGCAGTAAAAGGCCAGCAGGTGCAGGTCATCAGTGGCTCCTGCTGTGGTTGGTCAACAAGCTGCATGCTCACAACCCTCTTTGATATCCATACCTACAGAAAACAACTTTGCGGTAAGCCTTTCCATTTCACCGGCCATGTCTGTGGCCGCTACATCTGAATGGATATATTATGTATATATATTATATATTATTATCTGTGTGTATATATATATTTCAACTGCTAAACTCATTGCTCGACAGTAAAGTGGGATGAATGCCACAAGTGAACTTTTACTGTCATTATGAAGGATGGCCATCTTGAATTGGATGTATAAGTGTTGGATTATTTACCGGTACATTTTGTAAAGTGGACTGACATGTTAATACCTGTTTCTGGCATTAAAGGGCCAGCCTTGAAGGGCCGCCTTAAAGCTCTAGCCTTAAAGGGTCAGCTTAAAGGGCCAGCCTTAGAGGGCCAGCCTTAAAGGGCCAGCCTTAGAGGGCCAGCCTTACAGGGCCATCTTAAAGGGCCAGCTTAAAGGGCTAGCCTTAGAGGGCCAGCCTTACAGGGCCCGCTTAAAGGGCCAGCTTAAAGGGCCAGCTTGAAGGGCCAGCTTAAAGGGCCAGCCTTAGAGGGCCAGCCTTAAAGGGCCAGCCTTACATGGCCGACCTTAGAGGGCCAGCCTTAGAGGGCCAGCCTTAGAGGGCCAGCCTTAGAGGGCCAGCCTTAGAGGGCCAGCTTAAAGGGCCAGCCTTAGAGGGCCAGCCTTAGAGGGCCAGCCTTAGAGGGCCAGCCTTAGAGGGCCAGCCTTAAGGGGCCATCCTTAAAGGGCCAGCCTTAGAGGGCCAGCTTAAAGGGCCAGCTTAAAGGACCAGCCTTAAAGCTGTAGCCTTAAAGGGCCAGCCTTAGAGGGCCAGCCTTACAGGGCCCGCCTTAGAGGGCCAGCCTTAAAGGGCCAGCCTTAGAGGGCCAGCCTTACAGGGCCAGCTTAAAGGGCCAGCTTAAAGGGCCAGCCTTAGAGGGCCAGCCTTAAAGGGCCAGCCTTAGAGGGCCAGCCTTAGAGGGCCAGCTTAAAGGGCCAGCTTAAAGGGCCTGCCTTAGAGGGCCAGCCTTAGAGAGCCAGCTTAAAGGGCCAGCCTTAGAGGGCCAGCCTTAGAGGGCCAGCCTTAGAGGGCCAGCCTTAAAGGGCCAGCCTTAGAGGGCCAGCCTTACAGGGCCAGCTTAAAGGGCCAGCTTAAAGGGCCAGCCTTAGAGGGCCAGCCTTAAAGGGCCAGCCTTAGAGGGCCAGCCTTAGAGGGCCAGCTTAAAGAGCCAGCCTTAGAGGGCCAGCCTTAGAGGGCCAGCCTTAAGGGGCCATCCGTAAAGGGCCAGCCTTAGAGGGCCAGCCTTAGAGGGCCAGCTTAAAGGGCCAGCTTAAAGGGCCAGCCTTAAAGCTGTAGCCTTAAAGGGCCAGCCTTAGAGGGCCAGCCTTACAGGGCCCGCTTAAAGGGCCAGCCTTACAGGGCCCGCTTAAAGGGCCAGCTTAAAGGGCCAGCCTTAGAGGGCCAGCCTTAGAGGGCCAGCCTTAAAGGGCCAGCCTTAGAGGGCCAGCCTTAAAGGGCCAGACTTAGAGGGCCAGCCTTACAGGGCCAGCTTAAAGGGCCAGCTTAAAGGGCCAGCCTTAAAGGGCCAGCCTTAAAGGGCCATCCTAAAAGGGCCAGCCTTAAAGGGCCAGCCTTGAAGGGCCAGCCTTAGAGGGCCAGCCTTAGAGGGCCAGCCTTACAGGGCCAGCTTAAAGGGCCGACCTTAGAGGGCCAGCCTTAAAGGGCCAGCTTAAAGGGCCATCTTAAAGGGCCAGCTTAAAGGGCCAGCCTTAGAGGGTCAGCCTTAGAGGGCCAGCCTTACAGGGCCCGCTTAAAGGGCCATCTTAAAGGGCCAGCTTAAAGGGCCAGCCTTAGAGGGCCAGCCTTAGAGGGCCAGCCTTACAGGGCCCGCTTAAAGGGCCAGCCTTAAAGGGCCAGCCTTAAAGGGCCATCCTGAAAGGGCCAGCCTTAGAGGGCCAGCCCTAAAGGGCCAGCTTAAAGGGCCAGCCTTAGAGGGCCAGCCTTTGAGGGCCAGCCTTAGAGGGCAAGCCTTAAGGGGCCAGCTTAAAGGGCCTGCTTAAAGGGCCAGCCTTAGAGGGCCAGCCTTAGAGGGCCAGCATTAGAGGGCCAGCCTTAGAGGGCCAGCCTTAGAGGGCCAGCCTTAGAGGGCCAGCTTTAGAGGGCCAGCCTTAAAGGGCCAGCCTTAAAGGGCCATCCTGAAAGGGCCATCCTGAAAGGGCCAGCCTGAGAGGGCCAGCCTTACATGGCCGACCTTAGAGGGCCAGCCTTAGAGGGCCAGCCTTAGAGGCCCAGCCTTAGAGGGCCAGCCTTAAAGGGCCAGCCTTAGAGGGCCAGCCTTAGAAGGCCAGCCTTAGAAGGCCAGCGAGGGTCAGCCTTAAAGGGTTAGCTTAAAGTGCCAGCCTTAAAGGGCCAGTCTTAGGGGGCCAGCGAGGGTCAGCCTTAAAGGGTTAGCTTAAAGTGCCAGTCTTAGAGGGCCAGCCTTAGAGGGCAGCCTTAAAGGGTCAGCTTAGAGGGCCAGACTTGGAGGGCCAGCTTTAGAGGGCCGGCTTAAAAGGCCAGCCTTAATGCGCCAGCTTTAGAGGGCCAGTGTAACCCATGTCTTCCCACCAGCCTAATCATGAGCAGCCATATGACTTGGTCAGCTGACGGTAGGTCCCCTCCTGATTGGCTGTCTGTGCTGCAAGGAAGCAGTAAAAGGCCAGCAGGTGCAGGTCATCAGTGGCTCCTGCTGTGGTTGGTCAACAAGCTGCATGCTCACAACCCTCTTTGATATCCATACCTACAGAAAACAACTTTGCGGTAAGCCTTTCCATTTCACCGGCCATGTCTGTGGCCGCTACATCTGAATGGATATATTATGTATATATATTATATATTATTATCTGTGTGTATATATATATTTCAACTGCTAAACTCATTGCTCGACAGTAAAGTGGGATGAATGCCACAAGTGAACTTTTACTGTCATTATGAAGGATGGCCATCTTGAATTGGATGTATAAGTGTTGGATTATTTACCGGTACATTTTGTAAAGTGGACTGACATGTTAATACCTGTTTCTGGCATTAAAGGGCCAGCCTTGAAGGGCCGCCTTAAAGCTCTAGCCTTAAAGGGTCAGCTTAAAGGGCCAGCCTTAGAGGGCCAGCCTTAAAGGGCCAGCCTTAGAGGGCCAGCCTTACAGGGCCATCTTAAAGGGCCAGCTTAAAGGGCTAGCCTTAGAGGGCCAGCCTTAAAGGGCCAGCTTAAAGGGCCAGCCTTAGAGGGCCAGCCTTAGAGGGCCAGCTGAAAGGGCCAGCCTTAGAGGGCCAGCCTTAGAGGGCCAGCTTAAAGGGCCAGCTTAAAGGGCCAGCCTTAAAGCTGTAGCCTTAAAGGGCCAGCCTTAGAGGGCCAGCCTTACAGGGCCCGCTTAAAGGGCCAGCCTTACAGGGCCAGCTTAAAGGGCCAGCTTAAAGGGCCAGCTTGAAGGGCCAGCTTAAAGGGCCAGCCTTAGAGGGCCAGCCTTAAAGGGCCAGCCTTACATGGCCGACCTTAGAGGGCCAGCCTTAGAGGGCCAGCCTTAGAGGGCCAGCCTTAGAGGGCCAGCCTTAGAGGGCCAGCTTAAAGGGCCAGCCTTAGAGGGCCAGCCTTAGAGGGCCAGCCTTAGAGGGCCAGCCTTAGAGGGCCAGCCTTAAGGGGCCATCCTTAAAGGGCCAGCCTTAGAGGGCCAGCTTAAAGGGCCAGCTTAAAGGACCAGCCTTAAAGCTGTAGCCTTAAAGGGCCAGCCTTAGAGGGCCAGCCTTACAGGGCCCGCCTTAGAGGGCCAGCCTTAAAGGGCCGGCCTTAGAGGGCCAGCCTTACAGGGCCAGCTTAAAGGGCCAGCTTAAAGGGCCAGCCTTAGAGGGCCAGCCTTAAAGGGCCAGCCTTAGAGGGCCAGCCTTAGAGGGCCAGCTTAAAGGGCCAGCTTAAAGGGCCAGCCTTAGAGGGCCAGCCTTAGAGAGCCAGCTTAAAGGGCCAGCTTAAAGGGCCAGCCTTAGAGGGCCAGCCTTAGAGGGCCAGCCTTAGAGGGCCAGCCTTAAAGGGCCAGCCTTAGAGGGCCAGCCTTACAGGGCCAGCTTAAAGGGCCAGCTTAAAGGGCCAGCCTTAAAGGGCCATCCTGAAAGGGCCAGCCTTAAAGGGCCAGCCTTAAAGGGCCAGCCTTAAAGGGCCAGCCTTGAAGGGCCAGCCTTAGAGGGCCAGCCTTACAGGGCCAGCTTAAAGGGCCGACCTTAGAGGGCCAGCCTTAAAGGGCCAGCTTAAAGGGCAAGCTTAAAGGGCCAGCCTTAGAGGGCCAGCCTTACAGGGCCCGCTTAAAGGGCCCGCTTAAAGGGCCAGCCTTAAAGGGCCATCCTGAAAGGGCCAGCCTTAGAGGGCCAGCCTTAAAGGGCCAGCTTAAAGGGCCAGCCTTAGAGGGCCAGCCTTAGAGGGCCAGTCTTAGAGGGCCAGCATTAGAGGGCCAGCCTTAGAGGGCCAGCCTTAGAGGGCCAGCTTTAGACGGCCAGCCTTAAAGGGCCAGCCTTAAAGGGCCATCCTGAAAGGGCCATCCTGAAAGGGCCAGCCTTAGAGGGCCAGCCTTACATGGCCGACCTTAGAGGGCCAGCCTTAGAGGGCCAGCCTTAGAGGGCCAGCCTTAGAGGCCCAGCCTTAGAGGCCCAGCCTTAAAGGGCCAGCCTTAGAGGGCCAGCCTTAGAAGGCCAGCCTTAGAAGGCCAGCGAGGGTCAGCCTTAAAGGGTTAGCTTAAAGTGCCAGCCTTAAAGGGCCAGTCTTAGAGGGCCAGCGAGGGTCAGCCTTAAAGGGTTAGCTTAAAGTGCCAGCCTTAAAGGGCCAGTCTTAGAGCGCCAGCCTTAGAGGGCAGCCTTAAAGGGTCAGCTTAGAGGGCCAGCCTTGGAGGGCCAGCTTTAGAGGGCCGGCTTAAAAGGCCAGCCTTAATGCGCCAGCTTTAGAGGGCCAGTGTAACCCATGTCTTCCCACCAGCCTAATCATGAGCAGCCATATGACTTGGTCAGCTGACGGTAGGTCCCCTCCTGATTGGCTGTCTGTGCTGCAAGGAAGCAGTAAAAGGCCAGCAGGTGCAGGTCATCAGTGGCTCCTGCTGTGGTTGGTCAACAAGCTGCATGCTCACAACCCTCTTTGATATCCATACCTACAGAAAACAACTTTGCGGTAAGCCTTTCCATTTCACCGGCCATGTCTGTGGCCGCTACATCTGAATGGATATATTATGTATATATATTATATATTATTATCTGTGTGTATATATATATTTCAACTGCTAAACTCATTGCTCGACAGTAAAGTGGGATGAATGCCACAAGTGAACTTTTACTGTCATTATGAAGGATGGCCATCTTGAATTGGATGTATAAGTGTTGGATTATTTACCGGTACATTTTGTAAAGTGGACTGACATGTTAATACCTGTTTCTGGCATTAAAGGGCCAGCCTTGAAGGGCCGCCTTAAAGCTCTAGCCTTAAAGGGTCAGCTTAAAGGGCCAGCCTTAGAGGGCCAGCCTTAAAGGGCCAGCCTTAGAGGGCCAGCCTTACAGGGCCATCTTAAAGGGCCAGCTTAAAGGGCTAGCCTTAGAGGGCCAGCCTTACAGGGCCCGCTTAAAGGGCCAGCTTAAAGGGCCAGCTTGAAGGGCCAGCTTAAAGGGCCAGCCTTAGAGGGCCAGCCTTAAAGGGCCAGCCTTACATGGCCGACCTTAGAGGGCCAGCCTTAGAGGGCCAGCCTTAGAGGGCCAGCCTTAGAGGGCCAGCCTTAGAGGGCCAGCCTTAGAGGGCCAGCTTAAAGGGCCAGCCTTAGAGGGCCAGCCTTAGAGGGCCAGCCTTAGAGGGCCAGCCTTAGAGGGCCAGCCTTAGAGGGCCAGCCTTAAGGGGCCATCCTTAAAGGGCCAGCCTTAGAGGGCCAGCTTAAAGGGCCAGCTTAAAGGACCAGCCTTAAAGCTGTAGCCTTAAAGGGCCAGCCTTAGAGGGCCAGCCTTACAGGGCCCGCCTTAGAGGGCCAGCCTTAAAGGGCCAGCCTTAGAGGGCCAGCCTTACAGGGCCAGCTTAAAGGGCCAGCTTAAAGGGCCAGCCTTAGAGGGCCAGCCTTAAAGGGCCAGCCTTAGAGGGCCAGCCTTAGAGGGCCAGCTTAAAGGGCCAGCTTAAAGGGCCAGCCTTAGAGGGCCAGCCTTAGAGAGCCAGCTTAAAGGGCCAGCTTAAAGGGCCAGCCTTAGAGGGCCAGCCTTAGAGGGCCAGCCTTAGAGGGCCAGCCTTAAAGGGCCAGCCTTAGAGGGCCAGCCTTACAGGGCCAGCTTAAAGGGCCAGCTTAAAGGGCCAGCCTTAGAGGGCCAGCCTTAAAGGGCCAGCCTTAGAGGGCCAGCCTTAGAGGGCCAGCTTAAAGAGCCAGCCTTAGAGGGCCAGCCTTAGAGGGCCAGCCTTAAGGGGCCATCCGTAAAGGGCCAGCCTTAGAGGGCCAGCCTTAGAGGGCCAGCTTAAAGGGCCAGCTTAAAGGGCCAGCCTTAAAGCTGTAGCCTTAAAGGGCCAGCCTTAGAGGGCCAGCCTTACAGGGCCCGCTTAAAGGGCCAGCCTTACAGGGCCCGCTTAAAGGGCCAGCTTAAAGGGCCAGCCTTAGAGGGCCAGCCTTAGAGGGCCAGCCTTAAAGGGCCAGCCTTAGAGGGCCAGCCTTAAAGGGCCAGACTTAGAGGGCCAGCCTTACAGGGCCAGCTTAAAGGGCCAGCTTAAAGGGCCAGCCTTAAAGGGCCAGCCTTAAAGGGCCATCCTAAAAGGGCCAGCCTTAAAGGGCCAGCCTTAAAGGGCCAGCCTTGAAGGGCCAGCCTTAGAGGGCCAGCCTTAGAGGGCCAGCCTTACAGGGCCAGCTTAAAGGGCCGACCTTAGAGGGCCAGCCTTAAAGGGCCAGCTTAAAGGGCCATCTTAAAGGGCCAGCTTAAAGGGCCAGCCTTAGAGGGTCAGCCTTAGAGGGCCAGCCTTACAGGGCCCGCTTAAAGGGCCATCTTAAAGGGCCAGCTTAAAGGGCCAGCCTTAGAGGGCCAGCCTTAGAGGGCCAGCCTTACAGGGCCCGCTTAAAGGGCCAGCCTTAAAGGGCCAGCCTTAAAGGGCCATCCTGAAAGGGCCAGCCTTAGAGGGCCAGCCTTAAAGGGCCAGCTTAAAGGGCCAGCCTTAGAGGGCCAGCCTTTGAGGGCCAGCCTTAGAGGGCAAGCCTTAAGGGGCCAGCTTAAAGGGCCAGCTTAAAGGGCCAGCCTTAGAGGGCCAGCCTTAGAGGGCCAGCATTAGAGGGCCAGCCTTAGAGGGCCAGCCTTAGAGGGCCAGCCTTAGAGGGCCAGCTTTAGAGGGCCAGCCTTAAAGGGCCAGCCTTAAAGGGCCATCCTGAAAGGGCCAGCCTGAGAGGGCCAGCCTTACATGGCCGACCTTAGAGGGCCAGCCTTAGAGGCCCAGCCTTAGAGGCCCAGCCTTAGAGGGCCAGCCTTAAAGGGCCGGCCTTAGAGGGCCAGCCTTAGAAGGCCAGCCTTAGAAGGCCAGCGAGGGTCAGCCTTAAAGGGTTAGCTTAAAGTGCCAGCCTTAAAGGGCCAGTCTTAGGGGGCCAGCGAGGGTCAGCCTTAAAGGGTTAGCTTAAAGTGCCAGTCTTAGAGGGCCAGCCTTAGAGGGCAGCCTTAAAGGGTCAGCTTAGAGGGCCAGACTTGGAGGGCCAGCTTTAGAGGGCCGGCTTAAAAGGCCAGCCTTAATGCGCCAGCTTTAGAGGGCCAGTGTAACCCATGTCTTCCCACCAGCCTAATCATGAGCAGCCATATGACTTGGTCAGCTGACGGTAGGTCCCCTCCTGATTGGCTGTCTGTGCTGCAAGGAAGCAGTAAAAGGCCAGCAGGTGCAGGTCATCAGTGGCTCCTGCTGTGGTTGGTCAACAAGCTGCATGCTCACAACCCTCTTTGATATCCATACCTACAGAAAACAACTTTGCGGTAAGCCTTTCCATTTCACCGGCCATGTCTGTGGCCGCTACATCTGAATGGATATATTATGTATATATATTATATATTATTATCTGTGTGTATATATATATTTCAACTGCTAAACTCATTGCTCGACAGTAAAGTGGGATGAATGCCACAAGTGAACTTTTACTGTCATTATGAAGGATGGCCATCTTGAATTGGATGTATAAGTGTTGGATTATTTACCGGTACATTTTGTAAAGTGGACTGACATGTTAATACCTGTTTCTGGCATTAAAGGGCCAGCCTTGAAGGGCCGCCTTAAAGCTCTAGCCTTAAAGGGTCAGCTTAAAGGGCCAGCCTTAGAGGGCCAGCCTTAAAGGGCCAGCCTTAGAGGGCCAGCCTTACAGGGCCATCTTAAAGGGCCAGCTTAAAGGGCTAGCCTTAGAGGGCCAGCCTTAAAGGGCCAGCTTAAAGGGCCAGCCTTAGAGGGCCAGCCTTAGAGGGCCAGCTGAAAGGGCCAGCCTTAGAGGGCCAGCCTTAGAGGGCCAGCCTTAGAGGGCCAGCCTTAAGGGGCCATCCTTAGAGGGCCAGCCTTAGAGGGCCAGCCTTAGAGGGCCAGCTTAAAGGGCCAGCTTAAAGGGCCAGCCTTAAAGCTGTAGCCTTAAAGGGCCAGCCTTAGAGGGCCAGCCTTACAGGGCCCGCTTAAAGGGCCAGCCTTACAGGGCCAGCTTAAAGGGCCAGCTTAAAGGGCCAGCTTGAAGGGCCAGCTTAAAGGGCCAGCCTTAGAGGGCCAGCCTTAAAGGGCCAGCCTTACATGGCCGACCTTAGAGGGCCAGCCTTAGAGGGCCAGCCTTAGAGGGCCAGCCTTAGAGGGCCAGCCTTAGAGGGCCAGCTTAAAGGGCCAGCCTTAGAGGGCCAGCCTTAGAGGGCCAGCCTTAGAGGGCCAGCCTTAGAGGGCCAGCCTTAGAGGGCCAGCCTTAGAGGGCCAGCCTTAAGGGGCCATCCTTAGAGGGCCAGCTTAAAGGGCCAGCTTAAAGGACCAGCCTTAAAGCTGTAGCCTTAAAGGGCCAGCCTTAGAGGGCCAGCCTTACAGGGCCCGCCTTAGAGGGCCAGCCTTAAAGGGCCGGCCTTAGAGGGCCGGCCTTACAGGGCCAGCTTAAAGGGCCAGCTTAAAGGGCCAGCTTAAAGGGCCAGCCTTAGAGGGCCAGCCTTAAAGGGCCAGCCTTAGAGGGCCAGCCTTAGAGGGCCAGCTTAAAGGGCCAGCTTAAAGGGCCAGCCTTAGAGGGCCAGCCTTAGAGAGCCAGCTTAAAGGGCCAGCTTAAAGGGCCAGCCTTAGAGGGCCAGCCTTAGAGGGCCAGCCTTAGAGGGCCAGCCTTAAAGGGCCAGCCTTAAAGGGCCAGCCTTAGAGGGCCAGCCTTAGAGGGCCAGCCTTACAGGGCCAGCTTAAAGGGCCAGCTTAAAGGGCCAGCCTTAGAGGGCCAGCTTAAAGGGCCAGCTTAAAGGGCCAGCCTTAAAGCTGTAGCCTTAAAGGGCCAGCCTTAGAGGGCCAGCCTTACAGGGCCCGCTTAAAGGGCCAGCCTTACAGGGCCCGCTTAAAGGGCCAGCTTAAAGGGCCAGCCTTAGAGGGCCAGCCTTAGAGGGCCAGCCTTAAAGGGCCAGCCTTAGAGGGCCAGCCTTAAAGGGCCAGACTTAGAGGGCCAGCCTTACAGGGCCAGCTTAAAGGGCCAGCTTAAAGGGCCAGCCTTAAAGGGCCAGCCTTAAAGGGCCATCCTAAAAGGGCCAGCCTTAAAGGGCCAGCCTTAAAGGGCCAGCCTTGAAGGGCCAGCCTTAGAGGGCCAGCCTTAGAGGGCCAGCCTTACAGGGCCAGCTTAAAGGGCCGACCTTAGAGGGCCAGCCTTAAAGGGCCAGCTTAAAGGGCCATCTTAAAGGGCCAGCTTAAAGGGCCAGCCTTAGAGGGTCAGCCTTAGAGGGCCAGCCTTACAGGGCCCGCTTACAGGGCCCGCTTAAAGGGCCAGCTTAAAGGGCCAGCCTTAGAGGGCCAGCCTTAGAGGGCCAGCCTTACAGGGCCCGCTTAAAGGGCCAGCCTTAAAGGGCCAGCCTTAAAGGGCCATCCTGAAAGGGCCAGCCTTAGAGGGCCAGCCTTAAAGGGCCAGCTTAAAGGGCCAGCCTTAGAGGGCCAGCCTTTGAGGGCCAGCCTTAGAGGGCAAGCCTTAAGGGGCCAGCTTAAAGGGCCAGCTTAAAGGGCCAGCCTTAGAGGGCCAGCCTTAGAGGGCCAGTCTTAGAGGGCCAGCATTAGAGGGCCAGCCTTAGAGGGCCAGCCTTAGAGGGCCAGCCTTAGAGGCCCAGCCTTAGAGGGCCAGCCTTAAAGGGCCAGCCTTAGAGGGCCAGCCTTAGAAGGCCAGCCTTAGAAGGCCAGCGAGGGTCAGCCTTAAAGGGTTAGCTTAAAGTGCCAGCCTTAAAGGGCCAGTCTTAGGGGGCCAGCGAGGGTCAGCCTTAAAGGGTTAGCTTAAAGTGCCAGTCTTAGAGGGCCAGCCTTAGAGGGCAGCCTTAAAGGGTCAGCTTAGAGGGCCAGACTTGGAGGGCCAGCTTTAGAGGGCCGGCTTAAAAGGCCAGCCTTAATGCGCCAGCTTTAGAGGGCCAGTGTAACCCATGTCTTCCCACCAGCCTAATCATGAGCAGCCATATGACTTGGTCAGCTGACGGTAGGTCCCCTCCTGATTGGCTGTCTGTGCTGCAAGGAAGCAGTAAAAGGCCAGCAGGTGCAGGTCATCAGTGGCTCCTGCTGTGGTTGGTCAACAAGCTGCATGCTCACAACCCTCTTTGATATCCATACCTACAGAAAACAACTTTGCGGTAAGCCTTTCCATTTCACCGGCCATGTCTGTGGCCGCTACATCTGAATGGATATATTATGTATATGTATTATATATTATTATCTGTGTGTATATATATATTTCAACTGCTAAACTCATTGCTCGACAGTAAAGTGGGATGAATGCCACAAGTGAACTTTTACTGTCATTATGAAGGATGGCCATCTTGAATTGGATGTATAAGTGTTGGATTATTTACCGGTACATTTTGTAAAGTGGACTGACATGTTAATACCTGTTTCTGGCATTAAAGGGCCAGCCTTGAAGGGCCGCCTTAAAGCTCTAGCCTTAAAGGGTCAGTTTAAAGGGCCAGCCTTAGAGGGCCAGCCTTAAAGGGCCAGCCTTAGAGGGCCAGCCTTAGAGGGCCATCTTAAAGGGCCAGCTTAAAGGGCTAGCCTTAGAGGGCCAGCCTTAAAGGGCCAGCTTAAAGGGCCAGCCTTAGAGGCCCAGCCTTAGAGGGCCAGCCTTAGAGGGCCAGCTGAAAGGGCCAGCCTTAGAGGGCCAGCCATAGAGGGCCAGCCTTAGAGGGCCAGCCTTAAGGGGCCATCCTTAGAGGGCCAGCCTTAGAGGGCCAGCCTTAGAGGGCCAGCTTAAAGGGCCAGCTTAAAGGGCCAGCCTTAAAGCTGTAGCCTTAAAGGGCCAGCCTTAGAGGGCCAGCCTTACAGGGCCCGCTTAAAGGGCCAGCCTTACAGGGCCCGCTTAAAGGGCCAGCTTAAAGGGCCAGCTTGAAGGGCCAGCTTAAAGGGCCAGCCTTAGAGGGCCAGCCTTAAAGGGCCAGCCTTACATGGCCGACCTTAGAGGGCCAGCCTTAGAGGGCCAGCCTTAGAGGGCCAGCCTTAGAGGGCCAGCCTTAGAGGGCCAGCTTAAAGGGCCAGCCTTAGAGGGCCAGCCTTAGAGGGCCAGCCTTAGAGGGCCAGCCTTAAGGGGCCATCCTTAAAGGGCCAGCCTTAGAGGGCCAGCTTAAAGGGCCAGCTTAAAGGACCAGCCTTAAAGCTGTAGCCTTAAAGGGCCAGCCTTAGAGGGCCAGCCTTACAGGGCCCGCTTAAAGGGCCAGCCTTACAGGGCCCGCTTAAAGGGCCAGCTTAAAGGGCCAGCCTTAGAGGGCCAGCCTTTAAGGGCCAGCCTTAAAGGCCAGCCTTAAAGGGCCAGCCTTAGAGGGCCAGCCTTACAGGGCCAGCTTAAAGGGCCAGCTTAAAGGGCCAGCCTTAGAGGGCCAGCCTTAAAGGGCCAGCCTTAGAGGGCCAGCCTTAGAGGGCCAGCCTTAGAGGGCCAGCCTTAGAGGGCCAGCTTAAAGAGCCAGCCTTAGAGGGCCAGCCTTAGAGGGCCAGCCTTAAGGGGCCATCCGTAAAGGGCCAGCCTTAGAGGGCCAGCCTTAGAGGGCCAGCTTAAAGGGCCAGCTTAAAGGGCCAGCCTTAAAGCTGTAGCCTTAAAGGGCCAGCCTTAGAGGGCCAGCCTTACAGGGCCCGCTTAAAGGGCCAGCCTTACAGGGCCCGCTTAAAGGGCCAGCTTAAAGGGCCAGCCTTAGAGGGCCAGCCTTAAAGGGCCAGCCTTAGAGGGCCAGCCTTAAAGGGCCAGACTTAGAGGGCCAGCCTTACATTGCCAGCTTAAAGGGCCAGCTTAAAGGGCCAGCCTTAAAGGGCCATCCTGAAAGGGCCAGCCTTAAAGGGCCAGCCTTAAAGGGCCAGCCTTAAAGGGCCAGCCTTGAAGGGCCAGCCTTAGAGGGCCAGCCTTACAGGGCCAGCTTAAAGGGCCGACCTTAGAGGGCCAGCCTTAAAGGGCCAGCTTAAAGGGCCAGCTTAAAGGGCAAGCCTTAGAGGGCCAGCCTTAGAGGGCCAGCCTTACAGGGCCCGCTTAAAGGGCCAGCCTTAAAGGGCCAGCCTTAAAGGGCCATCCTGAAAGGGCCAGCCTTAGAGGGCCAGCCTTAAAGGGCCAGCTTAAAGTGCCAGCCTTAGAGGGCCAGCCTTAGAGGGCCAGCCTTTGAGGGCCAGCCTTAGAGGGCAAGCCTTAAGGGGCCAGCTTAAAGGGCCAGCTTAAAGGGCCAGCCTTAGAGGGCCAGCCTTAGAGGGCCAGTCTTAGAGGGCAAGCATTAGAGGGCCAGCCTTAGAGGGCCAGCCTTAGAGGGCCAGCTTTAGAGGGCCAGCCTTAAAGGGCCAGCCTTAAAGGGCCATCCTGAAAGGGCCATCCTGAAAGGGCCAGCCTTAGAGGGCCAGCCTTACATGGCCGACCTTAGAGGGCCAGCCTTAGAGGGCCAGCCTTAGAGGGCCAGCCTTAGAGGCCCAGCCTTAGAGGCCCAGCCTTAAAGGGCCAGCCTTAGAGGGCCAGCCTTAGAAGGCCAGCCTTAGAAGGCCAGCGAGGGTCAGCCTTAAAGGGTTAGCTTAAAGTGCCAGCCTTAAAGGGCCAGTCTTAGGGGGCCAGCGAGGGTCAGCCTTAAAGGGTTAGCTTAAAGTGCCAGTCTTAGAGGGCCAGCCTTAGAGGGCAGCCTTAAAGGGTCAGCTTAGAGGGCCAGACTTGGAGGGCCAGCTTTAGAGGGCCGGCTTAAAAGGCCAGCCTTAATGCGCCAGCTTTAGAGGGCCAGTGTAACCCATGTCTTCCCACCAGCCTAATCATGAGCAGCCATATGACTTGGTCAGCTGACGGTAGGTCCCCTCCTGATTGGCTGTCTGTGCTGCAAGGAAGCAGTAAAAGGCCAGCAGGTGCAGGTCATCAGTGGCTCCTGCTGTGGTTGGTCAACAAGCTGCATGCTCACAACCCTCTTTGATATCCATACCTACAGAAAACAACTTTGCGGTAAGCCTTTCCATTTCACCGGCCATGTCTGTGGCCGCTACATCTGAATGGATATATTATGTATATATATTATATATTATTATCTGTGTGTATATATATATTTCAACTGCTAAACTCATTGCTCGACAGTAAAGTGGGATGAATGCCACAAGTGAACTTTTACTGTCATTATGAAGGATGGCCATCTTGAATTGGATGTATAAGTGTTGGATTATTTACCGGTACATTTTGTAAAGTGGACTGACATGTTAATACCTGTTTCTGGCATTAAAGGGCCAGCCTTGAAGGGCCGCCTTAAAGCTCTAGCCTTAAAGGGTCAGCTTAAAGGGCCAGCCTTAGAGGGCCAGCCTTAAAGGGCCAGCCTTAGAGGGCCAGCCTTACAGGGCCATCTTAAAGGGCCAGCTTAAAGGGCTAGCCTTAGAGGGCCAGCCTTAAAGGGCCAGCTTAAAGGGCCAGCCTTAGAGGGCCAGCCTTAGAGGGCCAGCTGAAAGGGCCAGCCTTAGAGGGCCAGCCTTAGAGGGCCAGCTTAAAGGGCCAGCTTAAAGGGCCAGCCTTAAAGCTGTAGCCTTAAAGGGCCAGCCTTAGAGGGCCAGCCTTACAGGGCCCGCTTAAAGGGCCAGCCTTACAGGGCCAGCTTAAAGGGCCAGCTTAAAGGGCCAGCTTGAAGGGCCAGCTTAAAGGGCCAGCCTTAGAGGGCCAGCCTTAAAGGGCCAGCCTTACATGGCCGACCTTAGAGGGCCAGCCTTAGAGGGCCAGCCTTAGAGGGCCAGCCTTAGAGGGCCAGCCTTAGAGGGCCAGCTTAAAGGGCCAGCCTTAGAGGGCCAGCCTTAGAGGGCCAGCCTTAGAGGGCCAGCCTTAGAGGGCCAGCCTTAGAGGGCCAGCCTTAAGGGGCCATCCTTAAAGGGCCAGCCTTAGAGGGCCAGCTTAAAGGGCCAGCTTAAAGGACCAGCCTTAAAGCTGTAGCCTTAAAGGGCCAGCCTTAGAGGGCCAGCCTTACAGGGCCCGCTTAAAGGGCCAGCCTTACAGGGCCCGCTTAAAGGGCCAGCTTAAAGGGCCAGCCTTAGAGGGCCAGCCTTTAAGGGCCAGCCTTTAAGGGCCAGCCTTAAAGGGCCAGCCTTAGAGGGCCAGCCTTACAGGGCCAGCTTAAAGGGCCAGCTTAAAGGGCCAGCCTTAGAGGGCCAGCCTTAAAGGGCCAGCCTTAAAGGGCCAGCCTTAGAGGGCCAGCCTTAGAGGGCCAGCCTTAGAGGGCCAGCTTAAAGAGCCAGCCTTAGAGGGCCAGCCTTAGAGGGCCAGCCTTAAGGGGCCATCCGTAAAGGGCCAGCCTTAGAGGGCCAGCCTTAGAGGGCCAGCCTTAGAGGGCCAGCCTTAGAGGGCCAGCTTAAAGGGCCAGCTTAAAGGGCCAGCCTTAAAGCTGTAGCCTTAAAGGGCCAGCCTTAGAGGGCCAGCCTTACAGGGCCCGCTTAAAGGGCCAGCCTTACAGGGCCCGCTTAAAGGGCCAGCTTAAAGGGCCAGCCTTAGAGGGCCAGCCTTAAAGGGCCAGCCTTAGAGGGCCAGCCTTAAAGGGCCAGACTTAGAGGGCCAGCCTTACAGGGCCAGCTTAAAGGGCCAGCTTAAAGGGCCAGCCTTAAAGGGCCATCCTGAAAGGGCCAGCCTTAAAGGGCCAGCCTTAAAGGGCCAGCCTTAAAGGGCCAGCCTTGAAGGGCCAGCCTTAGAGGGCCAGCCTTACAGGGCCAGCTTAAAGGGCCGACCTTAGAGGGCCAGCCTTAAAGGGCCAGCTTAAAGGGCCAGCTTAAAGGGCCAGCCTTAGAGGGCCAGCCTTACAGGGCCCGCTTAAAGGGCCCGCTTAAAGGGCCAGCCTTAAAGGGCCATCCTGAAAGGGCCAGCCTTAGAGGGCCAGCCTTAAAGGGCCAGCTTAAAGGGCCAGCCTTAGAGGGCCAGCCTTTGAGGGCCAGCCTTTGAGGGCCAGCCTTTGAGGGCCAGCCTTAGAGGGCAAGCCTTAAGGGGCCAGCTTAAAGGGCCAGCCTTAGAGGGCCAGCCTTAGAGGGCCAGTCTTAGAGGGCCAGCATTAGAGGGCCAGCCTTAGAGGGCCAGCCTTAGAGGGCCAGCTTTAGACGGCCAGCCTTAAAGGGCCAGCCTTAAAGGGCCATCCTGAAAGGGCCATCCTGAAAGGGCCAGCCTTAGAGGGCCAGCCTTACATGGCCGACCTTAGAGGGCCAGCCTTAGAGGGCCAGCCTTAGAGGGCCAGCTTTAGACGGCCAGCCTTAAAGGGCCAGCCTTAAAGGGCCATCCTGAAAGGGCCATCCTGAAAGGGCCAGCCTTAGAGGGCCAGCCTTACATGGCCGACCTTAGAGGGCCAGCCTTAGAGGGCCAGCCTTAGAGGGCCAGCCTTAGAGGCCCAGCCTTAGAGGCCCAGCCTTAAAGGGCCAGCCTTAGAGGGCCAGCCTTAGAAGGCCAGCCTTAGAAGGCCAGCGAGGGTCAGCCTTAAAGGGTTAGCTTAAAGTGCCAGCCTTAAAGGGCCAGTCTTAGAGGGCCAGCGAGGGTCAGCCTTAAAGGGTTAGCTTAAAGTGCCAGTCTTAGAGGGCCAGCCTTAGAGGGCAGCCTTAAAGGGTCAGCTTAGAGGGCCAGACTTGGAGGGCCAGCTTTAGAGGGCCGGCTTAAAAGGCCAGCCTTAATGCGCCAGCTTTAGAGGGCCAGTGTAACCCATGTCTTCCCACCAGCCTAATCATGAGCAGCCATATGACTTGGTCAGCTGACGGTAGGTCCCCTCCTGATTGGCTGTCTGTGCTGCAAGGAAGCAGTAAAAGGCCAGCAGGTGCAGGTCATCAGTGGCTCCTGCTGTGGTTGGTCAACAAGCTGCATGCTCACAACCCTCTTTGATATCCATACCTACAGAAAACAACTTTGCGGTAAGCCTTTCCATTTCACCGGCCATGTCTGTGGCCGCTACATCTGAATGGATATATTATGTATATATATTATATATTATTATCTGTGTGTATATATATATTTCAACTGCTAAACTCATTGCTCGACAGTAAAGTGGGATGAATGCCACAAGTGAACTTTTACTGTCATTATGAAGGATGGCCATCTTGAATTGGATGTATAAGTGTTGGATTATTTACCGGTACATTTTGTAAAGTGGACTGACATGTTAATACCTGTTTCTGGCATTAAAGGGCCAGCCTTGAAGGGCCGCCTTAAAGCTCTAGCCTTAAAGGGTCAGCTTAAAGGGCCAGCCTTAGAGGGCCAGCCTTAAAGGGCCAGCCTTAGAGGGCCAGCCTTACAGGGCCATCTTAAAGGGCCAGCTTAAAGGGCTAGCCTTAGAGGGCCAGCCTTAAAGGGCCAGCTTAAAGGGCCAGCCTTAGAGGGCCAGCCTTAGAGGGCCAGCTGAAAGGGCCAGCCTTAGAGGGCCAGCCTTAGAGGGCCAGCTTAAAGGGCCAGCTTAAAGGGCCAGCCTTAAAGCTGTAGCCTTAAAGGGCCAGCCTTAGAGGGCCAGCCTTACAGGGCCCGCTTAAAGGGCCAGCCTTACAGGGCCAGCTTAAAGGGCCAGCTTAAAGGGCCAGCTTGAAGGGCCAGCTTAAAGGGCCAGCCTTAGAGGGCCAGCCTTAAAGGGCCAGCCTTACATGGCCGACCTTAGAGGGCCAGCCTTAGAGGGCCAGCCTTAGAGGGCCAGCCTTAGAGGGCCAGCCTTAGAGGGCCAGCTTAAAGGGCCAGCCTTAGAGGGCCAGCCTTAGAGGGCCAGCCTTAGAGGGCCAGCCTTAGAGGGCCAGCCTTAGAGGGCCAGCCTTAAGGGGCCATCCTTAAAGGGCCAGCCTTAGAGGGCCAGCTTAAAGGGCCAGCTTAAAGGACCAGCCTTAAAGCTGTAGCCTTAAAGGGCCAGCCTTAGAGGGCCAGCCTTACAGGGCCCGCCTTAGAGGGCCAGCCTTAAAGGGCCGGCCTTAGAGGGCCAGCCTTACAGGGCCAGCTTAAAGGGCCAGCTTAAAGGGCCAGCCTTAGAGGGCCAGCCTTAAAGGGCCAGCCTTAGAGGGCCAGCCTTAGAGGGCCAGCTTAAAGGGCCAGCTTAAAGGGCCAGCCTTAGAGGGCCAGCCTTAGAGAGCCAGCTTAAAGGGCCAGCTTAAAGGGCCAGCCTTAGAGGGCCAGCCTTAGAGGGCCAGCCTTAGAGGGCCAGCCTTAAAGGGCCAGCCTTAGAGGGCCAGCCTTACAGGGCCAGCTTAAAGGGCCAGCTTAAAGGGCCAGCCTTAAAGGGCCATCCTGAAAGGGCCAGCCTTAAAGGGCCAGCCTTAAAGGGCCAGCCTTAAAGGGCCAGCCTTGAAGGGCCAGCCTTAGAGGGCCAGCCTTACAGGGCCAGCTTAAAGGGCCGACCTTAGAGGGCCAGCCTTAAAGGGCCAGCTTAAAGGGCCAGCTTAAAGGGCCAGCCTTAGAGGGCCAGCCTTACAGGGCCCGCTTAAAGGGCCCGCTTAAAGGGCCAGCCTTAAAGGGCCATCCTGAAAGGGCCAGCCTTAGAGGGCCAGCCTTAAAGGGCCAGCTTAAAGGGCCAGCCTTAGAGGGCCAGCCTTTGAGGGCCAGCCTTTGAGGGCCAGCCTTAGAGGGCAAGCCTTAAGGGGCCAGCTTAAAGGGCCAGCTTAAAGGGCCAGCCTTAGAGGGCCAGCCTTAGAGGGCCAGTCTTAGAGGGCCAGCATTAGAGGGCCAGCCTTAGAGGGCCAGCCTTAGAGGGCCAGCTTTAGACGGCCAGCCTTAAAGGGCCAGCCTTAAAGGGCCATCCTGAAAGGGCCATCCTGAAAGGGCCAGCCTTAGAGGGCCAGCCTTACATGGCCGACCTTAGAGGGCCAGCCTTAGAGGGCCAGCCTTAGAGGGCCAGCCTTAGAGGCCCAGCCTTAGAGGCCCAGCCTTAAAGGGCCAGCCTTAGAGGGCCAGCCTTAGAAGGCCAGCCTTAGAAGGCCAGCGAGGGTCAGCCTTAAAGGGTTAGCTTAAAGTGCCAGCCTTAAAGGGCCAGTCTTAGAGGGCCAGCGAGGGTCAGCCTTAAAGGGTTAGCTTAAAGTGCCAGCCTTAAAGGGCCAGTCTTAGAGGGCCAGCCTTAGAGGGCAGCCTTAAAGGGTCAGCTTAGAGGGCCAGCCTTGGAGGGCCAGCTTTAGAGGGCCGGCTTAAAAGGCCAGCCTTAATGCGCCAGCTTTAGAGGGCCAGTGTAACCCATGTCTTCCCACCAGCCTAATCATGAGCAGCCATATGACTTGGTCAGCTGACGGTAGGTCCCCTCCTGATTGGCTGTCTGTGCTGCAAGGAAGCAGTAAAAGGCCAGCAGGTGCAGGTCATCAGTGGCTCCTGCTGTGGTTGGTCAACAAGCTGCATGCTCACAACCCTCTTTGATATCCATACCTACAGAAAACAACTTTGCGGTAAGCCTTTCCATTTCACCGGCCATGTCTGTGGCCGCTACATCTGAATGGATATATTATGTATATATATTATATATTATTATCTGTGTGTATATATATATTTCAACTGCTAAACTCATTGCTCGACAGTAAAGTGGGATGAATGCCACAAGTGAACTTTTACTGTCATTATGAAGGATGGCCATCTTGAATTGGATGTATAAGTGTTGGATTATTTACCGGTACATTTTGTAAAGTGGACTGACATGTTAATACCTGTTTCTGGCATTAAAGGGCCAGCCTTGAAGGGCCGCCTTAAAGCTCTAGCCTTAAAGGGTCAGCTTAAAGGGCCAGCCTTAGAGGGCCAGCCTTAAAGGGCCAGCCTTAGAGGGCCAGCCTTACAGGGCCATCTTAAAGGGCCAGCTTAAAGGGCTAGCCTTAGAGGGCCAGCCTTACAGGGCCCGCTTAAAGGGCCAGCTTAAAGGGCCAGCTTGAAGGGCCAGCTTAAAGGGCCAGCCTTAGAGGGCCAGCCTTAAAGGGCCAGCCTTACATGGCCGACCTTAGAGGGCCAGCCTTAGAGGGCCAGCCTTAGAGGGCCAGCCTTAGAGGGCCAGCCTTAGAGGGCCAGCTTAAAGGGCCAGCCTTAGAGGGCCAGCCTTAGAGGGCCAGCCTTAGAGGGCCAGCCTTAGAGGGCCAGCCTTAAGGGGCCATCCTTAAAGGGCCAGCCTTAGAGGGCCAGCTTAAAGGGCCAGCTTAAAGGACCAGCCTTAAAGCTGTAGCCTTAAAGGGCCAGCCTTAGAGGGCCAGCCTTACAGGGCCCGCCTTAGAGGGCCAGCCTTAAAGGGCCAGCCTTAGAGGGCCAGCCTTACAGGGCCAGCTTAAAGGGCCAGCTTAAAGGGCCAGCCTTAGAGGGCCAGCCTTAAAGGGCCAGCCTTAGAGGGCCAGCCTTAGAGGGCCAGCTTAAAGGGCCAGCTTAAAGGGCCAGCCTTAGAGGGCCAGCCTTAGAGAGCCAGCTTAAAGGGCCAGCTTAAAGGGCCAGCCTTAGAGGGCCAGCCTTAGAGGGCCAGCCTTAGAGGGCCAGCCTTAAAGGGCCAGCCTTAGAGGGCCAGCCTTACAGGGCCAGCTTAAAGGGCCAGCTTAAAGGGCCAGCCTTAGAGGGCCAGCCTTAAAGGGCCAGCCTTAGAGGGCCAGCCTTAGAGGGCCAGCTTAAAGAGCCAGCCTTAGAGGGCCAGCCTTAGAGGGCCAGCCTTAAGGGGCCATCCGTAAAGGGCCAGCCTTAGAGGGCCAGCCTTAGAGGGCCAGCTTAAAGGGCCAGCTTAAAGGGCCAGCCTTAAAGCTGTAGCCTTAAAGGGCCAGCCTTAGAGGGCCAGCCTTACAGGGCCCGCTTAAAGGGCCAGCCTTACAGGGCCCGCTTAAAGGGCCAGCTTAAAGGGCCAGCCTTAGAGGGCCAGCCTTAGAGGGCCAGCCTTAAAGGGCCAGCCTTAGAGGGCCAGCCTTAAAGGGCCAGACTTAGAGGGCCAGCCTTACAGGGCCAGCTTAAAGGGCCAGCTTAAAGGGCCAGCCTTAAAGGGCCAGCCTTAAAGGGCCATCCTAAAAGGGCCAGCCTTAAAGGGCCAGCCTTAAAGGGCCAGCCTTGAAGGGCCAGCCTTAGAGGGCCAGCCTTAGAGGGCCAGCCTTACAGGGCCAGCTTAAAGGGCCGACCTTAGAGGGCCAGCCTTAAAGGGCCAGCTTAAAGGGCCATCTTAAAGGGCCAGCTTAAAGGGCCAGCCTTAGAGGGTCAGCCTTAGAGGGCCAGCCTTACAGGGCCCGCTTAAAGGGCCATCTTAAAGGGCCAGCTTAAAGGGCCAGCCTTAGAGGGCCAGCCTTAGAGGGCCAGCCTTACAGGGCCCGCTTAAAGGGCCAGCCTTAAAGGGCCAGCCTTAAAGGGCCATCCTGAAAGGGCCAGCCTTAGAGGGCCAGCCTTAAAGGGCCAGCTTAAAGGGCCAGCCTTAGAGGGCCAGCCTTTGAGGGCCAGCCTTAGAGGGCAAGCCTTAAGGGGCCAGCTTAAAGGGCCAGCTTAGAGGGCCAGCCTTAGAGGGCCAGCATTAGAGGGCCAGCCTTAGAGGGCCAGCCTTAGAGGGCCAGCCTTAGAGGGCCAGCTTTAGAGGGCCAGCCTTAAAGGGCCAGCCTTAAAGGGCCATCCTGAAAGGGCCATCCTGAAAGGGCCAGCCTGAGAGGGCCAGCCTTACATGGCCGACCTTAGAGGGCCAGCCTTAGAGGGCCAGCCTTAGAGGCCCAGCCTTAGAGGGCCAGCCTTAAAGGGCCGGCCTTAGAGGGCCAGCCTTAGAAGGCCAGCCTTAGAAGGCCAGCGAGGGTCAGCCTTAAAGGGTTAGCTTAAAGTGCCAGCCTTAAAGGGCCAGTCTTAGGGGGCCAGCGAGGGTCAGCCTTAAAGGGTTAGCTTAAAGTGCCAGTCTTAGAGGGCCAGCCTTAGAGGGCAGCCTTAAAGGGTCAGCTTAGAGGGCCAGACTTGGAGGGCCAGCTTTAGAGGGCCGGCTTAAAAGGCCAGCCTTAATGCGCCAGCTTTAGAGGGCCAGTGTAACCCATGTCTTCCCACCAGCCTAATCATGAGCAGCCATATGACTTGGTCAGCTGACGGTAGGTCCCCTCCTGATTGGCTGTCTGTGCTGCAAGGAAGCAGTAAAAGGCCAGCAGGTGCAGGTCATCAGTGGCTCCTGCTGTGGTTGGTCAACAAGCTGCATGCTCACAACCCTCTTTGATATCCATACCTACAGAAAACAACTTTGCGGTAAGCCTTTCCATTTCACCGGCCATGTCTGTGGCCGCTACATCTGAATGGATATATTATGTATATATATTATATATTATTATCTGTGTGTATATATATATTTCAACTGCTAAACTCATTGCTCGACAGTAAAGTGGGATGAATGCCACAAGTGAACTTTTACTGTCATTATGAAGGATGGCCATCTTGAATTGGATGTATAAGTGTTGGATTATTTACCGGTACATTTTGTAAAGTGGACTGACATGTTAATACCTGTTTCTGGCATTAAAGGGCCAGCCTTGAAGGGCCGCCTTAAAGCTCTAGCCTTAAAGGGTCAGCTTAAAGGGCCAGCCTTAGAGGGCCAGCCTTAAAGGGCCAGCCTTAGAGGGCCAGCCTTACAGGGCCATCTTAAAGGGCCAGCTTAAAGGGCTAGCCTTAGAGGGCCAGCCTTAAAGGGCCAGCTTAAAGGGCCAGCCTTAGAGGGCCAGCCTTAGAGGGCCAGCTGAAAGGGCCAGCCTTAGAGGGCCAGCCTTAGAGGGCCAGCCTTAGAGGGCCAGCCTTAAGGGGCCATCCTTAGAGGGCCAGCCTTAGAGGGCCAGCCTTAGAGGGCCAACTTAAAGGGCCAGCTTAAAGGGCCAGCCTTAAAGCTGTAGCCTTAAAGGGCCAGCCTTAGAGGGCCAGCCTTACAGGGCCCGCTTAAAGGGCCAGCCTTACAGGGCCAGCTTAAAGGGCCAGCTTAAAGGGCCAGCTTGAAGGGCCAGCTTAAAGGGCCAGCCTTAGAGGGCCAGCCTTAAAGGGCCAGCCTTACATGGCCGACCTTAGAGGGCCAGCCTTAGAGGGCCAGCCTTAGAGGGCCAGCCTTAGAGGGCCAGCCTTAGAGGGCCAGCTTAAAGGGCCAGCCTTAGAGGGCCAGCCTTAGAGGGCCAGCCTTAGAGGGCCAGCCTTAGAGGGCCAGCCTTAGAGGGCCAGCCTTAAGGGGCCATCCTTAAAGGGCCAGCCTTAGAGGGCCAGCTTAAAGGGCCAGCTTAAAGGACCAGCCTTAAAGCTGTAGCCTTAAAGGGCCAGCCTTAGAGGGCCAGCCTTACAGGGCCCGCCTTAGAGGGCCAGCCTTAAAGGGCCGGCCTTAGAGGGCCAGCCTTACAGGGCCAGCTTAAAGGGCCAGCTTAAAGGGCCAGCTTAGAGGGCCAGCCTTAGAGGGCCAGCCTTAGAGGGCCAGCCTTAGAGGGCCAGCCTTAGAGGGCCAGCTTAAAGGGCCAGCTTAAAGGGCCAGCCTTAGAGGGCCAGCCTTAGAGAGCCAGCTTAAAGGGCCAGCCTTAGAGGGCCAGCCTTAGAGGGCCAGCCTTAGAGGGCCAGCCTTAGAGGGCCAGCCTTAAAGGGCCAGCCTTAGAGGGCCAGCCTTAGAGGGCCAGCCTTACAGGGCCAGCTTAAAGGGCCAGCTTAAAGGGCCAGCCTTAGAGGGCCAGCTTAAAGGGCCAGCTTAAAGGGCCAGCCTTAAAGCTGTAGCCTTAAAGGGCCAGCCTTAGAGGGCCAGCCTTACAGGGCCCGCTTAAAGGGCCAGCCTTACAGGGCCCGCTTAAAGGGCCAGCTTAAAGGGCCAGCCTTAGAGGGCCAGCCTTAGAGGGCCAGCCTTAAAGGGCCAGCCTTAGAGGGCCAGCCTTAAAGGGCCAGACTTAGAGGGCCAGCCTTACAGGGCCAGCTTAAAGGGCCAGCTTAAAGGGCCAGCCTTAAAGGGCCAGCCTTAAAGGGCCATCCTAAAAGGGCCAGCCTTAAAGGGCCAGCCTTAAAGGGCCAGCCTTGAAGGGCCAGCCTTAGAGGGCCAGCCTTAGAGGGCCAGCCTTACAGGGCCAGCTTAAAGGGCCGACCTTAGAGGGCCAGCCTTAAAGGGCCAGCTTAAAGGGCCATCTTAAAGGGCCAGCTTAAAGGGCCAGCCTTAGAGGGTCAGCCTTAGAGGGCCAGCCTTACAGGGCCCGCTTAAAGGGCCATCTTAAAGGGCCAGCTTAAAGGGCCAGCCTTAGAGGGCCAGCCTTAGAGGGCCAGCCTTACAGGGCCCGCTTAAAGGGCCAGCCTTAAAGGGCCAGCCTTAAAGGGCCATCCTGAAAGGGCCAGCCTTAGAGGGCCAGCCTTAAAGGGCCAGCTTAAAGGGCCAGCCTTAGAGGGCCAGCCTTTGAGGGCCAGCCTTAGAGGGCAAGCCTTAAGGGGCCAGCTTAAAGGGCCAGCTTAAAGGGCCAGCCTTAGAGGGCCAGCCTTAGAGGGCCAGTCTTAGAGGGCCAGCATTAGAGGGCCAGCCTTAGAGGGCCAGCCTTAGAGGGCCAGCTTTAGAGGGCCAGCCTTAAAGGGCCAGCCTTAAAGGGCCATCCTGAAAGGGCCATCCTGAAAGGGCCAGCCTTAGAGGGCCAGCCTTACATGGCCGACCTTAGAGGGCCAGCCTTAGAGGGCCAGCCTTAGAGGGCCAGCCTTAGAGGGCCAGCCTTAGAGGGCCAGCCTTAGAGGGCCAGCCTTAAAGGGCCAGCCTTAGAGGGCCAGCCTTAGAAGGCCAGCCTTAGAAGGCCAGCGAGGGTCAGCCTTAAAGGGTTAGCTTAAAGTGCCAGCCTTAAAGGGCCAGTCTTAGGGGGCCAGCGAGGGTCAGCCTTAAAGGGTTAGCTTAAAGTGCCAGTCTTAGAGGGCCAGCCTTAGAGGGCAGCCTTAAAGGGTCAGCTTAGAGGGCCAGACTTGGAGGGCCAGCTTTAGAGGGCCGGCTTAAAAGGCCAGCCTTAATGCGCCAGCTTTAGAGGGCCAGTGTAACCCATGTCTTCCCACCAGCCTAATCATGAGCAGCCATATGACTTGGTCAGCTGACGGTAGGTCCCCTCCTGATTGGCTGTCTGTGCTGCAAGGAAGCAGTAAAAGGCCAGCAGGTGCAGGTCATCAGTGGCTCCTGCTGTGGTTGGTCAACAAGCTGCATGCTCACAACCCTCTTTGATATCCATACCTACAGAAAACAACTTTGCGGTAAGCCTTTCCATTTCACCGGCCATGTCTGTGGCCGCTACATCTGAATGGATATATTATGTATATGTATTATATATTATTATCTGTGTGTATATATATATTTCAACTGCTAAACTCATTGCTCGACAGTAAAGTGGGATGAATGCCACAAGTGAACTTTTACTGTCATTATGAAGGATGGCCATCTTGAATTGGATGTATAAGTGTTGGATTATTTACCGGTACATTTTGTAAAGTGGACTGACATGTTAATACCTGTTTCTGGCATTAAAGGGCCAGCCTTGAAGGGCCGCCTTAAAGCTCTAGCCTTAAAGGGTCAGCTTAAAGGGCCAGCCTTAGAGGGCCAGCCTTAAAGGGCCAGCCTTAGAGGGCCAGCCTTACAGGGCCATCTTAAAGGGCCAGCTTAAAGGGCTAGCCTTAGAGGGCCAGCCTTAAAGGGCCAGCTTAAAGGGCCAGCCTTAGCGGCCCAGCCTTAGAGGGCCAGCCTTAGAGGGCCAGCTGAAAGGGCCAGCCTTAGAGGGCCAGCCTTAGAGGGCCAGCCTTAGAGGGCCAGCCTTAAGGGGCCATCCTTAGAGGGCCAGCCTTAGAGGGCCAGCCTTAGAGGGCCAGCTTAAAGGGCCAGCTTAAAGGGCCAGCCTTAAAGCTGTAGCCTTAAAGGGCCAGCCTTAGAGGGCCAGCCTTACAGGGCCCGCTTAAAGGGCCAGCCTTACAGGGCCCGCTTAAAGGGCCAGCTTAAAGGGCCAGCTTGAAGGGCCAGCTTAAAGGGCCAGCCTTAGAGGGCCAGCCTTAAAGGGCCAGCCTTACATGGCCGACCTTAGAGGGCCAGCCTTAGAGGGCCAGCCTTAGAGGGCCAGCCTTAGAGGGCCAGCCTTAGAGGGCCAGCTTAAAGGGCCAGCCTTAGAGGGCCAGCCTTAGAGGGCCAGCCTTAGAGGGCCAGCCTTAAGGGGCCATCCTTAAAGGGCCAGCCTTAGAGGGCCAGCTTAAAGGGCCAGCTTAAAGGACCAGCCTTAAAGCTGTAGCCTTAAAGGGCCAGCCTTAGAGGGCCAGCCTTACAGGGCCCGCTTAAAGGGCCAGCCTTACAGGGCCCGCTTAAAGGGCCAGCTTAAAGGGCCAGCCTTAGAGGGCCAGCCTTTAAGGGCCAGCCTTAAAGGCCAGCCTTAAAGGGCCAGCCTTAGAGGGCCAGCCTTACAGGGCCAGCTTAAAGGGCCAGCTTAAAGGGCCAGCCTTAGAGGGCCAGCCTTAAAGGGCCAGCCTTAAAGGGCCAGCCTTAGAGGGCCAGCCTTAGAGGGCCAGCCTTAGAGGGCCAGCTTAAAGAGCCAGCCTTAGAGGGCCAGCCTTAGAGGGCCAGCCTTAAGGGGCCATCCGTAAAGGGCCAGCCTTAGAGGGCCAGCCTTAGAGGGCCAGCTTAAAGGGCCAGCTTAAAGGGCCAGCCTTAAAGCTGTAGCCTTAAAGGGCCAGCCTTAGAGGGCCAGCCTTACAGGGCCCGCTTAAAGGGCCAGCCTTACAGGGCCCGCTTAAAGGGCCAGCTTAAAGGGCCAGCCTTAGAGGGCCAGCCTTAAAGGGCCAGCCTTAGAGGGCCAGCCTTAAAGGGCCAGACTTAGAGGGCCAGCCTTACAGGGCCAGCTTAAAGGGCCAGCTTAAAGGGCCAGCCTTAAAGGGCCATCCTGAAAGGGCCAGCCTTAAAGGGCCAGCCTTAAAGGGCCAGCCTTAAAGGGCCAGCCTTGAAGGGCCAGCCTTAGAGGGCCAGCCTTACAGGGCCAGCTTAAAGGGCCGACCTTAGAGGGCCAGCCTTAAAGGGCCAGCTTAAAGGGCCAGCTTAAAGGGCCAGCCTTAGAGGGCCAGCCTTAGAGGGCCAGCCTTACAGGGCCCGCTTAAAGGGCCAGCCTTAAAGGGCCAGCCTTAAAGGGCCATCCTGAAAGGGCCAGCCTTAGAGGGCCAGCCTTAAAGGGCCAGCTTAAAGTGCCAGCCTTAGAGGGCCAGCCTTAGAGGGCCAGCCTTTGAGGGCCAGCCTTAGAGGGCAAGCCTTAAGGGGCCAGCTTAAAGGGCCAGCTTAAAGGGCCAGCCTTAGAGGGCCAGCCTTAGAGGGCCAGTCTTAGAGGGCAAGCATTAGAGGGCCAGCCTTAGAGGGCCAGCCTTAGAGGGCCAGCTTTAGAGGGCCAGCCTTAAAGGGCCAGCCTTAAAGGGCCATCCTGAAAGGGCCATCCTGAAAGGGCCAGCCTTAGAGGGCCAGCCTTACATGGCCGACCTTAGAGGGCCAGCCTTAGAGGGCCAGCCTTAGAGGGCCAGCCTTAGAGGCCCAGCCTTAGAGGCCCAGCCTTAAAGGGCCAGCCTTAAAGGGCCAGCCTTAGAGGGCCAGCCTTAGAAGGCCAGCCTTAGAAGGCCAGCGAGGGTCAGCCTTAAAGGGTTAGCTTAAAGTGCCAGCCTTAAAGGGCCAGTCTTAGAGGGCCAGCGAGGGTCAGCCTTAAAGGGTTAGCTTAAAGTGCCAGCCTTAAAGGGCCAGTCTTAGAGGGCCAGCCTTAGAGGGCAGCCATAAAGGGTCAGCTTAGAGGGCCAGCCTTGGAGGGCCAGCTTTAGAGGGCCGGCTTAAAAGGCCAGCCTTAATGCGCCAGCTTTAGAGGGCCAGTGTAACCCATGTCTTCCCACCAGCCTAATCATGAGCAGCCATATGACTTGGTCAGCTGACGGTAGGTCCCCTCCTGATTGGCTGTCTGTGCTGCAAGGAAGCAGTAAAAGGCCAGCAGGTGCAGGTCATCAGTGGCTCCTGCTGTGGTTGGTCAACAAGCTGCATGCTCACAACCCTCTTTGATATCCATACCTACAGAAAACAACTTTGCGGTAAGCCTTTCCATTTCACCGGCCATGTCTGTGGCCGCTACATCTGAATGGATATATTATGTATATATATTATATATTATTATCTGTGTGTATATATATATTTCAACTGCTAAACTCATTGCTCGACAGTAAAGTGGGATGAATGCCACAAGTGAACTTTTACTGTCATTATGAAGGATGGCCATCTTGAATTGGATGTATAAGTGTTGGATTATTTACCGGTACATTTTGTAAAGTGGACTGACATGTTAATACCTGTTTCTGGCATTAAAGGGCCAGCCTTGAAGGGCCGCCTTAAAGCTCTAGCCTTAAAGGGTCAGCTTAAAGGGCCAGCCTTAGAGGGCCAGCCTTAAAGGGCCAGCCTTAGAGGGCCAGCCTTACAGGGCCATCTTAAAGGGCCAGCTTAAAGGGCTAGCCTTAGAGGGCCAGCCTTAAAGGGCCAGCTTAAAGGGCCAGCCTTAGCGGCCCAGCCTTAGAGGGCCAGCCTTAGAGGGCCAGCTGAAAGGGCCAGCCTTAGAGGGCCAGCCTTAGAGGGCCAGCCTTAGAGGGCCAGCTTAAAGGGCCAGCTTAAAGGGCCAGCCTTAAAGCTGTAGCCTTAAAGGGCCAGCCTTAGAGGGCCAGCCTTACAGGGCCCGCTTAAAGGGCCAGCCTTACAGGGCCCGCTTAAAGGGCCAGCTTAAAGGGCCAGCTTGAAGGGCCAGCTTAAAGGGCCAGCCTTAGAGGGCCAGCCTTAAAGGGCCAGCCTTACATGGCCGACCTTAGAGGGCCAGCCTTAGAGGGCCAGCCTTAGAGGGCCAGCCTTAGAGGGCCAGCTTAAAGGGCCAGCCTTAGAGGGCCAGCCTTAGAGGGCCAGCCTTAGAGGGCCAGCCTTAGAGGGCCAGCCTTAAGGGGCCATCCTTAAAGGGCCAGCCTTAGAGGGCCAGCTTAAAGGGCCAGCTTAAAGGACCAGCCTTAAAGCTGTAGCCTTAAAGGGCCAGCCTTAGAGGGCCAGCCTTACAGGGCCCGCTTAAAGGGCCAGCCTTACAGGGCCCGCTTAAAGGGCCAGCTTAAAGGGCCAGCCTTAGAGGGCCAGCCTTTAAGGGCCAGCCTTTAAGGGCCAGCCTTAAAGGGCCAGCCTTAGAGGGCCAGCCTTACAGGGCCAGCTTAAAGGGCCAGCTTAAAGGGCCAGCCTTAGAGGGCCAGCCTTAAAGGGCCAGCCTTAAAGGGCCAGCCTTAGAGGGCCAGCCTTAGAGGGCCAGCCTTAGAGGGCCAGCTTAAAGAGCCAGCCTTAGAGGGCCAGCCTTAGAGGGCCAGCCTTAAGGGGCCATCCGTAAAGGGCCAGCCTTAGAGGGCCAGCCTTAGAGGGCCAGCCTTAGAGGGCCAGCTTAAAGGGCCAGCTTAAAGGGCCAGCCTTAAAGCTGTAGCCTTAAAGGGCCAGCCTTAGAGGGCCAGCCTTACAGGGCCCGCTTAAAGGGCCAGCCTTACAGGGCCCGCTTAAAGGGCCAGCTTAAAGGGCCAGCCTTAGAGGGCCAGCCTTAAAGGGCCAGCCTTAGAGGGCCAGCCTTAAAGGGCCAGCCTTAAAGGGCCAGACTTAGAGGGCCAGCCTTACAGGGCCAGCTTAAAGGGCCAGCTTAAAGGGCCAGCCTTAAAGGGCCATCCTGAAAGGGCCAGCCTTAAAGGGCCAGCCTTAAAGGGCCAGCCTTGAAGGGCCAGCCTTAGAGGGCCAGCCTTACAGGGCCAGCTTAAAGGGCCGACCTTAGAGGGCCAGCCTTAAAGGGCCAGCTTAAAGGGCCAGCTTAAAGGGCCAGCCTTAGAGGGCCAGCCTTACAGGGCCCGCTTAAAGGGCCCGCTTAAAGGGCCAGCCTTAAAGGGCCATCCTGAAAGGGCCAGCCTTAGAGGGCCAGCCTTAAAGGGCCAGCTTAAAGGGCCAGCCTTAGAGGGCCAGCCTTTGAGGGCCAGCCTTTGAGGGCCAGCCTTAGAGGGCAAGCCTTAAGGGGCCAGCTTAAAGGGCCAGCTTAAAGGGCCAGCCTTAGAGGGCCAGCCTTAGAGGGCCAGTCTTAGAGGGCCAGCATTAGAGGGCCAGCCTTAGAGGGCCAGCCTTAGAGGGCCAGCTTTAGACGGCCAGCCTTAAAGGGCCAGCCTTAAAGGGCCATCCTGAAAGGGCCATCCTGAAAGGGCCAGCCTTAGAGGGCCAGCCTTACATGGCCGACCTTAGAGGGCCAGCCTTAGAGGGCCAGCCTTAGAGGGCCAGCCTTAGAGGCCCAGCCTTAGAGGCCCAGCCTTAAAGGGCCAGCCTTAGAGGGCCAGCCTTAGAAGGCCAGCCTTAGAAGGCCAGCGAGGGTCAGCCTTAAAGGGTTAGCTTAAAGTGCCAGCCTTAAAGGGCCAGTCTTAGAGGGCCAGCGAGGGTCAGCCTTAAAGGGTTAGCTTAAAGTGCCAGCCTTAAAGGGCCAGTCTTAGAGGGCCAGCCTTAGAGGGCAGCCTTAAAGGGTCAGCTTAGAGGGCCAGCCTTGGAGGGCCAGCTTTAGAGGGCCGGCTTAAAAGGCCAGCCTTAATGCGCCAGCTTTAGAGGGCCAGTGTAACCCATGTCTTCCCACCAGCCTAATCATGAGCAGCCATATGACTTGGTCAGCTGACGGTAGGTCCCCTCCTGATTGGCTGTCTGTGCTGCAAGGAAGCAGTAAAAGGCCAGCAGGTGCAGGTCATCAGTGGCTCCTGCTGTGGTTGGTCAACAAGCTGCATGCTCACAACCCTCTTTGATATCCATACCTACAGAAAACAACTTTGCGGTAAGCCTTTCCATTTCACCGGCCATGTCTGTGGCCGCTACATCTGAATGGATATATTATGTATATATATTATATATTATTATCTGTGTGTATATATATATTTCAACTGCTAAACTCATTGCTCGACAGTAAAGTGGGATGAATGCCACAAGTGAACTTTTACTGTCATTATGAAGGATGGCCATCTTGAATTGGATGTATAAGTGTTGGATTATTTACCGGTACATTTTGTAAAGTGGACTGACATGTTAATACCTGTTTCTGGCATTAAAGGGCCAGCCTTGAAGGGCCGCCTTAAAGCTCTAGCCTTAAAGGGTCAGCTTAAAGGGCCAGCCTTAGAGGGCCAGCCTTAAAGGGCCAGCCTTAGAGGGCCAGCCTTACAGGGCCATCTTAAAGGGCCAGCTTAAAGGGCTAGCCTTAGAGGGCCAGCCTTAAAGGGCCAGCTTAAAGGGCCAGCCTTAGCGGCCCAGCCTTAGAGGGCCAGCCTTAGAGGGCCAGCTGAAAGGGCCAGCCTTAGAGGGCCAGCCTTAGAGGGCCAGCCTTAGAGGGCCAGCCTTACGGGGCCATCCTTAGAGGGCCAGCCTTAGAGGGCCAGCCTTAGAGGGCCAGCTTAAAGGGCCAGCTTAAAGGGCCAGCCTTAAAGCTGTAGCCTTAAAGGGCCAGCCTTAGAGGGCCAGCCTTACAGGGCCCGCTTAAAGGGCCAGCCTTACAGGGCCCGCTTAAAGGGCCAGCTTAAAGGGCCAGCTTGAAGGGCCAGCTTAAAGGGCCAGCCTTAGAGGGCCAGCCTTAAAGGGCCAGCCTTACATGGCCGACCTTAGAGGGCCAGCCTTAGAGGGCCAGCCTTAGAGGGCCAGCCTTAGAGGGCCAGCCTTAGAGGGCCAGCTTAAAGGGCCAGCCTTAGAGGGCCAGCCTTAGAGGGCCAGCCTTAGAGGGCCAGCCTTAGAGGGCCAGCCTTAAGGGGCCATCCTTAAAGGGCCAGCCTTAGAGGGCCAGCTTAAAGGGCCAGCTTAAAGGACCAGCCTTAAAGCTGTAGCCTTAAAGGGCCAGCCTTAGAGGGCCAGCCTTACAGGGCCCGCTTAAAGGGCCAGCCTTACAGGGCCCGCTTAAAGGGCCAGCTTAAAGGGCCAGCCTTAGAGGGCCAGCCTTTAAGGGACAGCCTTAAAGGCCAGCCTTAAAGGGCCAGCCTTAGAGGGCCAGCCTTACAGGGCCAGCTTAAAGGGCCAGCTTAAAGGGCCAGCCTTAGAGGGCCAGCCTTAAAGGGCCAGCCTTAAAGGGCCAGCCTTAAAGGGCCAGCCTTAGAGGGCCAGCCTTAGAGGGCCAGCCTTAGTGGGCCAGCTTAAAGAGCCAGCCTTAGAGGGCCAGCCTTAGAGGGCCAGCCTTAAGGGGCCATCCGTAAAGGGCCAGCCTTAGAGGGCCAGCCTTAGAGGGCCAGCTTAAAGGGCCAGCTTAAAGGGCCAGCCTTAAAGCTGTAGCCTTAAAGGGCCAGCCTTAGAGGGCCAGCCTTACAGGGCCCGCTTAAAGGGCCAGCTTAAAGGGCCAGCCTTAGAGGGCCAGCCTTAAAGGGCCAGACTTAGAGGGCCAGCCTTACAGGGCCAGCTTAAAGGGCCAGCTTAAAGGGCCAGCCTTAAAGGGCCAGCCTTAAAGGGCCATCCTGAAAGGGCCAGCCTTAAAGGGCCAGCCTTAAAGGGCCAGCCTTAAAGGGCCAGCCTTGAAGGGCCAGCCTTAGAGGGCCAGCCTTACAGGGCCAGCTTAAAGGGCCGACCTTAGAGGGCCAGCCTTAAAGGGCCAGCTTAAAGGGCCAGCTTAAAGGGCCAGCCTTAGAGGGCCAGCCTTAAAGGGCCAGCCTTAAAGGGCCATCCTGAAAGGGCCAGCCTTAGAGGGCCAGCCTTAAAGGGCCAGCCTTAAAGGGCCAGCTTAAAGGGCCAGCCTTAGAGGGCCAGCCTTAGAGGGCCAGCCTTTGAGGGCCAGCCTTAGAGGGCAAGCCTTAAGGGGCCAGCTTAAAGGGCCAGCTTAAAGGGCCAGCCTTAGAGGGCCAGCCTTAGAGGGCCAGTCTTAGAGGGCAAGCATTAGAGGGCCAGCCTTAGAGGGCCAGCCTTAGAGGGCCAGCTTTAGAGGGCCAGCCTTAAAGGGCCAGCCTTAAAGGGCCATCCTGAAAGGGCCATCCTGAAAGGGCCAGCCTTAGAGGGCCAGCCTTACATGGCCGACCTTAGAGGGCCAGCCTTAGAGGGCCAGCCTTAGAGGGCCAGCCTTAGAGGCCCAGCCTTAGAGGCCCAGCCTTAAAGGGCCAGCCTTAGAGGGCCAGCCTTAGAAGGCCAGCCTTAGAAGGCCAGCGAGGGTCAGCCTTAAAGGGTTAGCTTAAAGTGCCAGCCTTAAAGGGCCAGTCTTAGAGGGCCAGCGAGGGTCAGCCTTAAAGGGTTAGCTTAAAGTGCCAGCCTTAAAGGGCCAGTCTTAGAGGGCCAGCCTTAGAGGGCAGCCTTAAAGGGTCAGCTTAGAGGGCCAGCCTTGGAGGGCCAGCTTTAGAGGGCCGGCTTAAAAGGCCAGCCTTAATGCGCCAGCTTTAGAGGGCCAGTGTAACCCATGTCTTCCCACCAGCCTAATCATGAGCAGCCATATGACTTGGTCAGCTGACGGTAGGTCCCCTCCTGATTGGCTGTCTGTGCTGCAAGGAAGCAGTAAAAGGCCAGCAGGTGCAGGTCATCAGTGGCTCCTGCTGTGGTTGGTCAACAAGCTGCATGCTCACAACCCTCTTTGATATCCATACCTACAGAAAACAACTTTGCGGTAAGCCTTTCCATTTCACCGGCCATGTCTGTGGCCGCTACATCTGAATGGATATATTATGTATATATATTATATATTATTATCTGTGTGTATATATATATTTCAACTGCTAAATTCATTGCTCGACAGTAAAGTGGGATGAATGCCACAAGTGAACTTTTACTGTCATTATGAAGGATGGCCATCTTGAATTGGATGTATAAGTGTTGGATTATTTACCGGTACATTTTGTAAAGTGGACTGACATGTTAATACCTGTTTCTGGCATTAAAGGGCCAGCCTTGAAGGGCCGCCTTAAAGCTCTAGCCTTAAAGGGTCAGCTTAAAGGGCCAGCCTTAGAGGGCCAGCCTTAGAGGGCCAGCTTAAAGGGCCAGCTTAAAGGGCCAGCCTTAAAGCTGTAGCCTTAAAGGGCCAGCCTTAGAGGGCCAGCCTTACAGGGCCCGCTTAAAGGGCCAGCCTTACAGGGCCCGCTTAAAGGGCCAGCTTAAAGGGCCAGCCTTAGAGGGCCAGCCTTAAAGGGCCAGCCTTAGAGGGCCAGCCTTAAAGGGCCAGACTTAGAGGGCCAGCCTTACAGGGCCAGCTTAAAGGGCCAGCTTAAAGGGCCAGCCTTAAAGGGCCATCCTGAAAGGGCCAGCCTTAAAGGGCCAGCCTTAAAGGGCCAGCCTTAAAGGGCCAGCCTTGAAGGGCCAGCCTTAGAGGGCCAGCCTTACAGGGCCAGCTTAAAGGGCCGACCTTAGAGGGCCAGCCTTAAAGGGCCAGCTTAAAGGGCCAGCTTAAAGGGCCAGCCTTAGAGGGCCAGCCTTACAGGGCCCGCTTAAAGGGCCCGCTTAAAGGGCCAGCCTTAAAGGGCCATCCTGAAAGGGCCAGCCTTAGAGGGCCAGCCTAGTGTTGGATTATTTACCGGTACATTTTGTAAAGTGGACTGACATGTTAATACCTGTTTCTGGCATTAAAGGGCCAGCCTTGAAGGGCCGCCTTAAAGCTCTAGCCTTAAAGGGTCAGCTTAAAGGGCCAGCCTTAGAGGGCCAGCCTTAAAGGGCCAGCCTTAGAGGGCCAGCCTTACAGGGCCATCTTAAAGGGCCAGCTTAAAGGGCTAGCCTTAGAGGGCCAGCCTTAAAGGGCCAGCTTAAAGGGCCAGCCTTAGCGGCCCAGCCTTAGAGGGCCAGCCTTAGAGGGCCAGCTGAAAGGGCCAGCCTTAGAGGGCCAGCCTTAGAGGGCCAGCCTTAGAGGGCCAGCCTTACGGGGCCATCCTTAGAGGGCCAGCCTTAGAGGGCCAGCCTTAGAGGGCCAGCTTAAAGGGCCAGCTTAAAGGGCCAGCCTTAAAGCTGTAGCCTTAAAGGGCCAGCCTTAGAGGGCCAGCCTTACAGGGCCCGCTTAAAGGGCCAGCTTAAAGGGCCAGCTTGAAGGGCCAGCTTAAAGGGCCAGCCTTAGAGGGCCAGCCTTAAAGGGCCAGCCTTACATGGCCGACCTTAGAGGGCCAGCCTTAGAGGGCCAGCCTTAGAGGGCCAGCCTTAGAGGGCCAGCCTTAGAGGGCCAGCTTAAAGGGCCAGCCTTAGAGGGCCAGCCTTAGAGGGCCAGCCTTAGAGGGCCAGCCTTAGAGGGCCAGCCTTAAGGGGCCATCCTTAAAGGGCCAGCCTTAGAGGGCCAGCTTAAAGGGCCAGCTTAAAGGACCAGCCTTAAAGCTGTAGCCTTAAAGGGCCAGCCTTAGAGGGCCAGCCTTACAGGGCCCGCTTAAAGGGCCAGCCTTACAGGGCCCGCTTAAAGGGCCAGCTTAAAGGGCCAGCCTTAGAGGGCCAGCCTTTAAGGGACAGCCTTAAAGGCCAGCCTTAAAGGGCCAGCCTTAGAGGGCCAGCCTTACAGGGCCAGCTTAAAGGGCCAGCTTAAAGGGCCAGCCTTAGAGGGCCAACCTTAAAGGGCCAGCCTTAAAGGGCCAGCCTTAAAGGGCCAGCCTTAGAGGGCCAGCCTTAGAGGGCCAGCCTTAGTGGGCCAGCTTAAAGAGCCAGCCTTAGAGGGCCAGCCTTAGAGGGCCAGCCTTAAGGGGCCATCCGTAAAGGGCCAGCCTTAGAGGGCCAGCCTTAGAGGGCCAGCTTAAAGGGCCAGCTTAAAGGGCCAGCCTTAAAGCTGTAGCCTTAAAGGGCCAGCCTTAGAGGGCCAGCCTTACAGGGCCCGCTTAAAGGGCCAGCCTTACAGGGCCCGCTTAAAGGGCCAGCTTAAAGGGCCAGCCTTAGAGGGCCAGCCTTAGAGGGCCAGCCTTAAAGGGCCAGACTTAGAGGGCCAGCCTTACAGGGCCAGCTTAAAGGGCCAGCTTAAAGGGCCAGCCTTAAAGGGCCATCCTGAAAGGGCCAGCCTTAAAGGGCCAGCCTTAAAGGGCCAGCCTTAAAGGGCCAGCCTTGAAGGGCCAGCCTTAGAGGGCCAGCCTTACAGGGCCAGCTTAAAGGGCCGACCTTAGAGGGCCAGCCTTAAAGGGCCAGCTTAAAGGGCCAGCTTAAAGGGCCAGCCTTAGAGGGCCAGCCTTAAAGGGCCAGCCTTAAAGGGCCATCCTGAAAGGGCCAGCCTTAGAGGGCCAGCCTTAAAGGGCCAGCTTAAAGGGCCAGCCTTAGAGGGCCAGCCTTAGAGGGCCAGCCTTTGAGGGCCAGCCTTAGAGGGCAAGCCTTAAGGGGCCAGCTTAAAGGGCCATCTTAAAGGGCCAGCCTTAGAGGGCCAGCCTTAGAGGGCCAGTCTTAGAGGGCAAGCATTAGAGGGCCAGCCTTAGAGGGCCAGCCTTAGAGGGCCAGCTTTAGAGGGCCAGCCTTAAAGGGCCAGCCTTAAAGGGCCATCCTGAAAGGGCCATCCTGAAAGGGCCAGCCTTAGAGGGCCAGCCTTACATGGCCGACCTTAGAGGGCCAGCCTTAGAGGGCCAGCCTTAGAGGGCCAGCCTTAGAGGCCCAGCCTTAGAGGCCCAGCCTTAAAGGGCCAGCCTTAGAGGGCCAGCCTTAGAAGGCCAGCCTTAGAAGGCCAGCGAGGGTCAGCCTTAAAGGGTTAGCTTAAAGTGCCAGCCTTAAAGGGCCAGTCTTAGAGGGCCAGCGAGGGTCAGCCTTAAAGGGTTTGCTTAAAGTGCCAGCCTTAAAGGGCCAGTCTTAGAGGGCCAGCCTTAGAGGGCAGCCTTAAAGGGTCAGCTTAGAGGGCCAGCCTTGGAGGGCCAGCTTTAGAGGGCCGGCTTAAAAGGCCAGCCTTAATGCGCCAGCTTTAGAGGGCCAGTGTAACCCATGTCTTCCCACCAGCCTAATCATGAGCAGCCATATGACTTGGTCAGCTGACGGTAGGTCCCCTCCTGATTGGCTGTCTGTGCTGCAAGGAAGCAGTAAAAGGCCAGCAGGTGCAGGTCATCAGTGGCTCCTGCTGTGGTTGGTCAACAAGCTGCATGCTCACAACCCTCTTTGATATCCATACCTACAGAAAACAACTTTGCGGTAAGCCTTTCCATTTCACCGGCCATGTCTGTGGCCGCTACATCTGAATGGATATATTATGTATATATATTATATATTATTATCTGTGTGTATATATATATTTCAACTGCTAAATTCATTGCTCGACAGTAAAGTGGGATGAATGCCACAAGTGAACTTTTACTGTCATTATGAAGGATGGCCATCTTGAATTGGATGTATAAGTGTTGGATTATTTACCGGTACATTTTGTAAAGTGGACTGACATGTTAATACCTGTTTCTGGCATTAAAGGGCCAGCCTTGAAGGGCCGCCTTAAAGCTCTAGCCTTAAAGGGTCAGCTTAAAGGGCCAGCCTTAGAGGGCCAGCCTTAGAGGGCCAGCTTAAAGGGCCAGCTTAAAGGGCCAGCCTTAAAGCTGTAGCCTTAAAGGGCCAGCCTTAGAGGGCCAGCCTTACAGGGCCCGCTTAAAGGGCCAGCCTTACAGGGCCCGCTTAAAGGGCCAGCTTAAAGGGCCAGCCTTAGAGGGCCAGCCTTAAAGGGCCAGCCTTAGAGGGCCAGCCTTAAAGGGCCAGACTTAGAGGGCCAGCCTTACAGGGCCAGCTTAAAGGGCCAGCTTAAAGGGCCAGCCTTAAAGGGCCATCCTGAAAGGGCCAGCCTTAAAGGGCCAGCCTTAAAGGGCCAGCCTTAAAGGGCCAGCCTTGAAGGGCCAGCCTTAGAGGGCCAGCCTTACAGGGCCAGCTTAAAGGGCCGACCTTAGAGGGCCAGCCTTAAAGGGCCAGCTTAAAGGGCCAGCTTAAAGGGCCAGCCTTAGAGGGCCAGCCTTACAGGGCCCGCTTAAAGGGCCCGCTTAAAGGGCCAGCCTTAAAGGGCCATCCTGAAAGGGCCAGCCTTAGAGGGCCAGCCTAGTGTTGGATTATTTACCGGTACATTTTGTAAAGTGGACTGACATGTTAATACCTGTTTCTGGCATTAAAGGGCCAGCCTTGAAGGGCCGCCTTAAAGCTCTAGCCTTAAAGGGTCAGCTTAAAGGGCCAGCCTTAGAGGGCCAGCCTTAAAGGGCCAGCCTTAGAGGGCCAGCCTTACAGGGCCATCTTAAAGGGCCAGCTTAAAGGGCTAGCCTTAGAGGGCCAGCCTTAAAGGGCCAGCTTAAAGGGCCAGCCTTAGCGGCCCAGCCTTAGAGGGCCAGCCTTAGAGGGCCAGCTGAAAGGGCCAGCCTTAGAGGGCCAGCCTTAGAGGGCCAGCCTTAGAGGGCCAGCCTTACGGGGCCATCCTTAGAGGGCCAGCCTTAGAGGGCCAGCCTTAGAGGGCCAGCTTAAAGGGCCAGCTTAAAGGGCCAGCCTTAAAGCTGTAGCCTTAAAGGGCCAGCCTTAGAGGGCCAGCCTTACAGGGCCCGCTTAAAGGGCCAGCCTTACAGGGCCCGCTTAAAGGGCCAGCTTAAAGGGCCAGCTTGAAGGGCCAGCTTAAAGGGCCAGCCTTAGAGGGCCAGCCTTAAAGGGCCAGCCTTACATGGCCGACCTTAGAGGGCCAGCCTTAGAGGGCCAGCCTTAGAGGGCCAGCCTTAGAGGGCCAGCCTTAGAGGGCCAGCCTTAGAGGGCCAGCTTAAAGGGCCAGCCTTAGAGGGCCAGCCTTAGAGGGCCAGCCTTAGAGGGCCAGCCTTAGAGGGCCAGCCTTAGAGGGCCAGCCTTAAGGGGCCATCCTTAAAGGGCCAGCCTTAGAGGGCCAGCTTAAAGGGCCAGCTTAAAGGACCAGCCTTAAAGCTGTAGCCTTAAAGGGCCAGCCTTAGAGGGCCAGCCTTACAGGGCCCGCTTAAAGGGCCAGCCTTACAGGGCCCGCTTAAAGGGCCAGCTTAAAGGGCCAGCCTTAGAGGGCCAGCCTTTAAGGGCCAGCCTTAAAGGCCAGCCTTAAAGGGCCAGCCTTAGAGGGCCAGCCTTACAGGGCCAGCTTAAAGGGCCAGCTTAAAGGGCCAGCCTTAGAGGGCCAGCCTTAAAGGGCCAGCCTTAAAGGGCCAGCCTTAGAGGGCCAGCCTTAGAGGGCCAGCCTTAGAGGGCCAGCTTAAAGAGCCAGCCTTAGAGGGCCAGCCTTAGAGGGCCAGCCTTAAGGGGCCATCCGTAAAGGGCCAGCCTTAGAGGGCCAGCCTTAGAGGGCCAGCTTAAAGGGCCAGCTTAAAGGGCCAGCCTTAAAGCTGTAGCCTTAAAGGGCCAGCCTTAGAGGGCCAGCCTTACAGGGCCCGCTTAAAGGGCCAGCCTTACAGGGCCCGCTTAAAGGGCCAGCTTAAAGGGCCAGCCTTACAGGGCCAGCCTTAAAGGGCCAGCCTTAGAGGGCCAGCCTTAAAGGGCCAGACTTAGAGGGCCAGCCTTACAGGGCCAGCTTAAAGGGCCAGCTTAAAGGGCCAGCCTTAAAGGGCCATCCTGAAAGGGCCAGCCTTAAAGGGCCAGCCTTAAAGGGCCAGCCTTAAAGGGCCAGCCTTGAAGGGCCAGCCTTAGAGGGCCAGCCTTACAGGGCCAGCTTAAAGGGCCGACCTTAGAGGGCCAGCCTTAAAGGGCCAGCTTAAAGGGCCAGCTTAAAGGGCCAGCCTTAGAGGGCCAGCCTTAGAGGGCCAGCCTTACAGGGCCCGCTTAAAGGGCCAGCCTTAAAGGGCCAGCCTTAGAGGGCCAGCCTTAAAGGGCCAGCTTAAAGGGCCAGCCTTAGAGGGCCAGCCTTAGAGGGCCAGCTTAAAGGGCCAGCCTTAGAGGGCCAGCCTTAAAGGGCCAGCCTTAGAGGGCCAGCTTTACAGGGCCATCTTAAAGGGCCATCTTAAAGGGCTAGCCTTAGAGGGCCAGCCTTAAAGGGCCAGCTTAAAGGGCCAGCCTTAGCGGCCCAGCCTTAGAGGGCCAGCCTTAGAGGGCCAGCTGAAAGGGCCAGCCTTAGAGGGCCAGCCTTAGAGGGCCAGCCTTAGAGGGCCAGCCTTACGGGGCCATCCTTAGAGGGCCAGCCTTAGAGGGCCAGCCTTAGAGGGCCAGCTTAAAGGGCCAGCTTAAAGGGCCAGCCTTAAAGCTGTAGCCTTAAAGGGCCAGCCTTAGAGGGCCAGCCTTACAGGGCCCGCTTAAAGGGCCAGCCTTACAGGGCCCGCTTAAAGGGCCAGCTTAAAGGGCCAGCTTGAAGGGCCAGCTTAAAGGGCCAGCCTTAGAGGGCCAGCCTTAAAGGGCCAGCCTTACATGGCCGACCTTAGAGGGCCAGCCTTAGAGGGCCAGCCTTAGAGGGCCAGCCTTAGAGGGCCAGCCTTAGAGGGCCAGCTTAAAGGGCCAGCCTTAGAGGGCCAGCCTTAGAGGGCCCGCCTTAGAGGGCCAGCCTTAGAGGGCCAGCCTTAAGGGGCCATCCTTAAAGGGCCAGCCTTAGAGGGCCAGCTTAAAGGGCCAGCTTAAAGGACCAGCCTTAAAGCTGTAGCCTTAAAGGGCCAGCCTTAGAGGGCCAGCCTTACAGGGCCCGCTTAAAGGGCCAGCCTTACAGGGCCCGCTTAAAGGGCCAGCTTAAAGGGCCAGCCTTAGAGGGCCAGCCTTTAAGGGCCAGCCTTAAAGGCCAGCCTTAAAGGGCCAGCCTTAGAGGGCCAGCCTTACAGGGCCAGCTTAAAGGGCCAGCTTAAAGGGCCAGCCTTAGAGGGCCAGCCTTAAAGGGCCAGCCTTAAAGGGCCAGCCTTAGAGGGCCAGCCTTAGAGGGCCAGCCTTAGAGGGCCAGCTTAAAGAGCCAGCCTTAGAGGGCCAGCCTTAGAGGGCCAGCCTTAAGGGGCCATCCGTAAAGGGCCAGCCTTAGAGGGCCAGCCTTAGAGGGCCAGCTTAAAGGGCCAGCCTTAAAGCTGTAGCCTTAAAGGGCCAGCCTTAGAGGGCCAGCCTTACAGGGCCCGCTTAAAGGGCCAGCCTTACAGGGCCCGCTTAAAGGGCCAGCTTAAAGGGCCAGCCTTAGAGGGCCAGCCTTAAAGGGCCAGCCTTAGAGGGCCAGCCTTAAAGGGCCAGACTTAGAGGGCCAGCCTTACAGGGCCAGCTTAAAGGGCCAGCTTAAAGGGCCAGCCTTAAAGGGCCATCCTGAAAGGGCCAGCCTTAAAGGGCCAGCCTTAAAGGGCCAGCCTTAAAGGGCCAGCCTTGAAGGGCCAGCCTTAGAGGGCCAGCCTTACAGGGCCAGCTTAAAGGGCCGACCTTAGAGGGCCAGCCTTAAAGGGCCAGCTTAAAGGGCCAGCTTAAAGGGCCAGCCTTAGAGGGCCAGCCTTACAGGGCCCGCTTAAAGGGCCAGCCTTAAAGGGCCAGCCTTAGAGGGCCAGCCTTAAAGGGCCAGCCTTAAAGGGCCAGCTTAAAGGGCCAGCCTTAGAGGGCCAGCCTTAGAGGGCCAGCCTTTGAGGGCCAGCCTTAGAGGGCAAGCCTTAAGGGGCCAGCTTAAAGGGCCAGCCTTAGCGGCCCAGCCTTAGAGGGCCAGCCTTAGAGGGCCAGCTGAAAGGGCCAGCCTTAGAGGGCCAGCCTTAGAGGGCCAGCCTTAGAGGGCCAGCCTTAAGGGGCCATCCTTAGAGGGCCAGCCTTAGAGGGCCAGCCTTAGAGGGCCAGCTTAAAGGGCCAGCTTAAAGGGCCAGCCTTAAAGCTGTAGCCTTAAAGGGCCAGCCTTACAGGGCCCGCTTAAAGGGCCAGCCTTACAGGGCCCGCTTAAAGGGCCAGCTTAAAGGGCCAGCTTGAAGGGCCAGCTTAAAGGGCCAGCCTTAGAGGGCCAGCCTTAAAGGGCCAGCCTTACATGGCCGACCTTAGAGGGCCAGCCTTAGAGGGCCAGCCTTAGAGGGCCAGCCTTAGAGGGCCAGCTTAAAGGGCCAGCCTTAGAGGGCCAGCCTTAGAGGGCCAGCCTTAGAGGGCCAGCCTTAGAGGGCCAGCCTTAAGGGGCCATCCTTAAAGGGCCAGCCTTAGAGGGCCAGCTTAAAGGGCCAGCTTAAAGGACCAGCCTTAAAGCTGTAGCCTTAAAGGGCCAGCCTTAGAGGGCCAGCCTTACAGGGCCCGCTTAAAGGGCCAGCCTTACAGGGCCCGCTTAAAGGGCCAGCTTAAAGGGCCAGCCTTAGAGGGCCAGCCTTTAAGGGCCAGCCTTAAAGGCCAGCCTTAAAGGGCCAGCCTTAGAGGGCCAGCCTTACAGGGCCAGCTTAAAGGGCCAGCTTAAAGGGCCAGCCTTAGAGGGCCAGCCTTAAAGGGCCAGCCTTAAAGGGCCAGCCTTAGAGGGCCAGCCTTAGAGGGCCAGCCTTAGAGGGCCAGCTTAAAGAGCCAGCCTTAGAGGGCCAGCCTTAGAGGGCCAGCCTTAAGGGGCCATCCGTAAAGGGCCAGCCTTAGAGGGCCAGCCTTAGAGGGCCAGCCTTAGAGGGCCAGCTTAAAGGGCCAGCTTAAAGGGCCAGCCTTAAAGCTGTAGCCTTAAAGGGCCAGCCTTAGAGGGCCAGCCTTACAGGGCCCGCTTAAAGGGCCAGCCTTACAGGGCCCGCTTAAAGGGCCAGCTTAAAGGGCCAGCCTTAGAGGGCCAGCCTTAAAGGGCCAGCCTTAGAGGGCCAGCCTTAAAGGGCCAGACTTAGAGGGCCAGCCTTACAGGGCCAGCTTAAAGGGCCAGCTTAAAGGGCCAGCCTTAAAGGGCCATCCTGAAAGGGCCAGCCTTAAAGGGCCAGCCTTAAAGGGCCAGCCTTAAAGGGCCAGCCTTGAAGGGCCAGCCTTGAAGGGCCAGCCTTAGAGGGCCAGCCTTACAGGGCCAGCTTAAAGGGCCGACCTTAGAGGGCCAGCCTTAAAGGGCCAGCTTAAAGGGCCAGCTTAAAGGGCCAGCCTTAGAGGGCCAGCCTTACAGGGCCCGCTTAAAGGGCCCGCTTAAAGGGCCAGCCTTAAAGGGCCATCCTGAAAGGGCCAGCCTTAGAGGGCCAGCCTTAAAGGGCCAGCTTAAAGGGCCAGCCTTAGAGGGCCAGCCTTAGAGGGCCAGCCTTTGAGGGCCAGCCTTAGAGGGCAAGCCTTAAGGGGCCAGCTTAAAGGGCCAGCTTAAAGGGCCAGCCTTAGAGGGCCAGCCTTAGAGGGCCAGTCTTAGAGGGCCAGCATTAGAGGGCCAGCCTTAGAGGGCCAGCCTTAGAGGGCCAGCTTTAGAGGGCCAGCCTTAAAGGGCCAGCCTTAAAGGGCCATCCTGAAAGGGCCATCCTGAAAGGGCCAGCCTTAGAGGGCCAGCCTTACATGGCCGACCTTAGAGGGCCAGCCTTAGAGGGCCAGCCTTAGAGGGCCAGCCTTAGAGGCCCAGCCTTAGAGGCCCAGCCTTAAAGGGCCAGCCTTAGAGGGCCAGCCTTAGAAGGCCAGCCTTAGAAGGCCAGCGAGGGTCAGCCTTAAAGGGTTAGCTTAAAGTGCCAGCCTTAAAGGGCCAGTCTTAGAGGGCCAGCGAGGGTCAGCCTTAAAGGGTTAGCTTAAAGTGCCAGCCTTAAAGGGCCAGTCTTAGAGGGCCAGCCTTAGAGGGCAGCCTTAAAGGGTCAGCTTAGAGGGCCAGCCTTGGAGGGCCAGCTTTAGAGGGCCGGCTTAAAAGGCCAGCCTTAATGCGCCAGCTTTAGAGGGCCAGTGTAACCCATGTCTTCCCACCAGCCTAATCATGAGCAGCCATATGACTTGGTCAGCTGACGGTAGGCCAGCCTTAGAGGGCCAGCCTTAGAGGGCCAGCCTTTGAGGGCCAGCCTTAGAGGGCAAGCCTTAAGGGGCCAGCTTAAAGGGCCAGCTTAAAGGGCCAGCCTTAGAGGGCCAGCCTTAGAGGGCCAGTCTTAGAGGGCCAGCATTAGAGGGCCAGCCTTAGAGGGCCAGCCTTAGAGGGCCAGCTTTAGAGGGCCAGCCTTAAAGGGCCAGCCTTAAAGGGCCATCCTGAAAGGGCCATCCTGAAAGGGCCAGCCTTAGAGGGCCAGCCTTACATGGCCGACCTTAGAGGGCCAGCCTTAGAGGGCCAGCCTTAGAGGGCCAGCCTTAGAGGCCCAGCCTTAGAGGCCCAGCCTTAAAGGGCCAGCCTTAGAGGGCCAGCCTTAGAAGGCCAGCCTTAGAAGGCCAGCGAGGGTCAGCCTTAAAGGGTTAGCTTAAAGTGCCAGCCTTAAAGGGCCAGTCTTAGAGGGCCAGCGAGGGTCAGCCTTAAAGGGTTAGCTTAAAGTGCCAGCCTTAAAGGGCCAGTCTTAGAGGGCCAGCCTTAGAGGGCAGCCTTAAAGGGTCAGCTTAGAGGGCCAGCCTTGGAGGGCCAGCTTTAGAGGGCCGGCTTAAAAGGCCAGCCTTAATGCGCCAGCTTTAGAGGGCCAGTGTAACCCATGTCTTCCCACCAGCCTAATCATGAGCAGCCATATGACTTGGTCAGCTGACGGTAGGTCCCCTCCTGATTGGCTGTCTGTGCTGCAAGGAAGCAGTAAAAGGCCAGCAGGTGCAGGTCATCAGTGGCTCCTGCTGTGGTTGGTCAACAAGCTGCATGCTCACAACCCTCTTTGATATCCATACCTACAGAAAACAACTTTGCGGTAAGCCTTTCCATTTCACCGGCCATGTCTGTGGCCGCTACATCTGAATGGATATATTATGTATATATATTATATATTATTATCTGTGTGTATATATATATTTCAACTGCTAAACTCATTGCTCGACAGTAAAGTGGGATGAATGCCACAAGTGAACTTTTACTGTCATTATGAAGGATGGCCATCTTGAATTGGATGTATAAGTGTTGGATTATTTACCGGTACATTTTGTAAAGTGGACTGACATGTTAATACCTGTTTCTGGCATTAAAGGGCCAGCCTTGAAGGGCCGCCTTAAAGCTCTAGCCTTAAAGGGTCAGCTTAAAGGGCCAGCCTTAGAGGGCCAGCCTTAAAGGGCCAGCCTTAGAGGGCCAGCCTTACAGGGCCATCTTAAAGGGCCAGCTTAAAGGGCTAGCCTTAGAGGGCCAGCCTTAAAGGGCCAGCTTAAAGGGCCAGCCTTAGCGGCCCAGCCTTAGAGGGCCAGCCTTAGAGGGCCAGCTGAAAGGGCCAACCTTAGAGGGCCAGCCTTAGAGGGCCAGCCTTAGAGGGCCAGCCTTACGGGGCCATCCTTAGAGGGCCAGCCTTAGAGGGCCAGCCTTAGAGGGCCAGCTTAAAGGGCCAGCTTAAAGGGCCAGCCTTAAAGCTGTAGCCTTAAAGGGCCAGCCTTAGAGGGCCAGCCTTACAGGGCCCGCTTAAAGGGCCAGCCTTACAGGGCCCGCTTAAAGGGCCAGCTTAAAGGGCCAGCTTAAAGGGCCAGCTTGAAGGGCCAGCTTAAAGGGCCAGCCTTAGAGGGCCAGCCTTAAAGGGCCAGCCTTACATGGCCGACCTTAGAGGGCCAGCCTTAGAGGGCCAGCCTTAGAGGGCCAGCCTTAGAGGGCCAGCTTAAAGGGCCAGCCTTAGAGGGCCAGCCTTAGAGGGCCAGCCTTAGCGGCCCAGCCTTAGAGGGCCAGCCTTAGAGGGCCAGCTGAAAGGGCCAGCCTTAGAGGGCCAGCCTTAGAGGGCCAGCCTTAGAGGGCCAGCCTTACGGGGCCATCCTTAGAGGGCCAGCCTTAGAGGGCCAGCCTTAGAGGGCCAGCTTAAAGGGCCAGCTTAAAGGGCCAGCCTTAAAGCTGTAGCCTTAAAGGGCCAGCCTTAGAGGGCCAGCCTTACAGGGCCCGCTTAAAGGGCCAGCCTTACAGGGCCCGCTTAAAGGGCCAGCTTAAAGGGCCAGCTTGAAGGGCCAGCTTAAAGGGCCAGCCTTAGAGGGCCAGCCTTAAAGGGCCAGCCTTACATGGCCGACCTTAGAGGGCCAGCCTTAGAGGGCCAGCCATAGAGGGCCAGCCTTAGAGGGCCAGCTTAAAGGGCCAGCCTTAGAGGGCCAGCCTTAGAGGGCCAGCCTTAGAGGGCCAGCCTTAGAGGGCCAGCCTTAAGGGGCCATCCTTAAAGGGCCAGCCTTAGAGGGCCAGCTTAAAGGGCCAGCTTAAAGGACCAGCCTTAAAGCTGTAGCCTTAAAGGGCCAGCCTTAGAGGGCCAGCCTTACAGGGCCCGCTTAAAGGGCCAGCCTTACAGGGCCCGCTTAAAGGGCCAGCTTAAAGGGCCAGCCTTAGAGGGCCAGCCTTTAAGGGACAGCCTTAAAGGCCAGCCTTAAAGGGCCAGCCTTAGAGGGCCAGCCTTACAGGGCCAGCTTAAAGGGCCAGCTTAAAGGGCCAGCCTTAGAGGGCCAGCCTTAAAGGGCCAGCCTTAAAGGGCCAGCCTTAAAGGGCCAGCCTTAGAGGGCCAGCCTTAGAGGGCCAGCCTTAGCGGGCCAGCTTAAAGAGCCAGCCTTAGAGGGCCAGCCTTAGAGGGCCAGCCTTAAGGGGCCATCCGTAAAGGGCCAGCCTTAGAGGGCCAGCCTTAGAGGGCCAGCTTAAAGGGCCAGCTTAAAGGGCCAGCCTTAAAGCTGTAGCCTTAAAGGGCCAGCCTTAGAGGGCCAGCCTTACAGGGCCCGCTTAAAGGGCCAGCTTAAAGGGCCAGCCTTAGAGGGCCAGCCTTAGAGGGCCAGCCTTAAAGGGCCAGACTTAGAGGGCCAGCCTTACAGGGCCAGCTTAAAGGGCCAGCTTAAAGGGCCAGCCTTAAAGGGCCATCCTGAAAGGGCCAGCCTTAAAGGGCCAGCCTTAAAGGGCCAGCCTTAAAGGGCCAGCCTTGAAGGGCCAGCCTTAGAGGGCCAGCCTTACAGGGCCAGCTTAAAGGGCCGACCTTAGAGGGCCAGCCTTAAAGGGCCAGCTTAAAGGGCCAGCTTAAAGGGCCAGCCTTAGAGGGCCAGCCTTAAAGGGCCAGCCTTAAAGGGCCATCCTGAAAGGGCCAGCCTTAGAGGGCCAGCCTTAAAGGGCCAGCTTAAAGGGCCAGCCTTAGAGGGCCAGCCTTAGAGGGCCAGCCTTTGAGGGCCAGCCTTAGAGGGCAAGCCTTAAGGGGCCAGCTTAAAGGGCCAGCTTAAAGGGCCAGCCTTAGAGGGCCAGCCTTAGAGGGCCAGTCTTAGAGGGCAAGCATTAGAGGGCCAGCCTTAGAGGGCCAGCCTTAGAGGGCCAGCTTTAGAGGGCCAGCCTTAAAGGGCCAGCCTTAAAGGGCCATCCTGAAAGGGCCATCCTGAAAGGGCCAGCCTTAGAGGGCCAGCCTTACATGGCCGACCTTAGAGGGCCAGCCTTAGAGGGCCAGCCTTAGAGGGCCAGCCTTAGAGGCCCAGCCTTAGAGGCCCAGCCTTAAAGGGCCAGCCTTAGAGGGCCAGCCTTAGAAGGCCAGCCTTAGAAGGCCAGCGAGGGTCAGCCTTAAAGGGTTAGCTTAAAGTGCCAGCCTTAAAGGGCCAGTCTTAGAGGGCCAGCGAGGGTCAGCCTTAAAGGGTTAGCTTAAAGTGCCAGCCTTAAAGGGCCAGTCTTAGAGGGCCAGCCTTAGAGGGCAGCCTTAAAGGGTCAGCTTAGAGGGCCAGCCTTGGAGGGCCAGCTTTAGAGGGCCGGCTTAAAAGGCCAGCCTTAATGCGCCAGCTTTAGAGGGCCAGTGTAACCCATGTCTTCCCACCAGCCTAATCATGAGCAGCCATATGACTTGGTCAGCTGACGGTAGGTCCCCTCCTGATTGGCTGTCTGTGCTGCAAGGAAGCAGTAAAAGGCCAGCAGGTGCAGGTCATCAGTGGCTCCTGCTGTGGTTGGTCAACAAGCTGCATGCTCACAACCCTCTTTGATATCCATACCTACAGAAAACAACTTTGCGGTAAGCCTTTCCATTTCACCGGCCATGTCTGTGGCCGCTACATCTGAATGGATATATTATGTATATATATTATATATTATTATCTGTGTGTATATATATATTTCAACTGCTAAATTCATTGCTCGACAGTAAAGTGGGATGAATGCCACAAGTGAACTTTTACTGTCATTATGAAGGATGGCCATCTTGAATTGGATGTATAAGTGTTGGATTATTTACCGGTACATTTTGTAAAGTGGACTGACATGTTAATACCTGTTTCTGGCATTAAAGGGCCAGCCTTGAAGGGCCGCCTTAAAGCTCTAGCCTTAAAGGGTCAGCTTAAAGGGCCAGCCTTAGAGGGCCAGCCTTAAAGGGCCAGCCTTAGAGGGCCAGCCTTACAGGGCCATCTTAAAGGGCCAGCTTAAAGGGCTAGCCTTAGAGGGCCAGCCTTAAAGGGCCAGCTTAAAGGGCCAGCCTTAGCGGCCCAGCCTTAGAGGGCCAGCCTTAGAGGGCCAGCTGAAAGGGCCAGCCTTAGAGGGCCAGCCTTAGAGGGCCAGCCTTAGAGGGCCAGCCTTAGAGGGCCAGCCTTACGGGGCCATCCTTAGAGGGCCAGCCTTAGAGGGCCAGCCTTAGAGGGCCAGCTTAAAGGGCCAGCTTAAAGGGCCAGCCTTAAAGCTGTAGCCTTAAAGGGCCAGCCTTAGAGGGCCAGCCTTACAGGGCCCGCTTAAAGGGCCAGCCTTACAGGGCCCGCTTAAAGGGCCAGCTTAAAGGGCCAGCTTGAAGGGCCAGCTTAAAGGGCCAGCCTTAGAGGGCCAGCCTTAAAGGGCCAGACTTACATGGCCGACCTTAGAGGGCCAGCCTTAGAGGGCCAGCCTTAGAGGGCCAGCCTTAGAGGGCCAGCTTAAAGGGCCAGCCTTAGAGGGCCAGCCTTAGAGGGCCAGCCTTAGAGGGCCAGCCTTAGAGGGCCAGCCTTAAGGGGCCATCCTTAAAGGGCCAGCCTTAGAGGGCCAGCTTAAAGGGCCAGCTTAAAGGACCAGCCTTAAAGCTGTAGCCTTAAAGGGCCAGCCTTAGAGGGCCAGCCTTACAGGGCCCGCTTAAAGGGCCAGCCTTACAGGGCCCGCTTAAAGGGCCAGCTTAAAGGGCCAGCCTTAGAGGGCCAGCCTTTAAGGGCCAGCCTTAAAGGCCAGCCTTAAAGGGCCAGCCTTAGAGGGCCAGCCTTACAGGGCCAGCTTAAAGGGCCAGCTTAAAGGGCCAGCCTTAGAGGGCCAGCCTTAAAGGGCCAGCCTTAAAGGGCCAGCCTTAGAGGGCCAGCCTTAGAGGGCCAGCCTTAGAGGGCCAGCTTAAAGAGCCAGCCTTAGAGGGCCAGCCTTAGAGGGCCAGCCTTAAGGGGCCATCCGTAAAGGGCCAGCCATAGAGGGCCAGCCTTAGAGGGCCAGCTTAAAGGGCCAGCTTAAAGGGCCAGCCTTAAAGCTGTAGCCTTAAAGGGCCAGCCTTAGAGGGCCAGCCTTACAGGGCCCGCTTAAAGGGCCAGCCTTACAGGGCCCGCTTAAAGGGCCAGCTTAAAGGGCCAGCCTTAGAGGGCCAGCCTTAAAGGGCCAGCCTTAGAGGGCCAGCCTTAAAGGGCCAGACTTAGAGGGCCAGCCTTACAGGGCCAGCTTAAAGGGCCAGCTTAAAGGGCCAGCCTTAATGGGCCATCCTGAAAGGGCCAGCCTTAAAGGGCCAGCCTTAAAGGGCCAGCCTTAAAGGGCCAGCCTTGAAGGGCCAGCCTTAGAGGGCCAGCCTTACAGGGCCAGCTTAAAGGGCCGACCTTAGAGGGCCAGCCTTAAAGGGCCAGCTTAAAGGGCCAGCCTTAGAGGGCCAGCCTTACAGGGCCCGCTTAAAGGGCCAGCCTTAAAGGGCCAGCCTTAGAGGGCCAGCCTTAAAGGGCCAGCTTAAAGGGCCAGCCTTAGAGGGCCAGCCTTAGAGGGCCAGCCTTTGAGGGCCAGCCTTAGAGGGCAAGCCTTAAGGGGCCAGCTTAAAGGGCCAGCTTAAAGGGCCAGCCTTAGAGGGCCAGCCTTAGAGGGCCAGTCTTAGAGGGCCAGCATTAGAGGGCCAGCCTTAGAGGGCCAGCCTTAGAGGGCCGGCTTAAAAGGCCAGCCTTAATGCGCCAGCTTTAGAGGGCCAGTGTAACCCATGTCTTCCCACCAGCCTAATCATGAGCAGCCATATGACTTGGTCAGCTGACGGTAGGTCCCCTCCTGATTGGCTGTCTGTGCTGCAAGGAAGCAGTAAAAGGCCAGCAGGTGCAGGTCATCAGTGGCTCCTGCTGTGGTTGGTCAACAAGCTGCATGCTCACAACCCTCTTTGATATCCATACCTACAGAAAACAACTTTGCGGTAAGCCTTTCCATTTCACCGGCCATGTCTGTGGCCGCTACATCTGAATGGATATATTATGTATATATATTATATATTATTATCTGTGTGTATATATATATTTCAACTGCTAAACTCATTGCTCGACAGTAAAGTGGGATGAATGCCACAAGTGAACTTTTACTGTCATTATGAAGGATGGCCATCTTGAATTGGATGTATAAGTGTTGGATTATTTACCGGTACATTTTGTAAAGTGGACTGACATGTTAATACCTGTTTCTGGCATTAAAGGGCCAGCCTTGAAGGGCCGCCTTAAAGCTCTAGCCTTAAAGGGTCAGCTTAAAGGGCCAGCCTTAGAGGGCCAGCCTTAAAGGGCCAGCCTTAGAGGGCCAGCCTTACAGGGCCATCTTAAAGGGCCAGCTTAAAGGGCTAGCCTTAGAGGGCCAGCCTTAAAGGGCCAGCTTAAAGGGCCAGCCTTAGCGGCCCAGCCTTAGAGGGCCAGCCTTAGAGGGCCAGCTGAAAGGGCGAGCCTTAGAGGGCCAGCCTTAGAGGGCCAGCCTTACGGGGCCATCCTTAGAGGGCCAGCCTTAGAGGGCCAGCTTAAAGGGCCAGCTTAAAGGGCCAGCCTTAAAGCTGTAGCCTTAAAGGGCCAGCCTTAGAGGGCCAGCCTTACAGGGCCCGCTTAAAGGGCCAGCCTTACAGGGCCCGCTTAAAGGGCCAGCTTAAAGGGCCAGCTTGAAGGGCCAGCTTAAAGGGCCAGCCTTAGAGGGCCAGCCTTAAAGGGCCAGCCTTACATGGCCGACCTTAGAGGGCCAGCCTTAGAGGGCCAGCCTTAGAGGGCCAGCCTTAGAGGGCCAGCCTTAGAGGGCCAGCTTAAAGGGCCAGCCTTAGAGGGCCAGCCTTAGAGGGCCAGCCTTAGAGGGCCAGCCTTAGAGGGCCAGCCTTAAGGGGCCATCCTTAAAGGGCCAGCCTTAGAGGGCCAGCTTAAAGGGCCAGCTTAAAGGACCAGCCTTAAAGCTGTAGCCTTAAAGGGCCAGCCTTAGAGGGCCAGCCTTACAGGGCCCGCTTAAAGGGCCAGCCTTACAGGGTCCGCTTAAAGGGCCAGCTTAAAGGGCCAGCCTTAGAGGGCCAGCCTTTAAGGGCCAGCCTTAAAGGCCAGCCTTAAAGGGCCAGCCTTAAGGGCCAGCCTTACAGGGCCAGCTTAAAGGGCCAGCTTAAAGGGCCAGCCTTAGAGGGCCAGCCTTAAAGGGCCAGCCTTAAAGGGCCAGCCTTAGAGGGCCAGCCTTAGAGGGCCAGCCTTAGAGGGCCAGCTTAAAGAGCCAGCCTTAGAGGGCCAGCCTTAGAGGGCCAGCCTTAAGGGGCCATCCGTAAAGGGCCAGCCTTAGAGGGCCAGCCTTAGAGGGCCAGCTTAAAGGGCCAGCTTAAAGGGCCAGCCTTAAAGCTGTAGCCTTAAAGGGCCAGCCTTAGAGGGCCAGCCTTACAGGGCCCGCTTAAAGGGCCAGCCTTACAGGGCCCGCTTAAAGGGCCAGCTTAAAGGGCCAGCCTTAGAGGGCCAGCCTTAAAGGGCCAGCCTTAGAGGGCCAGCCTTAAAGGGCCAGACTTAGAGGGCCAGCCTTACAGGGCCAGCTTAAAGGGCCAGCTTAAAGGGCCAGCCTTAAAGGGCCATCCTGAAAGGGCCAGCCTTAAAGGGCCAGCCTTAAAGGGCCAGCCTTAAAGGGCCAGCCTTGAAGGGCCAGCCTTAGAGGGCCAGCCTTACAGGGCCAGCTTAAAGGGCCGACCTTAGAGGGCCAGCCTTAAAGGGCCAGCTTAAAGGGCCAGCTTAAAGGGCCAGCCTTAGAGGGCCAGCCTTAGAGGGCCAGCCTTAAAGGGCCAGCTTAAAGGGCCAGCCTTAGAGGGCCAGCCTTAGAGGGCCAGCCTTTGAGGGCCAGCCTTAGAGGGCAAGCCTTAAGGGGCCAGCTTAAAGGGCCAGCTTAAAGGGCCAGCCTTAGAGGGCCAGCCTTAGAGGGCCAGTCTTAGAGGGCCAGCATTAGAGGGCCAGCCTTAGAGGGCCAGCCTTAGAGGGCCAGCTTTAGAGGGCCAGCCTTAAAGGGCCAGCCTTAAAGGGCCATCCTGAAAGGGCCATCCTGAAAGGGCCAGCCTTAGAGGGCCAGCCTTACATGGCCGACCTTAGAGGGCCAGCCTTAGAGGGCCAGCCTTAGAGGGCCAGCCTTAGAGGCCCAGCCTTAGAGGGCCAGCCTTAAAGGGCCAGCCTTAGAGGGCCAGCCTTAGAAGGCCAGCCTTAGAAGGCCAGCGAGGGTCAGCCTTAAAGGGTTAGCTTAAAGTGCCAGCCTTAAAGGGCCAGTCTTAGGGGGCCAGCGAGGGTCAGCCTTAAAGGGTTAGCTTAAAGTGCCAGTCTTAGAGGGCCAGCCTTAGAGGGCAGCCTTAAAGGGTCAGCTTAGAGGGCCAGACTTGGAGGGCCAGCTTTAGAGGGCCGGCTTAAAAGGCCAGCCTTAATGCGCCAGCTTTAGAGGGCCAGTGTAACCCATGTCTTCCCACCAGCCTAATCATGAGCAGCCATATGACTTGGTCAGCTGACGGTAGGTCCCCTCCTGATTGGCTGTCTGTGCTGCAAGGAAGCAGTAAAAGGCCAGCAGGTGCAGGTCATCAGTGGCTCCTGCTGTGGTTGGTCAACAAGCTGCATGCTCACAACCCTCTTTGATATCCATACCTACAGAAAACAACTTTGCGGTAAGCCTTTCCATTTCACCGGCCATGTCTGTGGCCGCTACATCTGAATGGATATATTATGTATATATATTATATATTATTATCTGTGTGTATATATATATTTCAACTGCTAAACTCATTGCTCGACAGTAAAGTGGGATGAATGCCACAAATGAACTTTTACTGTCATTATGAAGGATGGCCATCTTGAATTGGATGTATAAGTGTTGGATTATTTACCGGTACATTTTGTAAAGTGGACTGACATGTTAATACCTGTTTCTGGCATTAAAGGGCCAGCTTAAAGGGCTAGCCTTAGAGGGCCAGCCTTAAAGGGCCAGCTTAAAGGGCCAGCCTTAGCGGCCCAGCCTTAGAGGGCCAGCCTTAGAGGGCCAGCTGAAAGGGCCAGCCTTAGAGGGCCAGCCTTAGAGGGCCAGCCTTAGAGGGCCAGCCTTACGGGGCCATCCTTAGAGGGCCAGCCTTAGAGGGCCAGCCTTAGAGGGCCAGCTTAAAGGGCCAGCTTAAAGGGCCAGCCTTAAAGCTGTAGCCTTAAAGGGCCAGCCTTAGAGGGCCAGCCTTACAGGGCCCGCTTAAAGGGCCAGCCTTACAGGGCCCGCTTAAAGGGCCAGCTTAAAGGGCCAGCTTGAAGGGCCAGCTTAAAGGGCCAGCCTTAGAGGGCCAGCCTTAAAGGGCCAGCCTTACATGGCCGACCTTAGAGGGCCAGCCTTAGAGGGCCAGCCTTAGAGGGCCAGCCTTAGAGGGCCAGCCTTAGAGGGCCAGCCTTAGAGGGCCAGCTTAAAGGGCCAGCCTTAGAGGGCCAGCCTTAGAGGGCCAGCCTTAGAGGGCCAGCCTTAGAGGGCCAGCCTTAAGGGGCCATCCTTAAAGGGCCAGCCTTAGAGGGCCAGCTTAAAGGGCCAGCTTAAAGGACCAGCCTTAAAGCTGTAGCCTTAAAGGGCCAGCCTTAGAGGGCCAGCCTTACAGGGCCCGCTTAAAGGGCCAGCCTTACAGGGCCCGCTTAAAGGGCCAGCTTAAAGGGCCAGCCTTAGAGGGCCAGCCTTTAAGGGCCAGCCTTAAAGGCCAGCCTTTAAGGGCCAGCCTTAAAGGCCAGCCTTAAAGGGCCAGCCTTAGAGGGCCAGCCTTAGAGGGCCAGCTTAAAGGACCAGCCTTAAAGCTGTAGCCTTAAAGGGCCAGCCTTAGAGGGCCAGCCTTACAGGGCCCGCTTAAAGGGCCAGCCTTACAGGGCCCGCTTAAAGGGCCAGCCTTACAGGGCCAGCTTAAAGGGCCGACCTTAGAGGGCCAGCCTTAAAGGGCCAGCTAAAAGGGCCAGCTTAAAGGGCCAGCCTTAGAGGGCCAGCCTTACAGGGCCCGCTTAAAGGGCCAGCCTTAAAGGGCCAGCCTTAGAGGGCCAGCCTTAAAGGGCCAGCCTTAAAGGGCCAGCTTAAAGGGCCAGCCTTAGAGGGCCAGCCTTAGAGGGCCAGCCTTTGAGGGCCAGCCTTAGAGGGCAAGCCTTAAGGGGCCAGCTTAAAGGGCCAGCCTTAGCGGCCCAGCCTTAGAGGGCCAGCCTTAGAGGGCCAGCTGAAAGGGCCAGCCTTAGAGGGCCAGCCTTAGAGGGCCAGCCTTAGAGGGCCAGCCTTAAGGGGCCATCCTTAGAGGGCCAGCCTTAGAGGGCCAGCCTTAGAGGGCCAGCTTAAAGGGCCAGCTTAAAGGGCCAGCCTTAAAGCTGTAGCCTTAAAGGGCCAGCCTTACAGGGCCCGCTTAAAGGGCCAGCCTTACAGGGCCCGCTTAAAGGGCCAGCTTAAAGGGCCAGCTTGAAGGGCCAGCTTAAAGGGCCAGCCTTAGAGGGCCAGCCTTAAAGGGCCAGCCTTACATGGCCGACCTTAGAGGGCCAGCCTTAGAGGGCCAGCCTTAGAGGGCCAGCCTTAGAGGGCCAGCTTAAAGGGCCAGCCTTAGAGGGCCAGCCTTAGAGGGCCAGCCTTAGAGGGCCAGCCTTAGAGGGCCAGCCTTAAGGGGCCATCCTTAAAGGGCCAGCCTTAGAGGGCCAGCTTAAAGGGCCAGCTTAAAGGACCAGCCTTAAAGCTGTAGCCTTAAAGGGCCAGCCTTAGAGGGCCAGCCTTACAGGGCCCGCTTAAAGGGCCAGCCTTACAGGGCCCGCTTAAAGGGCCAGCTTAAAGGGCCAGCCTTAGAGGGCCAGCCTTTAAGGGCCAGCCTTAAAGGCCAGCCTTAAAGGGCCAGCCTTAGAGGGCCAGCCTTACAGGGCCAGCTTAAAGGGCCAGCTTAAAGGGCCAGCCTTAGAGGGCCAGCCTTAAAGGGCCAGCCTTAAAGGGCCAGCCTTAGAGGGCCAGCCTTAGAGGGCCAGCTTAAAGAGCCAGCCTTAGAGGGCCAGCCTTAGAGGGCCAGCCTTAGAGGGCCAGCTTAAAGGGCCAGCTTAAAGGGCCAGCCTTAAAGCTGTAGCCTTAAAGGGCCAGCCTTAGAGGGCCAGCCTTACAGGGCCCGCTTAAAGGGCCAGCCTTACAGGGCCCGCTTAAAGGGCCAGCTTAAAGGGCCAGCCTTAGAGGGCCAGCCTTAAAGGGCCAGCCTTAGAGGCCAGCCTTAAAGGGCCAGCCTTAGAGGGCCAGCCTTACAGGGCCAGCTTAAAGGGCCAGCTTAAAGGGCCAGCCTTAGAGGGCCAGCCTTAAAGGGCCAGCCTTAAAGGGCCAGCCTTAAAGGGCCAGCCTTAGAGGGCCAGCCTTAGAGGGCCAGCCTTAGAGGGCCAGCTTAAAGAGCCAGCCTTAGAGGGCCAGCCTTAGAGGGCCAGCCTTAAGGGGCCATCCGTAAAGGGCCAGCCATTGAGGGCCAGCCTTAGAGGGCCAGCTTAAAGGGCCAGCTTAAAGGGCCAGCCTTAAAGCTGTAGCCTTAAAGGGCCAGCCTTAGAGGGCCAGCCTTACAGGGCCCGCTTAAAGGGCCAGCCTTACAGGGCCCGCTTAAAGGGCCAGCTTAAAGGGCCAGCCTTAGAGGGCCAGCCTTAAAGGGCCAGCCTTAGAGGGCCAGCCTTAAAGGGCCAGACTTAGAGGGCCAGCCTTACAGGGCCAGCTTAAAGGGCCAGCTTAAAGGGCCAGCCTTAATGGGCCATCCTGAAAGGGCCAGCCTTAAAGGGCCAGCCTTAAAGGGCCAGCCTTAAAGGGCCAGCCTTGAAGGGCCAGCCTTAGAGGGCCAGCCTTACAGGGCCAGCTTAAAGGGCCGACCTTAGAGGGCCAGCCTTAAAGGGCCAGCTTAAAGGGCCAGCTTAAAGGGCCAGCCTTAGAGGGCCAGCCTTAGAGGGCCAGCCTTACAGGGCCCGCTTAAAGGGCCAGCCTTAAAGGGCCAGCCTTAGAGGGCCAGCCTTAAAGGGCCAGCTTAAAGGGCCAGCCTTAGAGGGCCAGCCTTTGAGGGCCAGCCTTAGAGGGCAAACCTTAAGGGGCCAGCTTAAAGGGCCAGCTTAAAGGGCCAGCCTTAGAGGGCCAGCCTTAGAGGGCCAGTCTTAGAGGGCCAGCATTAGAGGGCCAGCCTTAGAGGGCCAGCCTTAGAGGGCCGGCTTAAAAGGCCAGCCTTAATGCGCCAGCTTTAGAGGGCCAGTGTAACCCATGTCTTCCCACCAGCCTAATCATGAGCAGCCATATGACTTGGTCAGCTGACGGTAGGTCCCCTCCTGATTGGCTGTCTGTGCTGCAAGGAAGCAGTAAAAGGCCAGCAGGTGCAGGTCATCAGTGGCTCCTGCTGTGGTTGGTCAACAAGCTGCATGCTCACAACCCTCTTTGATATCCATACCTACAGAAAACAACTTTGCGGTAAGCCTTTCCATTTCACCGGCCATGTCTGTGGCCGCTACATCTGAATGGATATATTATGTATATATATTATATATTATTATCTGTGTGTATATATATATTTCAACTGCTAAACTCATTGCTCGACAGTAAAGTGGGATGAATGCCACAAGTGAACTTTTACTGTCATTATGAAGGATGGCCATCTTGAATTGGATGTATAAGTGTTGGATTATTTACCGGTACATTTTGTAAAGTGGACTGACATGTTAATACCTGTTTCTGGCATTAAAGGGCCAGCCTTGAAGGGCCGCCTTAAAGCTCTAGCCTTAAAGGGTCAGCTTAAAGGGCCAGCCTTAGAGGGCCAGCCTTAAAGGGCCAGCCTTAGAGGGCCAGCCTTACAGGGCCATCTTAAAGGGCCAGCTTAAAGGGCTAGCCTTAGAGGGCCAGCCTTAAAGGGCCAGCTTAAAGGGCCAGCCTTAGCGGCCCAGCCTTAGAGGGCCAGCCTTAGAGGGCCAGCTGAAAGGGCCAGCCTTAGAGGGCCAGCCTTAGAGGGCCAGCCTTAGAGGGCCAGCCTTACGGGGCCATCCTTAGAGGGCCAGCCTTAGAGGGCCAGCCTTAGAGGGCCAGCCTTAGAGGGCCAGCTTAAAGGGCCAGCTTAAAGGGCCAGCCTTAAAGCTGTAGCCTTAAAGGGCCAGCCTTAGAGGGCCAGCCTTACAGGGCCCGCTTAAAGGGCCAGCCTTACAGGGCCCGCTTAAAGGGCCAGCCTTACAGGGCCCGCTTAAAGGGCCAGCTTAAAGGGCCAGCTTGAAGGGCCAGCTTAAAGGGCCAGCCTTAGAGGGCCAGCCTTAAAGGGCCAGCCTTACATGGCCGACCTTAGAGGGCCAGCCTTAGAGGGCCAGCCTTAGAGGGCCAGCCTTAGAGGGCCAGCCTTAGAGGGCCAGCCTTAGAGGGCCAGCTTAAAGGGCCAGCCTTAGAGGGCCAGCCTTAGAGGGCCAGTCTTAGAGGGCCAGCCTTAGAGGGCCAGCCTTAAGGGGCCATCCTTAAAGGGCCAGCCTTAGAGGGCCAGCTTAAAGGGCCAGCTTAAAGGACCAGCCTTAAAGCTGTAGCCTTAAAGGGCCAGCCTTAGAGGGCCAGCCTTACAGGGCCCGCTTAAAGGGCCAGCCTTACAGGGCCCGCTTAAAGGGCCAGCTTAAAGGGCCAGCCTTAGAGGGCCAGCCTTTAAGGGCCAGCCTTAAAGGCCAGCCTTAAAGGGCCAGCCTTAGAGGGCCAGCCTTACAGGGCCAGCTTAAAGGGCCAGCTTAAAGGGCCAGCCTTAGAGGGCCAGCCTTAAAGGGCCAGCCTTAAAGGGCCAGCCTTAGAGGGCCAGCCTTAGAGGGCCAGCCTTAGAGGGCCAGCTTAAAGAGCCAGCCTTAGAGGGCCAGCCTTAGAGGGCCAGCCTTAAGGGGCCATCCGTAAAGGGCCAGCCTTAGAGGGCCAGCCTTAGAGGGCCAGCTTAAAGGGCCAGCTTAAAGGGCCAGCCTTAAAGCTGTAGCCTTAAAGCTGTAGCCTTAAAGGGCCAGCCTTAGAGGGCCAGCCTTACAGGGCCCGCTTAAAGGGCCAGCCTTACAGGGCCCGCTTAAAGGGCCAGCTTAAAGGGCCAGCCTTAGAGGGCCAGCCTTAAAGGGCCAGCCTTAGAGGGCCAGCCTTAAAGGGCCAGACTTAGAGGGCCAGCCTTACAGGGCCAGCTTAAAGGGCCAGCCTTAAAGGGCCATCCTGAAAGGGCCAGCCTTAAAGGGCCAGCCTTAAAGGGCCAGCCTTAAAGGGCCAGCCTTGAAGGGCCAGCCTTAGAGGGCCAGCCTTACAGGGCCAGCTTAAAGGGCCGACCTTAGAGGGCCAGCCTTAAAGGGCCAGCTTAAAGGGCCAGCTTAAAGGGCCAGCCTTAGAGGGCCAGCCTTACAGGGCCCGCTTAAAGGGCCAGCCTTAAAGGGCCAGCCTTAGAGGGCCAGCCTTAAAGGGCCAGCTTAAAGGGCCAGCCTTAGAGGGCCAGCCTTAGAGGGCCAGCCTTTGAGGGCCAGCCTTAGAGGGCAAGCCTTAAGGGGCCAGCTTAAAGGGCCAGCTTAAAGGGCCAGCCTTAGAGGGCCAGCCTTAGAGGGCCAGTCTTAGAGGGCCAGCATTAGAGGGCCAGCCTTAGAGGGCCAGCCTTAGAGGGCCAGCTTTAGAGGGCCAGCCTTAAAGGGCCAGCCTTAAAGGGCCATCCTGAAAGGGCCATCCTGAAAGGGCCAGCCTTAGAGGGCCAGCCTTACATGGCCGACCTTAGAGGGCCAGCCTTAGAGGGCCAGCCTTAGAGGGCCAGCCTTAGAGGCCCAGCCTTAGAGGGCCAGCCTTAAAGGGCCAGCCTTAGAGGGCCAGCCTTAGAAGGCCAGCCTTAGAAGGCCAGCGAGGGTCAGCCTTAAAGGGTTAGCTTAAAGTGCCAGCCTTAAAGGGCCAGTCTTAGGGGGCCAGCGAGGGTCAGCCTTAAAGGGTTAGCTTAAAGTGCCAGTCTTAGAGGGCCAGCCTTAGAGGGCAGCCTTAAAGGGTCAGCTTAGAGGGCCAGACTTGGAGGGCCAGCTTTAGAGGGCCGGCTTAAAAGGCCAGCCTTAATGCGCCAGCTTTAGAGGGCCAGTGTAACCCATGTCTTCCCACCAGCCTAATCATGAGCAGCCATATGACTTGGTCAGCTGACGGTAGGTCCCCTCCTGATTGGCTGTCTGTGCTGCAAGGAAGCAGTAAAAGGCCAGCAGGTGCAGGTCATCAGTGGCTCCTGCTGTGGTTGGTCAACAAGCTGCATGCTCACAACCCTCTTTGATATCCATACCTACAGAAAACAACTTTGCGGTAAGCCTTTCCATTTCACCGGCCATGTCTGTGGCCGCTACATCTGAATGGATATATTATGTATATATATTATATATTATTATCTGTGTGTATATATATATTTCAACTGCTAAACTCATTGCTCGACAGTAAAGTGGGATGAATGCCACAAGTGAACTTTTACTGTCATTATGAAGGATGGCCATCTTGAATTGGATGTATAAGTGTTGGATTATTTACCGGTACATTTTGTAAAGTGGACTGACATGTTAATACCTGTTTCTGGCATTAAAGGGCCAGCCTTGAAGGGCCGCCTTAAAGCTCTAGCCTTAAAGGGTCAGCTTAAAGGGCCAGCCTTAGAGGGCCAGCCTTAAAGGGCCAGCCTTAGAGGGCCAGCCTTACAGGGCCATCTTAAAGGGCCAGCTTAAAGGGCTAGCCTTAGAGGGCCAGCCTTAAAGGGCCAGCTTAAAGGGCCAGCCTTAGCGGCCCAGCCTTAGAGGGCCAGCCTTAGAGGGCCAGCTGAAAGGGCCAGCCTTAGAGGGCCAGCCTTAGAGGGCCAGCCTTAGAGGGCCAGCCTTACGGGGCCATCCTTAGAGGGCCAGCCTTAGAGGGCCAGCCTTAGAGGGCCAGCTTAAAGGGCCAGCTTAAAGGGCCAGCCTTAAAGCTGTAGCCTTAAAGGGCCAGCCTTAGAGGGCCAGCCTTACAGGGCCCGCTTAAAGGGCCAGCCTTACAGGGCCCGCTTAAAGGGCCAGCTTAAAGGGCCAGCTTGAAGGGCCAGCTTAAAGGGCCAGCCTTAGAGGGCCAGCCTTAAAGGGCCAGCCTTACATGGCCGACCTTAGAGGGCCAGCCTTAGAGGGCCAGCCTTAGAGGGCCAGCCTTAGAGGGCCAGCCTTAGAGGGCCAGCCTTAGAGGGCAGCTTAAAGGGCCAGCCTTAGAGGGCCAGCCTTAGAGGGCCAGCCTTAGAGGGCCAGCCTTAGAGGGCCAGCCTTAAGGGGCCATCCTTAAAGGGCCAGCCTTAGAGGGCCAGCTTAAAGGGCCAGCTTAAAGGACCAGCCTTAAAGCTGTAGCCTTAAAGGGCCAGCCTTAGAGGGCCAGCCTTACAGGGCCCGCTTAAAGGGCCAGCCTTACAGGGCCCGCTTAAAGGGCCAGCTTAAAGGGCCAGCCTTAGAGGGCCAGCCTTTAAGGGCCAGCCTTAAAGGCCAGCCTTAAAGGGCCAGCCTTAGAGGGCCAGCCTTACAGGGCCAGCTTAAAGGGCCAGCTTAAAGGGCCAGCCTTAGAGGGCCAGCCTTAAAGGGCCAGCCTTAAAGGGCCAGCCTTAGAGGGCCAGCCTTAGAGGGCCAGCCTTAGAGGGCCAGCTTAAAGAGCCAGCCTTAGAGGGCCAGCCTTAGAGGGCCAGCCTTAAGGGGCCATCCGTAAAGGGCCAGCCTTAGAGGGCCAGCCTTAGAGGGCCAGCTTAAAGGGCCAGCTTAAAGGGCCAGCCTTAAAGCTGTAGCCTTAAAGGGCCAGCCTTAGAGGGCCAGCCTTACAGGGCCCGCTTAAAGGGCCAGCCTTACAGGGCCCGCTTAAAGGGCCAGCTTAAAGGGCCAGCCTTAGAGGGCCAGCCTTAAAGGGCCAGCCTTAGAGGGCCAGCCTTAAAGGGCCAGACTTAGAGGGCCAGCCTTACAGGGCCAGCTTAAAGGGCCAGCTTAAAGGGCCAGCCTTAAAGGGCCATCCTGAAAGGGCCAGCCTTAAAGGGCCAGCCTTAAAGGGCCAGCCTTAAAGGGCCAGCCTTGAAGGGCCAGCCTTAGAGGGCCAGCCTTACAGGGCCAGCTTAAAGGGCCGACCTTAGAGGGCCAGCTTAAAGGGCCAGCTTAAAGGGCCAGCCTTAGAGGGCCAGCCTTAGAGGGCCAGCCTTACAGGGCCCGCTTAAAGGGCCAGCCTTAGAGGGCCAGCCTTAGAGGGCCAGTCTTAGAGGGCCAGCATTAGAGGGCCAGCCTTAGAGGGCCAGCCTTAGAGGGCCAGCTTTAGAGGGCCAGCCTTAAAGGGCCAGCCTTAAAGGGCCATCCTGAAAGGGCCATCCTGAAAGGGCCAGCCTTAGAGGGCCAGCCTTACATGGCCGACCTTAGAGGGCCAGCCTTAGAGGGCCAGCCTTAGAGGGCCAGCCTTAGAGGCCCAGCCTTAGAGGGCCAGCCTTAAAGGGCCAGCCTTAGAGGGCCAGCCTTAGAAGGCCAGCCTTAGAAGGCCAGCGAGGGTCAGCCTTAAAGGGTTAGCTTAAAGTGCCAGCCTTAAAGGGCCAGTCTTAGGGGGCCAGCGAGGGTCAGCCTTAAAGGGTTAGCTTAAAGTGCCAGTCTTAGAGGGCCAGCCTTAGAGGGCAGCCTTAAAGGGTCAGCTTAGAGGGCCAGACTTGGAGGGCCAGCTTTAGAGGGCCGGCTTAAAAGGCCAGCCTTAATGCGCCAGCTTTAGAGGGCCAGTGTAACCCATGTCTTCCCACCAGCCTAATCATGAGCAGCCATATGACTTGGTCAGCTGACGGTAGGTCCCCTCCTGATTGGCTGTCTGTGCTGCAAGGAAGCAGTAAAAGGCCAGCAGGTGCAGGTCATCAGTGGCTCCTGCTGTGGTTGGTCAACAAGCTGCATGCTCACAACCCTCTTTGATATCCATACCTACAGAAAACAACTTTGCGGTAAGCCTTTCCATTTCACCGGCCATGTCTGTGGCCGCTACATCTGAATGGATATATTATGTATATATATTATATATTATTATCTGTGTGTATATATATATTTCAACTGCTAAACTCATTGCTCGACAGTAAAGTGGGATGAATGCCACAAGTGAACTTTTACTGTCATTATGAAGGATGGCCATCTTGAATTGGATGTATAAGTGTTGGATTATTTACCGGTACATTTTGTAAAGTGGACTGACATGTTAATACCTGTTTCTGGCATTAAAGGGCCAGCCTTGAAGGGCCGCCTTAAAGCTCTAGCCTTAAAGGGTCAGCTTAAAGGGCCAGCCTTAGAGGGCCAGCCTTAAAGGGCCAGCCTCAGAGGGCCAGCCTTACAGGGCCATCTTAAAGGGCCAGCTTAAAGGGCTAGCCTTAGAGGGCCAGCCTTAAAGGGCCAGCTTAAAGGGCCAGCCTTAGCGGCCCAGCCTTAGAGGGCCAGCCTTAGAGGGCCAGCTGAAAGGGCCAGCCTTGGAGGGCCAGCCTTAGAGGGCCAGCCTTAGAGGGCCAGCCTTAAGGGGCCATCCTTAGAGGGCCAGCCTTAGAGGCCCAGCCTTAGAGGGCCAGCCTTAAAGGGCCAGCCTTAGAGGGCCAGCCTTACAGGGCCAGCTTAAAGGGCCAGCTTAAAGGGCCAGCCTTAGAGGGCCAGCCTTAAAGGGCCAGCCTTAAAGGGCCAGCCTTAGAGGGCCAGCCTTAGAGGGCCAGCTTAAAGAGCCAGCCTTAGAGGGCCAGCCTTAGAGGGCCAGCCTTAAGGGGCCATCCGTAAAGGGCCAGCCTTAGAGGGCCAGCCTTAGAGGGCCAGCTTAAAGGGCCAGCTTAAAGGGCCAGCCTTAAAGCTGTAGCCTTAAAGGGCCAGCCTTAGAGGGCCAGCCTTACAGGGCCCGCTTAAAGGGCCAGCCTTACAGGGCCCGCTTAAAGGGCCAGCTTAAAGGGCCAGCCTTAGAGGGCCAGCCTTAAAGGGCCAGCCTTAGAGGGCCAGCCTTAAAGGGCCAGACTTAGAGGGCCAGCCTTACAGGGCCAGCTTAAAGGGCCAGCTTAAAGGGCCAGCCTTAAAGGGCCATCCTGAAAGGGCCAGCCTTAAAGGGCCAGCCTTAAAGGGCCAGCCTTAAAGGGCCAGCCTTGAAGGGCCAGCCTTAGAGGGCCAGCCTTACAGGGCCAGCTTAAAGGGCCGACCTTAGAGGGCCAGCCTTAAAGGGCCAGCTTAAAGGGCCAGCTTAAAGGGCCAGCCTTAGAGGGCCAGCCTTAGAGGGCCAGCCTTACAGGGCCCGCTTAAAGGGCCAGCCTTAAAGGGCCAGCCTTAGAGGGCCAGCCTTAAAGGGCCAGCTTAAAGGGCCAGCCTTAGAGGGCCAGCCTTAGAGGGCCAGCCTTTGAGGGCCAGCCTTAGAGGGCAAGCCTTAAGGGGCCAGCTTAAAGGGCCAGCTTAAAGGGCCAGCCTTAGAGGGCCAGCCTTAGAGGGCCAGTCTTAGAGGGCCAGCATTAGAGGGCCAGCCTTAGAGGGCCAGCCTTAGATGGCCAGCTTTAGAGGGCCAGCCTTAAAGGGCCAGCCTTAAAGGGCCATCCTGAAAGGGCCATCCTGAAAGGGCCAGCCTTAGAGGGCCAGCCTTACATGGCCGACCTTAGAGGGCCAGCCTTAGAGGGCCAGCCTTAGAGGGCCAGCCTTAGAGGCCCAGCCTTAGAGGGCCAGCCTTAAAGGGCCAGCCTTAGAGGGCCAGCCTTAGAAGGCCAGCCTTAGAAGGCCAGCGAGGGTCAGCCTTAAAGGGTTAGCTTAAAGTGCCAGCCTTAAAGGGCCAGTCTTAGGGGGCCAGCGAGGGTCAGCCTTAAAGGGTTAGCTTAAAGTGCCAGTCTTAGAGGGCCAGCCTTAGAGGGCAGCCTTAAAGGGTCAGCTTAGAGGGCCAGACTTGGAGGGCCAGCTTTAGAGGGCCGGCTTAAAAGGCCAGCCTTAATGCGCCAGCTTTAGAGGGCCAGTGTAACCCATGTCTTCCCACCAGCCTAATCATGAGCAGCCATATGACTTGGTCAGCTGACGGTAGGTCCCCTCCTGATTGGCTGTCTGTGCTGCAAGGAAGCAGTAAAAGGCCAGCAGGTGCAGGTCATCAGTGGCTCCTGCTGTGGTTGGTCAACAAGCTGCATGCTCACAACCCTCTTTGATATCCATACCTACAGAAAACAACTTTGCGGTAAGCCTTTCCATTTCACCGGCCATGTCTGTGGCCGCTACATCTGAATGGATATATTATGTATATATATTATATATTATTATCTGTGTGTATATATATATTTCAACTGCTAAACTCATTGCTCGACAGTAAAGTGGGATGAATGCCACAAGTGAACTTTTACTGTCATTATGAAGGATGGCCATCTTGAATTGGATGTATAAGTGTTGGATTATTTACCGGTACATTTTGTAAAGTGGACTGACATGTTAATACCTGTTTCTGGCATTAAAGGGCCAGCCTTGAAGGGCCGCCTTAAAGCTCTAGCCTTAAAGGGTCAGCTTAAAGGGCCAGCCTTAGAGGGCCAGCCTTAAAGGGCCAGCCTTAGAGGGCCAGCCTTACAGGGCCATCTTAAAGGGCCAGCTTAAAGGGCTAGCCTTAGAGGGCCAGCCTTAAAGGGCCAGCTTAAAGGGCCAGCCTTAGCGGCCCAGCCTTAGAGGGCCAGCCTTAGAGGGCCAGCTGAAAGGGCCAGCCTTAGAGGGCCAGCCTTAGAGGGCCAGCCTTAGAGGGCCAGCCTTACGGGGCCATCCTTAGAGGGCCAGCCTTAGAGGGCCAGCCTTAGAGGGCCAGCTTAAAGGGCCAGCTTAAAGGGCCAGCCTTAAAGCTGTAGCCTTAAAGGGCCAGCCTTAGAGGGCCAGCCTTACAGGGCCCGCTTAAAGGGCCAGCCTTACAGGGCCCGCTTAAAGGGCCAGCTTAAAGGGCCAGCTTGAAGGGCCAGCTTAAAGGGCCAGCCTTAGAGGGCCAGCCTTAAAGGGCCAGCCTTACATGGCCGACCTTAGAGGGCCAGCCTTAGAGGGCCAGCCTTAGAGGGCCAGCTTAAAGGGCCAGCCTTAGAGGGCCAGCCTTACAGGGCCATCTTAAAGGGCCAGCTTAAAGGGCTAGCCTTAGAGGGCCAGCCTTAAAGGGCCAGCTTAAAGGGCCAGCCTTAGCGGCCCAGCCTTAGAGGGCCAGCCTTAGAGGGCCAGCTGAAAGGGCCAGCCTTAGAGGGCCAGCCTTAGAGGGCCAGCCTTAAGGGGCCATCCTTAGAGGGCCAGCCTTAGAGGGCCAGCCTTAGAGGGCCAGCTTAAAGGGCCAGCTTAAAGGGCCAGCCTTAAAGCTGTAGCCTTAAAGGGCCAGCCTTAGAGGGCCAGCCTTACAGGGCCCGCTTAAAGGGCCAGCCTTACAGGGCCCGCTTAAAGGGCCAGCTTAAAGGGCCAGCCTTAGAGGGCCAGCCTTAGAGGGCCAGCCTTAAAGGGCCAGCCTTAGAGGGCCAGCCTTAAAGGGCCAGACTTAGAGGGCCAGCCTTACAGGGCCAGCTTAAAGGGCCAGCTTAAAGGGCCAGCCTTAAAGGGCCAGCCTTAAAGGGCCATCCTGAAAGGGCCAGCCTTAAAGGGCCAGCCTTAAAGGGCCAGCCTTGAAGGGCCAGCCTTAGAGGGCCAGCCTTAGAGGGCCAGCCTTACAGGGCCAGCTTAAAGGGCCGACCTTAGAGGGCCGACCTTAGAGGGCCAGCCTTAAAGGGCCAGCTTAAAGGGCCATCTTAAAGGGCCAGCTTAAAGGGCCAGCCTTAGAGGGCCAGCCTTAGAGGGCCCGCTTAAAGGGCCAGCCTTAAAGGGCCAGCCTTAAAGGGCCATCCTGAAAGGGCCAGCCTTAGAGGGCCAGCCTTAGAGGGCCAGCCTTAAAGGGCCAGCTTAAAGGGCCAGCCTTTGAGGGCCAGCCTTTGAGGGCCAGCCTTAAGGGGCCAGCTTAAAGGGCCAGCTTAAAGGGCCAGCCTTAGAGGGCCAGCCTTAGAGGGCCAGTCTTAGAGGGCCAGCATTAGAGGGCCAGCCTTAGAGGGCCAGCCTTAGAGGGCCAGCTTTAGAGGGCCAGCCTTAAAGGGCCAGCCTTAAAGGGCCATCCTGAAAGGGCCATCCTGAAAGGGCCAGCCTTAGAGGGCCAGCCTTACATGGCCGACCTTAGAGGGCCAGCCTTAGAGGGCCAGCCTTAGAGGGCCAGCCTTAGAGGGCCAGCCTTAGAGGCCCAGCCTTAGAGGGCCAGCCTTAAAGGGCCAGCCTTAGAGGGCCAGCCTTAGAAGGCCAGCCTTAGAAGGCCAGCGAGGGTCAGCCTTAAAGGGTTAGCTTAAAGTGCCAGCCTTAAAGGGCCAGTCTTAGGGGGCCAGCGAGGGTCAGCCTTAAAGGGTTAGCTTAAAGTGCCAGTCTTAGAGGGCCAGCCTTAGAGGGCAGCCTTAAAGGGTCAGCTTAGAGGGCCAGACTTGGAGGGCCAGCTTTAGAGGGCCGGCTTAAAAGGCCAGCCTTAATGCGCCAGCTTTAGAGGGCCAGTGTAACCCATGTCTTCCCACCAGCCTAATCATGAGCAGCCATATGACTTGGTCAGCTGACGGTAGGTCCCCTCCTGATTGGCTGTCTGTGCTGCAAGGAAGCAGTAAAAGGCCAGCAGGTGCAGGTCATCAGTGGCTCCTGCTGTGGTTGGTCAACAAGCTGCATGCTCACAACCCTCTTTGATATCCATACCTACAGAAAACAACTTTGCGGTAAGCCTTTCCATTTCACCGGCCATGTCTGTGGCCGCTACATCTGAATGGATATATTATGTATATATATTATATATTATTATCTGTGTGTATATATATATTTCAACTGCTAAACTCATTGCTCGACAGTAAAGTGGGATGAATGCCACAAGTGAACTTTTACTGTCATTATGAAGGATGGCCATCTTGAATTGGATGTATAAGTGTTGGATTATTTACCGGTACATTTTGTAAAGTGGACTGACATGTTAATACCTGTTTCTGGCATTAAAGGGCCAGCCTTGAAGGGCCGCCTTAAAGCTCTAGCCTTAAAGGGTCAGCTTAAAGGGCCAGCCTTAGAGGGCCAGCCTTAAAGGGCCAGCCTTAGAGGGCCAGCCTTACAGGGCCATCTTAAAGGGCCAGCTTAAAGGGCTAGCCTTAGAGGGCCAGCCTTAAAGGGCCAGCTTAAAGGGCCAGCCTTAGCGGCCCAGCCTTAGAGGGCCAGCCTTAGAGGGCCAGCTGAAAGGGCCAGCCTTAGAGGGCCAGCCTTAGAGGGCCAGCCTTAGAGGGCCAGCCTTACGGGGCCATCCTTAGAGGGCCAGCCTTAGAGGGCCAGCCTTAGAGGGCCAGCTTAAAGGGCCAGCTTAAAGGGCCAGCCTTAAAGCTGTAGCCTTAAAGGGCCAGCCTTAGAGGGCCAGCCTTACAGGGCCCGCTTAAAGGGCCAGCCTTACAGGGCCCGCTTAAAGGGCCAGCTTAAAGGGCCAGCTTGAAGGGCCAGCTTAAAGGGCCAGCCTTAGAGGGCCAGCCTTAAAGGGCCAGCCTTACATGGCCGACCTTAGAGGGCCAGCCTTAGAGGGCCAGCCTTAGAGGGCCAGCTTAAAGGGCCAGCCTTAGAGGGCCAGCCTTAGAGGGCCAGCCTTAGAGGGCCAGCCTTAGAGGGCCAGCCTTAAGGGGCCATCCTTAAAGGGCCAGCCTTAGAGGGCCAGCTTAAAGGGCCAGCTTAAAGGACCAGCCTTAAAGCTGTAGCCTTAAAGGGCCAGCCTTAGAGGGCCAGCCTTACAGGGCCCGCTTAAAGGGCCAGCCTTACAGGGCCCGCTTAAAGGGCCAGCTTAAAGGGCCAGCCTTAGAGGGCCAGCCTTTAAGGGCCAGCCTTAAAGGCCAGCCTTAAAGGGCCAGCCTTAGAGGGCCAGCCTTACAGGGCCAGCTTAAAGGGCCAGCTTAAAGGGCCAGTCTTAGAGGGCCAGCATTAGAGGGCCAGCCTTAGAGGGCCAGCCTTAGAGGGCCAGCTTTAGAGGGCCAGCCTTAAAGGGCCAGCCTTAAAGGGCCAGCCTTAAAGGGCCATCCTGAAAGGGCCATCCTGAAAGGGCCAGCCTTAGAGGGCCAGCCTTACATGGCCGACCTTAGAGGGCCAGCCTTAGAGGGCCAGCCTTAGAGGGCCAGCCTTAGAGGCCCAGCCTTAGAGGGCCAGCCTTAAAGGGCCAGCCTTAGAGGGCCAGCCTTAGAAGGCCAGCCTTAGAAGGCCAGCGAGGGTCAGCCTTAAAGGGTTAGCTTAAAGTGCCAGCCTTAAAGGGCCAGTCTTAGGGGGCCAGCGAGGGTCAGCCTTAAAGGGTTAGCTTAAAGTGCCAGTCTTAGAGGGCCAGCCTTAGAGGGCAGCCTTAAAGGGTCAGCTTAGAGGGCCAGACTTGGAGGGCCAGCTTTAGAGGGCCGGCTTAAAAGGCCAGCCTTAATGCGCCAGCTTTAGAGGGCCAGTGTAACCCATGTCTTCCCACCAGCCTAATCATGAGCAGCCATATGACTTGGTCAGCTGACGGTAGGTCCCCTCCTGATTGGCTGTCTGTGCTGCAAGGAAGCAGTAAAAGGCCAGCAGGTGCAGGTCATCAGTGGCTCCTGCTGTGGTTGGTCAACAAGCTGCATGCTCACAACCCTCTTTGATATCCATACCTACAGAAAACAACTTTGCGGTAAGCCTTTCCATTTCACCGGCCATGTCTGTGGCCGCTACATCTGAATGGATATATTATGTATATATATTATATATTATTATCTGTGTGTATATATATATTTCAACTGCTAAACTCATTGCTCGACAGTAAAGTGGGATGAATGCCACAAGTGAACTTTTACTGTCATTATGAAGGATGGCCATCTTGAATTGGATGTATAAGTGTTGGATTATTTACCGGTACATTTTGTAAAGTGGACTGACATGTTAATACCTGTTTCTGGCATTAAAGGGCCAGCCTTGAAGGGCCGCCTTAAAGCTCTAGCCTTAAAGGGTCAGCTTAAAGGGCCAGCCTTAGAGGGCCAGCCTTAAAGGGCCAGCCTTAGAGGGCCAGCCTTACAGGGCCATCTTAAAGGGCCAGCTTAAAGGGCTAGCCTTAGAGGGCCAGCCTTAAAGGGCCAGCTTAAAGGGCCAGCCTTAGCGGCCTAGCCTTAGAGGGCCAGCTGAAAGGGCCAGCCTTGGAGGGCCAGCCTTAGAGGGCCAGCCTTAGAGGGCCAGCCTTAAGGGGCCATCCTTAGAGGGCCAGCCTTAGAGGCCCAGCCTTAGAGGGCCAGCCTTAAAGGGCCAGCCTTAGAGGGCCAGCCTTACAGGGCCAGCTTAAAGGGCCAGCTTAAAGGGCCAGCCTTAAAGGGCCAGCCTTAAAGGGCCAGCCTTAGAGGGCCAGCTTAAAGAGCCAGCCTTAGAGGGCCAGCCTTAGAGGGCCAGCCTTAAGGGGCCATCCGTAAAGGGCCAGCCTTAGAGGGCCAGCCTTAGAGGGCCAGCTTAAAGGGCCAGCTTAAAGGGCCAGCCTTAAAGCTGTAGCCTTAAAGGGCCAGCCTTAGAGGGCCAGCCTTACAGGGCCCGCTTAAAGGGCCAGCCTTACAGGGCCCGCTTAAAGGGCCAGCTTAAAGGGCCAGCCTTAGAGGGCCAGCCTTAAAGGGCCAGCCTTAGAGGGCCAGCCTTAAAGGGCCAGACTTAGAGGGCCAGCCTTACAGGGCCAGCTTAAAGGGCCAGCTTAAAGGGCCAGCCTTAAAGGGCCATCCTGAAAGGGCCAGCCTTAAAGGGCCAGCCTTAAAGGGCCAGCCTTAAAGGGCCAGCCTTGAAGGGCCAGCCTTAGAGGGCCAGCCTTACAGGGCCAGCTTAAAGGGCCGACCTTAGAGGGCCAGCCTTAAAGGGCCAGCTTAAAGGGCCAGCTTAAAGGGCCAGCCTTAGAGGGCCAGCCTTAGAGGGCCAGCCTTACAGGGCCCGCTTAAAGGGCCAGCCTTAAAGGGCCAGCCTTAGAGGGCCAGCCTTAAAGGGCCAGCTTAAAGGGCCAGCCTTAGAGGGCCAGCCTTAGAGGGCCAGCCTTTGAGGGCCAGCCTTAGAGGGCAAGCCTTAAGGGGCCAGCTTAAAGGGCCAGCTTAAAGGGCCAGCCTTAGAGGGCCAGCCTTAGAGGGCCAGTCTTAGAGGGCCAGCATTAGAGGGCCAGCCTTAGAGGGCCAGCCTTAGAGGGCCAGCTTTAGAGGGCCAGCCTTAAAGGGCCAGCCTTAAAGGGCCATCCTGAAAGGGCCATCCTGAAAGGGCCAGCCTTAGAGGGCCAGCCTTACATGGCCGACCTTAGAGGGCCAGCCTTAGAGGGCCAGCCTTAGAGGCCCAGCCTTAGAGGGCCAGCCTTAAAGGGCCAGCCTTAGAGGGCCAGCCTTAGAAGGCCAGCCTTAGAAGGCCAGCGAGGGTCAGCCTTAAAGGGTTAGCTTAAAGTGCCAGCCTTAAAGGGCCAGTCTTAGGGGGCCAGCGAGGGTCAGCCTTAAAGGGTTAGCTTAAAGTGCCAGTCTTAGAGGGCCAGCCTTAGAGGGCAGCCTTAAAGGGTCAGCTTAGAGGGCCAGACTTGGAGGGCCAGCTTTAGAGGGCCGGCTTAAAAGGCCAGCCTTAATGCGCCAGCTTTAGAGGGCCAGTGTAACCCATGTCTTCCCACCAGCCTAATCATGAGCAGCCATATGACTTGGTCAGCTGACGGTAGGTCCCCTCCTGATTGGCTGTCTGTGCTGCAAGGAAGCAGTAAAAGGCCAGCAGGTGCAGGTCATCAGTGGCTCCTGCTGTGGTTGGTCAACAAGCTGCATGCTCACAACCCTCTTTGATATCCATACCTACAGAAAACAACTTTGCGGTAAGCCTTTCCATTTCACCGGCCATGTCTGTGGCCGCTACATCTGAATGGATATATTATGTATATATATTATATATTATTATCTGTGTGTATATATATATTTCAACTGCTAAACTCATTGCTCGACAGTAAAGTGGGATGAATGCCACAAGTGAACTTTTACTGTCATTATGAAGGATGGCCATCTTGAATTGGATGTATAAGTGTTGGATTATTTACCGGTACATTTTGTAAAGTGGACTGACATGTTAATACCTGTTTCTGGCATTAAAGGGCCAGCCTTGAAGGGCCGCCTTAAAGCTCTAGCCTTAAAGGGTCAGCTTAAAGGGCCAGCCTTAGAGGGCCAGCCTTAAAGGGCCAGCCTTAGAGGGCCAGCCTTACAGGGCCATCTTAAAGGGCCAGCTTAAAGGGCTAGCCTTAGAGGGCCAGCCTTAAAGGGCCAGCTTAAAGGGCCAGCCTTAGCGGCCCAGCCTTAGAGGGCCAGCCTTAGAGGGCCAGCTGAAAGGGCCAGCCTTGGAGGGCCAGCCTTAGAGGGCCAGCCTTAGAGGGCCAGCCTTAAGGGGCCATCCTTAGAGGGCCAGCCTTAGAGGCCCAGCCTTAGAGGGCCAGCCTTAAAGGGCCAGCCTTAGAGGGCCAGCCTTACAGGGCCAGCTTAAAGGGCCAGCTTAAAGGGCCAGCCTTAGAGGGCCAGCCTTAAAGGGCCAGCCTTAAAGGGCCAGCCTTAGAGGGCCAGCTTAAAGAGCCAGCCTTAGAGGGCCAGCCTTAGAGGGCCAGCCTTAAGGGGCCATCCGTAAAGGGCCAGCCTTAGAGGGCCAGCCTTAGAGGGCCAGCTTAAAGGGCCAGCTTAAAGGGCCAGCCTTAAAGCTGTAGCCTTAAAGGGCCAGCCTTAGAGGGCCAGCCTTACAGGGCCCGCTTAAAGGGCCAGCCTTACAGGGCCCGCTTAAAGGGCCAGCTTAAAGGGCCAGCCTTAGAGGGCCAGCCTTAAAGGGCCAGCCTTAGAGGGCCAGCCTTAAAGGGCCAGACTTAGAGGGCCAGCCTTACAGGGCCAGCTTAAAGGGCCAGCTTAAAGGGCCAGCCTTAAAGGGCCATCCTGAAAGGGCCAGCCTTAAAGGGCCAGCCTTAAAGGGCCAGCCTTAAAGGGCCAGCCTTGAAGGGCCAGCCTTAGAGGGCCAGCCTTACAGGGCCAGCTTAAAGGGCCGACCTTAGAGGGCCAGCCTTAAAGGGCCAGCTTAAAGGGCCAGCCTTAGAGGGCCAGCCTTAGAGGGCCAGCCTTACAGGGCCCGCTTAAAGGGCCAGCCTTAAAGGGCCAGCCTTAGAGGGCCAGCCTTAAAGGGCCAGCTTAAAGGGCCAGCCTTAGAGGGCCAGCCTTAGAGGGCCAGCCTTTGAGGGCCAGCCTTAGAGGGCAAGCCTTAAGGGGCCAGCTTAAAGGGCCAGCTTAAAGGGCCAGCCTTAGAGGGCCAGCCTTAGAGGGCCAGTCTTAGAGGGCCAGCATTAGAGGGCCAGCCTTAGAGGGCCAGCCTTAGAGGGCCAGCTTTAGAGGGCCAGCCTTAAAGGGCCAGCCTTAAAGGGCCATCCTGAAAGGGCCATCCTGAAAGGGCCAGCCTTAGAGGGCCAGCCTTACATGGCCGACCTTAGAGGGCCAGCCTTAGAGGGCCAGCCTTAGAGGGCCAGCCTTAGAGGCCCAGCCTTAGAGGGCCAGCCTTAAAGGGCCAGCCTTAGATGGCCAGCCTTAGAAGGCCAGCCTTAGAAGGCCAGCGAGGGTCAGCCTTAAAGGGTTAGCTTAAAGTGCCAGCCTTAAAGGGCCAGTCTTAGGGGGCCAGCGAGGGTCAGCCTTAAAGGGTTAGCTTAAAGTGCCAGTCTTAGAGGGCCAGCCTTAGAGGGCAGCCTTAAAGGGTCAGCTTAGAGGGCCAGACTTGGAGGGCCAGCTTTAGAGGGCCGGCTTAAAAGGCCAGCCTTAATGCGCCAGCTTTAGAGGGCCAGTGTAACCCATGTCTTCCCACCAGCCTAATCATGAGCAGCCATATGACTTGGTCAGCTGACGGTAGGTCCCCTCCTGATTGGCTGTCTGTGCTGCAAGGAAGCAGTAAAAGGCCAGCAGGTGCAGGTCATCAGTGGCTCCTGCTGTGGTTGGTCAACAAGCTGCATGCTCACAACCCTCTTTGATATCCATACCTACAGAAAACAACTTTGCGGTAAGCCTTTCCATTTCACCGGCCATGTCTGTGGCCGCTACATCTGAATGGATATATTATGTATATATATTATATATTATTATCTGTGTGTATATATATATTTCAACTGCTAAACTCATTGCTCGACAGTAAAGTGGGATGAATGCCACAAGTGAACTTTTACTGTCATTATGAAGGATGGCCATCTTGAATTGGATGTATAAGTGTTGGATTATTTACCGGTACATTTTGTAAAGTGGACTGACATGTTAATACCTGTTTCTGGCATTAAAGGGCCAGCCTTGAAGGGCCGCCTTAAAGCTCTAGCCTTAAAGGGTCAGCTTAAAGGGCCAGCCTTAGAGGGCCAGCCTTAAAGGGCCAGCCTTAGAGGGCCAGCCTTACAGGGCCATCTTAAAGGGCCAGCTTAAAGGGCTAGCCTTAGAGGGCCAGCCTTAAAGGGCCAGCTTAAAGGGCCAGCCTTAGCGGCCCAGCCTTAGAGGGCCAGCCTTAGAGGGCCAGCTGAAAGGGCCAGCCTTAGAGGGCTAGCCTTAGAGGGCCAGCCTTAAGGGGCCATCCTTAGAGGGCCAGCCTTAGAGGGCCAGCCTTAGAGGGCCAGCTTAAAGGGCCAGCTTAAAGGGCCAGCCTTAAAGCTGTAGCCTTAAAGGGCCAGCCTTAGAGGGCCAGCCTTACAGGGCCCGCTTAAAGGGCCAGCCTTACAGGGCCCGCTTAAAGGGCCAGCTTAAAGGGCCAGCCTTAGAGGGCCAGCCTTAGAGGGCCAGCCTTAAAGGGCCAGCCTTAGAGGGCCAGCCTTAAAGGGCCAGACTTAGAGGGCCAGCCTTACAGGGCCAGCTTAAAGGGCCAGCTTAAAGGGCCAGCCTTAAAGGGCCAGCCTTAAAGGGCCATCCTGAAAGGGCCAGCCTTAAAGGGCCAGCCTTAAAGGGCCAGCCTTGAAGGGCCAGCCTTAGAGGGCCAGCCTTAGAGGGCCAGCCTTAGAGGGCCAGCCTTAGAGGGCCAGCCTTACAGGGCCAGCTTAAAGGGCCGACCTTAGAGGGCCGACCTTAGAGGGCCAGCCTTAAAGGGCCAGCTTAAAGGGCCATCTTAAAGGGCCAGCTTAAAGGGCCAGCCTTAGAGGGCCAGCCTTAGAGGGCCCGCTTAAAGGGCCAGCCTTAAAGGGCCAGCCTTAAAGGGCCATCCTGAAAGGGCCAGCCTTAGAGGGCCAGCCTTAGAGGGCCAGCCTTAAAGGGCCAGCTTAAAGGGCCAGCCTTTGAGGGCCAGCCTTTGAGGGCCAGCCTTAAGGGGCCAGCTTAAAGGGCCAGCTTAAAGGGCCAGCCTTAGAGGGCCAGCCTTAGAGGGCCAGTCTTAGAGGGCCAGCATTAGAGGGCCAGCCTTAGAGGGCCAGCCTTAGAGGGCCAGCTTTAGAGGGCCAGCCTTAAAGGGCCAGCCTTAAAGGGCCATCCTGAAAGGGCCAGCCTTAGAGGGCCAGCCTTACATGGCCGACCTTAGAGGGCCAGCCTTAGAGGGCCAGCCTTAGAGGGCCAGCCTTAGAGGGCCAGCCTTAGAGGCCCAGCCTTAGAGGGCCAGCCTTAAAGGGCCAGCCTTAGAGGGCCAGCCTTAGAAGGCCAGCCTTAGAAGGCCAGCGAGGGTCAGCCTTAAAGGGTTAGCTTAAAGTGCCAGCCTTAAAGGGCCAGTCTTAGGGGGCCAGCGAGGGTCAGCCTTAAAGGGTTAGCTTAAAGTGCCAGTCTTAGAGGGCCAGCCTTAGAGGGCAGCCTTAAAGGGTCAGCTTAGAGGGCCAGACTTGGAGGGCCAGCTTTAGAGGGCCGGCTTAAAAGGCCAGCCTTAATGCGCCAGCTTTAGAGGGCCAGTGTAATCCATGTCTTCCCACCAGCCTAATCATGAGCAGCCATATGACTTGGTCAGCTGACGGTAGGTCCCCTCCTGATTGGCTGTCTGTGCTGCAAGGAAGCAGTAAAAGGCCAGCAGGTGCAGGTCATCAGTGGCTCCTGCTGTGGTTGGTCAACAAGCTGCATGCTCACAACCCTCTTTGATATCCATACCTACAGAAAACAACTTTGCGGTAAGCCTTTCCATTTCACTGGCCATGTCTGTGGCCGCTACATCTGAATGGATATATTATGTATATATATTATATATTATTATCTGTGTGTATATATATATTTCAACTGCTAAACTCATTGCTCGACAGTAAAGTGGGATGAATGCCACAAGTGAACTTTTACTGTCATTATGAAGGATGGCCATCTTGAATTGGATGTATAAGTGTTGGATTATTTACCGGTACATTTTGTAAAGTGGACTGACATGTTAATACCTGTTTCTGGCATTAAAGGGCCAGCCTTGAAGGGCCGCCTTAAAGCTCTAGCCTTAAAGGGTCAGCTTAAAGGGCCAGCCTTAGAGGGCCAGCCTTAAAGGGCCAGCCTTAGAGGGCCAGCCTTACAGGGCCATCTTAAAGGGCCAGCTTAAAGGGCTAGCCTTAGAGGGCCAGCCTTAAAGGGCCAGCTTAAAGGGCCAGCCTTAGCGGCCCAGCCTTAGAGGGCCAGCCTTAGAGGGCCAGCTGAAAGGGCCAGCCTTAGAGGGCCCGCTTAAAGGGCCAGCTTAAAGGGCCAGCCTTAGAGGGCCAGCCTTAGAGGGCCAGCCTTAGAGGGCCAGCTTAAAGGGCCAGCCTTAGAGGGCCAGCCTTAGAGGGCCAGTCTTAGAGGGCCAGCCTTAGAGGGCCAGCCTTAAGGGGCCATCCTTAAAGGGCCAGCCCTAGAGGGCCAGCTTAAAGGGCCAGCTTAAAGGACCAGCCTTAAAGCTGTAGCCTTAAAGGGCCAGCCTTAGAGGGCCAGCCTTACAGGGCCCGCTTAAAGGGCCAGCCTTACAGGGCCCGCTTAAAGGGCCAGCTTAAAGGGCCAGCCTTAGAGGGCCAGCCTTTAAGGGCCAGCCTTAAAGGCCAGCCTTAAAGGGCCAGCCTTAGAGGGCCAGCCTTACAGGGCCAGCTTAAAGGGCCAGCTTAAAGGGCCAGCCTTAGAGGGCCAGCCTTAAAGGGCCAGCCTTAAAGGGCCAGCCTTAGAGGGCCAGCCTTAGAGGGCCAGCCTTAGAGGGCCAGCTTAAAGAGCCAGCCTTAGAGGGCCAGCCTTAGAGGGCCAGCCTTAAGGGGCCATCCGTAAAGGGCCAGCCTTAGAGGGCCAGCCTTAGAGGGCCAGCTTAAAGGGCCAGCTTAAAGGGCCAGCCTTAAAGCTGTAGCCTTAAAGGGCCAGCCTTAGAGGGCCAGCCTTACAGGGCCCGCTTAAAGGGCCAGCCTTACAGGGCCCGCTTAAAGGGCCAGTCTTAGAGGGCCAGCCTTAGAGGGCCAGCCTTAAGGGGCCATCCTTAAAGGGCCAGCCCTAGAGGGCCAGCTTAAAGGGCCAGCTTAAAGGACCAGCCTTAAAGCTGTAGCCTTAAAGGGCCAGCCTTAGAGGGCCAGCCTTACAGGGCCCGCTTAAAGGGCCAGCCTTACAGGGCCCGCTTAAAGGGCCAGCTTAAAGGGCCAGCTTAAAGGACCAGCCTTAAAGCTGTAGCCTTAAAGGGCCAGCCTTAGAGGGCCAGCCTTACAGGGCCCGCTTAAAGGGCCAGCCTTACAGGGCCCGCTTAAAGGGCCAGCTTAAAGGGCCAGCCTTAGAGGGCCAGCCTTTAAGGGCCAGCCTTAAAGGCCAGCCTTAAAGGGCCAGCCTTAGAGGGCCAGCCTTACAGGGCCAGCTTAAAGGGCCAGCTTAAAGGGCCAGCCTTAGAGGGCCAGCCTTAAAGGGCCAGCCTTAAAGGGCCAGCCTTAGAGGGCCAGCCTTAGAGGGCCAGCCTTAGAGGGCCAGCTTAAAGAGCCAGCCTTAGAGGGCCAGCCTTAGAGGGCCAGCCTTAAGGGGCCATCCGTAAAGGGCCAGCCTTAGAGGGCCAGCCTTAGAGGGCCAGCTTAAAGGGCCAGCTTAAAGGGCCAGCCTTAAAGCTGTAGCCTTAAAGGGCCAGCCTTAGAGGGCCAGCCTTACAGGGCCCGCTTAAAGGGCCAGCCTTACAGGGCCCGCTTAAAGGGCCAGCTTAAAGGGCCAGCCTTAGAGGGCCAGCCTTAAAGGGCCAGCCTTAGAGGGCCAGCCTTAAAGGGCCAGACTTAGAGGGCCAGCCTTACAGGGCCAGCTTAAAGGGCCAGCTTAAAGGGCCAGCCTTAAAGGGCCATCCTGAAAGGGCCAGCCTTAAAGGGCCAGCCTTAAAGGGCCAGCCTTAAAGGGCCAGCCTTGAAGGGCCAGCCTTAGAGGGCCAGCCTTACAGGGCCAGCTTAAAGGGCCGACCTTAGAGGGCCAGCCTTAAAGGGCCAGCTTAAAGGGCCAGCTTAAAGGGCCAGCCTTAGAGGGCCAGCCTTAGAGGGCCAGCCTTACAGGGCCCGCTTAAAGGGCCAGCCTTAAAGGGCCAGCCTTAGAGGGCCAGCCTTAAAGGGCCAGCTTAAAGGGCCAGCCTTAGAGGGCCAGCCTTAGAGGGCCAGCCTTTGAGGGCCAGCCTTAGAGGGCAAGCCTTAAGGGGCCAGCTTAAAGGGCCAGCTTAAAGGGCCAGCCTTAGAGGGCCAGCCTTAGAGGGCCAGTCTTAGAGGGCCAGCATTAGAGGGCCAGCCTTAGAGGGCCAGCCTTAGAGGGCCAGCTTTAGAGGGCCAGCCTTAAAGGGCCAGCCTTAAAGGGCCATCCTGAAAGGGCCATCCTGAAAGGGCCAGCCTTAGAGGGCCAGCCTTACATGGCCGACCTTAGAGGGCCAGCCTTAGAGGGCCAGCCTTAGAGGGCCAGCCTTAGAGGCCCAGCCTTAGAGGGCCAGCCTTAAAGGGCCAGCCTTAGAGGGCCAGCCTTAGAAGGCCAGCCTTAGAAGGCCAGCGAGGGTCAGCCTTAAAGGGTTAGCTTAAAGTGCCAGCCTTAAAGGGCCAGTCTTAGGGGGCCAGCGAGGGTCAGCCTTAAAGGGTTAGCTTAAAGTGCCAGTCTTAGAGGGCCAGCCTTAGAGGGCCAGCTTAAAGGGCCAGCTTAAAGGACCAGCCTTAAAGCTGTAGCCTTAAAGGGCCAGCCTTAGAGGGCCAGCCTTACAGGGCCCGCTTAAAGGGCCAGCCTTACAGGGCCCGCTTAAAGGGCCAGCCTTACAGGGCCCGCTTAAAGGGCCAGCTTAAAGGGCCAGCTTGAAGGGCCAGCTTAAAGGGCCAGCCTTAGAGGGCCAGCCTTAAAGGGCCAGACTTACATGGCCGACCTTAGAGGGCCAGCCTTAGAGGGCCAGCCTTAGAGGGCCAGCCTTAGAGGGCCAGCTTAAAGGGCCAGCCTTAGAGGGCCAGCCTTAGAGGGCCAGCCTTAGAGGGCCAGCCTTAGAGGGCCAGCCTTAAGGGGCCATCCTTAAAGGGCCAGCCTTAGAGGGCCAGCTTAAAGGGCCAGCTTAAAGGACCAGCCTTAAAGCTGTAGCCTTAAAGGGCCAGCCTTAGAGGGCCAGCCTTACAGGGCCCGCTTAAAGGGCCAGCCTTACAGGGCCCGCTTAAAGGGCCAGCTTAAAGGGCCAGCCTTAGAGGGCCAGCCTTTAAGGGCCAGCCTTAAAGGCCAGCCTTAAAGGGCCAGCCTTAGAGGGCCAGCCTTACAGGGCCAGCTTAAAGGGCCAGCTTAAAGGGCCAGCCTTAGAGGGCCAGCCTTAAAGGGCCAGCCTTAAAGGGCCAGCCTTAGAGGGCCAGCCTTAGAGGGCCAGCCTTAGAGGGCCAGCTTAAAGAGCCAGCCTTAGAGGGCCAGCCTTAGAGGGCCAGCCTTAAGGGGCCATCCGTAAAGGGCCAGCCATTGAGGGCCAGCCTTAGAGGGCCAGCTTAAAGGGCCAGCTTAAAGGGCCAGCCTTAAAGCTGTAGCCTTAAAGGGCCAGCCTTAGAGGGCCAGCCTTACAGGGCCCGCTTAAAGGGCCAGCCTTACAGGGCCCGCTTAAAGGGCCAGCTTAAAGGGCCAGCCTTAGAGGGCCAGCCTTAAAGGGCCAGCCTTAGAGGGCCAGCCTTAAAGGGCCAGACTTAGAGGGCCAGCCTTACAGGGCCAGCTTAAAGGGCCAGCTTAAAGGGCCAGCCTTAATGGGCCATCCTGAAAGGGCCAGCCTTAAAGGGCCAGCCTTAAAGGGCCAGCCTTAAAGGGCCAGCCTTGAAGGGCCAGCCTTAGAGGGCCAGCCTTACAGGGCCAGCTTAAAGGGCCGACCTTAGAGGGCCAGCCTTAAAGGGCCAGCTTAAAGGGCCAGCTTAAAGGGCCAGCCTTAGAGGGCCAGCCTTAGAGGGCCAGCCTTACAGGGCCCGCTTAAAGGGCCAGCCTTAAAGGGCCAGCCTTAGAGGGCCAGCCTTAAAGGGCCAGCTTAAAGGGCCAGCCTTAGAGGGCCAGCCTTTGAGGGCCAGCCTTAGAGGGCAAGCCTTAAGGGGCCAGCTTAAAGGGCCAGCTTAAAGGGCCAGCCTTAGAGGGCCAGCCTTAGAGGGCCAGTCTTAGAGGGCCAGCATTAGAGGGCCAGCCTTAGAGGGCCAGCCTTAGAGGGCCGGCTTAAAAGGCCAGCCTTAATGCGCCAGCTTTAGAGGGCCAGTGTAACCCATGTCTTCCCACCAGCCTAATCATGAGCAGTCATATGACTTGGTCAGCTGACGGTAGGTCCCCTCCTGATTGGCTGTCTGTGCTGCAAGGAAGCAGTAAAAGGCCAGCAGGTGCAGGTCATCAGTGGCTCCTGCTGTGGTTGGTCAACAAGCTGCATGCTCACAACCCTCTTTGATATCCATACCTACAGAAAACAACTTTGCGGTAAGCCTTTCCATTTCACCGGCCATGTCTGTGGCCGCTACATCTGAATGGATATATTATGTATATATATTATATATTATTATCTGTGTGTATATATATATTTCAACTGCTAAACTCATTGCTCGACAGTAAAGTGGGATGAATGCCACAAATGAACTTTTACTGTCATTATGAAGGATGGCCATCTTGAATTGGATGTATAAGTGTTGGATTATTTACCGGTACATTTTGTAAAGTGGACTGACATGTTAATACCTGTTTCTGGCATTAAAGGGCCAGCCTTGAAGGGCCGCCTTAAAGCTCTAGCCTTAAAGGGTCAGCTTAAAGGGCCAGCCTTAGAGGGCCAGCCTTAAAGGGCCAGCCTTAGAGGGCCAGCCTTACAGGGCCATCTTAAAGGGCCAGCTTAAAGGGCTAGCCTTAGAGGGCCAGCCTTAAAGGGCCAGCTTAAAGGGCCAGCCTTAGCGGCCCAGCCTTAGAGGGCCAGCCTTAGAGGGCCAGCTGAAAGGGCCAGCCTTAGAGGGCCAGCCTTAGAGGGCCAGCCTTAGAGGGCCAGCCTTACGGGGCCATCCTTAGAGGGCCAGCCTTAGAGGGCCAGCCTTAGAGGGCCAGCTTAAAGGGCCAGCTTAAAGGGCCAGCCTTAAAGCTGTAGCCTTAAAGGGCCAGCCTTAGAGGGCCAGCCTTACAGGGCCCGCTTAAAGGGCCAGCCTTACAGGGCCCGCTTAAAGGGCCAGCCTTACAGGGCCCGCTTAAAGGGCCAGCTTAAAGGGCCAGCTTGAAGGGCCAGCTTAAAGGGCCAGCCTTAGAGGGCCAGCCTTAAAGGGCCAGCCTTACATGGCCGACCTTAGAGGGCCAGCCTTAGAGGGCCAGCCTTAGAGGGCCAGCCTTAGAGGGCCAGCCTTAGAGTGCCAGCCTTAGAGGGCCAGCTTAAAGGGCCAGCCTTAGAGGGCCAGCCTTAGAGGGCCAGTCTTAGAGGGCCAGCCTTAGAGGGCCAGCCTTAAGGGGCCATCCTTAAAGGGCCAGCCTTAGAGGGCCAGCTTAAAGGGCCAGCTTAAAGGACCAGCCTTAAAGCTGTAGCCTTAAAGGGCCAGCCTTAGAGGGCCAGCCTTACAGGGCCCGCTTAAAGGGCCAGCCATACATGGCCCGCTTAAAGGGCCAGCTTAAAGGGCCAGCCTTAGAGGGCCAGCCTTTAAGGGCCAGCCTTAAAGGCCAGCCTTAAAGGGCCAGCCTTAGAGGGCCAGCCTTACAGGGCCAGCTTAAAGGGCCAGCTTAAAGGGCCAGCCTTAGAGGGCCAGCCTTAAAGGGCCAGCCTTAAAGGGCCAGCCTTAGAGGGCCAGCCTTAGAGGGCCAGCTTAAAGAGCCAGCCTTAGAGGGCCAGCCTTAGAGGGCCAGCCTTAAGGGGCCATCCGTAAAGGGCCAGCCTTAGAGGGCCAGCCTTAGAGGGCCAGCTTAAAGGGCCAGCTTAAAGGGCCAGCCTTAAAGCTGTAGCCTTAAAGGGCCAGCCTTAGAGGGCCAGCCTTACAGGGCCCGCTTAAAGGGCCAGCCTTACAGGGCCCGCTTAAAGGGCCAGCTTAAAGGGCCAGCCTTAGAGGGCCAGCCTTAAAGGGCCAGCCTTAGAGGGCCAGCCTTAAAGGGCCAGACTTAGAGGGCCAGCCTTACAGGGCCAGCTTAAAGGGCCAGCCTTAAAGGGCCATCCTGAAAGGGCCAGCCTTAAAGGGCCAGCCTTAAAGGGCCAGCCTTAAAGGGCCAGCCTTGAAGGGCCAGCCTTAGAGGGCCAGCCTTACAGGGCCAGCTTAAAGGGCCGACCTTAGAGGGCCAGCCTTAAAGGGCCAGCTTAAAGGGCCAGCTTAAAGGGCCAGCTTAAAGGGCCAGCCTTAGAGGGCCAGCCTTAGAGGGCCAGCCTTACAGGGCCCGCTTAAAGGGCCAGCCTTAAAGGGCCAGCCTTAGAGGGCCAGCCTTAAAGGGCCAGCTTAAAGGGCCAGCCTTAGAGGGCCAGCCTTAGAGGGCCAGCCTTTGAGGGCCAGCCTTAGAGGGCAAGCCTTAAGGGGCCAGCTTAAAGGGCCAGCTTAAAGGGCCAGCCTTAGAGGGCCAGCCTTAGAGGGCCAGTCTTAGAGGGCCAGCATTAGAGGGCCAGCCTTAGAGGGCCAGCCTTAGAGGGCCAGCTTTAGAGGGCCAGCCTTAAAGGGCCAGCCTTAAAGGGCCATCCTGAAAGGGCCATCCTGAAAGGGCCAGCCTTAGAGGGCCAGCCTTACATGGCCGACCTTAGAGGGCCAGCCTTAGAGGGCCAGCCTTAGAGGCCCAGCCTTAGAGGCCCAGCCTTAGAGGGCCAGCCTTAAAGGGCCAGCCTTAGAGGGCCAGCCTTAGAAGGCCAGCCTTAGAAGGCCAGCGAGGGTCAGCCTTAAAGGGTTAGCTTAAAGTGCCAGCCTTAAAGGGCCAGTCTTAGGGGGCCAGCGAGGGTCAGCCTTAAAGGGTTAGCTTAAAGTGCCAGTCTTAGAGGGCCAGCCTTAGAGGGCAGCCTTAAAGGGTCAGCTTAGAGGGCCAGACTTGGAGGGCCAGCTTTAGAGGGCCGGCTTAAAAGGCCAGCCTTAATGCGCCAGCTTTAGAGGGCCAGTGTAACCCATGTCTTCCCACCAGCCTAATCATGAGCAGCCATATGACTTGGTCAGCTGACGGTAGGTCCCCTCCTGATTGGCTGTCTGTGCTGCAAGGAAGCAGTAAAAGGCCAGCAGGTGCAGGTCATCAGTGGCTCCTGCTGTGGTTGGTCAACAAGCTGCATGCTCACAACCCTCTTTGATATCCATACCTACAGAAAACAACTTTGCGGTAAGCGTTTCCATTTCACCGGCCATGTCTGTGGCCGCTACATCTGAATGGATATATTATGTATATATATTATATATTATTATCTGTGTGTATATATATATTTCAACTGCTAAACTCATTGCTCGACAGTAAAGTGGGATGAATGCCACAAGTGAACTTTTACTGTCATTATGAAGGATGGCCATCTTGAATTGGATGTATAAGTGTTGGATTATTTACCGGTACATTTTGTAAAGTGGACTGACATGTTAATACCTGTTTCTGGCATTAAAGGGCCAGCCTTGAAGGGCCGCCTTAAAGCTCTAGCCTTAAAGGGTCAGCTTAAAGGGCCAGCCTTAGAGGGCCAGCCTTAAAGGGCCAGCCTTAGAGGGCCAGCCTTACAGGGCCATCTTAAAGGGCCAGCTTAAAGGGCTAGCCTTAGAGGGCCAGCCTTAAAGGGCCAGCTTAAAGGGCCAGCCTTAGCGGCCCAGCCTTAGAGGGCCAGCCTTAGAGGGCCAGCTGAAAGGGCCAGCCTTAGAGGGCCAGCCTTAGAGGGCCAGCCTTAGAGGGCCAGCCTTACGGGGCCATCCTTAGAGGGCCAGCCTTAGAGGGCCAGCCTTAGAGGGCCAGCTTAAAGGGCCAGCTTAAAGGGCCAGCCTTAAAGCTGTAGCCTTAAAGGGCCAGCCTTAGAGGGCCAGCCTTACAGGGCCCGCTTAAAGGGCCAGCCTTACAGGGCCCGCTTAAAGGGCCAGCTTAAAGGGCCAGCTTGAAGGGCCAGCTTAAAGGGCCAGCCTTAGAGGGCCAGCCTTAAAGGGCCAGCCTTACATGGCCGACCTTAGAGGGCCAGCCTTAGAGGGCCAGCCTTAGAGGGCCAGCCTTAGAGGGCCAGCCTTAGAGGGCCAGCCTTAGAGGGCCAGCTTAAAGGGCCAGCCTTAGAGGGCCAGCCTTAGAGGGCCAGCCTTAGAGGGCCAGCCTTAGAGGGCCAGCCTTAAGGGGCCATCCTTAAAGGGCCAGCCTTAGAGGGCCAGCTTAAAGGGCCAGCTTAAAGGACCAGCCTTAAAGCTGTAGCCTTAAAGGGCCAGCCTTAGAGGGCCAGCCTTACAGGGCCCGCTTAAAGGGCCAGCCTTACAGGGCCCGCTTAAAGGGCCAGCTTAAAGGGCCAGCCTTAGAGGGCCAGCCTTTAAGGGCCAGCCTTAAAGGCCAGCCTTAAAGGGCCAGCCTTAGAGGGCCAGCCTTACAGGGCCAGCTTAAAGGGCCAGCTTAAAGGGCCAGCCTTAGAGGGCCAGCCTTAAAGGGCCAGCCTTAAAGGGCCAGCCTTAGAGGGCCAGCCTTAGAGGGCCAGCCTTAGAGGGCCAGCTTAAAGAGCCAGCCTTAGAGGGCCAGCCTTATAGGGCCAGCCTTAAGGGGCCATCCGTAAAGGGCCAGCCTTAGAGGGCCAGCCTTAGAGGGCCAGCTTAAAGGGCCAGCTTAAAGGGCCAGCCTTAAAGCTGTAGCCTTAAAGGGCCAGCCTTAGAGGGCCAGCCTTACAGGGCCCGCTTAAAGGGCCAGCCTTACAGGGCCCGCTTAAAGGGCCAGCTTAAAGGGCCAGCCTTAGAGGGCCAGCCTTAAAGGGCCAGCCTTAGAGGGCCAGCCTTAAAGGGCCAGACTTAGAGGGCCAGCCTTACAGGGCCAGCCTTAAAGGGCCATCCTGAAAGGGCCAGCCTTAAAGGGCCAGCCTTAAAGGGCCAGCCTTAAAGGGCCAGCCTTGAAGGGCCAGCCTTAGAGGGCCAGCCTTACAGGGCCAGCTTAAAGGGCCGACCTTAGAGGGCCAGCCTTAAAGGGCCAGCTTAAAGGGCCAGCTTAAAGGGCCAGCCTTAGAGGGCCAGCCTTAGAGGGCCAGCCTTACAGGGCCCGCTTAAAGGGCCAGCCTTAAAGGGCCAGCCTTAGAGGGCCAGCCTTAAAGGGCCAGCTTAAAGGGCCAGCCTTAGAGGGCCAGCCTTAGAGGGCCAGCCTTTGAGGGCCAGCCTTAGAGGGCAAGCCTTAAGGGGCCAGCTTAAAGGGCCAGCTTAAAGGGCCAGCCTTAGAGGGCCAGCCTTAGAGGGCCAGTCTTAGAGGGCCAGCATTAGAGGGCCAGCCTTAGAGGGCCAGCCTTAGAGGGCCAGCTTTAGAGGGCCAGCCTTAAAGGGCCAGCCTTAAAGGGCCATCCTGAAAGGGCCATCCTGAAAGGGCCAGCCTTAGAGGGCCAGCCTTACATGGCCGACCTTAGAGGGCCAGCCTTAGAGGGCCAGCCTTAGAGGGCCAGCCTTAGAGGCCCAGCCTTAGAGGGCCAGCCTTAAAGGGCCAGCCTTAGAGGGCCAGCCTTAGAGGGCCAGCCTTAGAAGGCCAGCGAGGGTCAGCCTTAAAGGGTTAGCTTAAAGTGCCAGCCTTAAAGGGCCAGTCTTAGGGGGCCAGCGAGGGTCAGCCTTAAAGGGTTAGCTTAAAGTGCCAGTCTTAGAGGGCCAGCCTTAGAGGGCAGCCTTAAAGGGTCAGCTTAGAGGGCCAGACTTGGAGGGCCAGCTTTAGAGGGCCGGCTTAAAAGGCCAGCCTTAATGCGCCAGCTTTAGAGGGCCAGTGTAACCCATGTCTTCCCACCAGCCTAATCATGAGCAGCCATATGACTTGGTCAGCTGACGGTAGGTCCCCTCCTGATTGGCTGTCTGTGCTGCAAGGAAGCAGTAAAAGGCCAGCAGGTGCAGGTCATCAGTGGCTCCTGCTGTGGTTGGTCAACAAGCTGCATGCTCACAACCCTCTTTGATATCCATACCTACAGAAAACAACTTTGCGGTAAGCCTTTCCATTTCACCGGCCATGTCTGTGGCCGCTACATCTGAATGGATATATTATGTATATATATTATATATTATTATCTGTGTGTATATATATATTTCAACTGCTAAACTCATTGCTCGACAGTAAAGTGGGATGAATGCCACAAGTGAACTTTTACTGTCATTATGAAGGATGGCCATCTTGAATTGGATGTATAAGTGTTGGATTATTTACCGGTACATTTTGTAAAGTGGACTGACATGTTAATACCTGTTTCTGGCATTAAAGGGCCAGCCTTGAAGGGCCGCCTTAAAGCTCTAGCCTTAAAGGGTCAGCTTAAAGGGCCAGCCTTAGAGGGCCAGCCTTAAAGGGCCAGCCTTAGAGGGCCAGCCTTACAGGGCCATCTTAAAGGGCCAGCTTAAAGGGCTAGCCTTAGAGGGCCAGCCTTAAAGGGCCAGCTTAAAGGGCCAGCCTTAGCGGCCCAGCCTTAGAGGGCCAGCCTTAGAGGGCCAGCTGAAAGGGCCAGCCTTAGAGGGCCAGCCTTAGAGGGCCAGCCTTAGAGGGCCAGCCTTACGGGGCCATCCTTAGAGGGCCAGCCTTAGAGGGCCAGCCTTAGAGGGCCAGCTTAAAGGGCCAGCTTAAAGGGCCAGCCTTAAAGCTGTAGCCTTAAAGGGCCAGCCTTAGAGGGCCAGCCTTACAGGGCCCGCTTAAAGGGCCAGCCTTACAGGGCCCGCTTAAAGGGCCAGCTTAAAGGGCCAGCTTGAAGGGCCAGCTTAAAGGGCCAGCCTTAGAGGGCCAGCCTTAAAGGGCCAGCCTTACATGGCCGACCTTAGAGGGCCAGCCTTAGAGGGCCAGCCTTAGAGGGCCAGCTTAAAGGGCCAGCCTTAGAGGGCCAGCCTTACAGGGCCATCTTAAAGGGCCAGCTTAAAGGGCTAGCCTTAGAGGGCCAGCCTTAAAGGGCCAGCTTAAAGGGCCAGCCTTAGCGGCCCAGCCTTAGAGGGCCAGCCTTAGAGGGCCAGCTGAAAGGGCCAGCCTTAGAGGGCCAGCCTTAGAGGGCCAGCCTTAAGGGGCCATCCTTAGAGGGCCAGCCTTAGAGGGCCAGCCTTAGAGGGCCAGCTTAAAGGGCCAGCTTAAAGGGCCAGCCTTAAAGCTGTAGCCTTAAAGGGCCAGCCTTAGAGGGCCAGCCTTACAGGGCCCGCTTAAAGGGCCAGCCTTACAGGGCCCGCTTAAAGGGCCAGCTTAAAGGGCCAGCCTTAGAGGGCCAGCCTTAGAGGGCCAGCCTTAAAGGGCCAGCCTTAGAGGGCCAGCCTTAAAGGGCCAGACTTAGAGGGCCAGCCTTACAGGGCCAGCTTAAAGGGCCAGCTTAAAGGGCCAGCTTAAAGGGCCAGCCTTAAAGGGCCAGCCTTAAAGGGCCATCCTGAAAGGGCCAGCCTTAAAGGGCCAGCCTTAAAGGGCCAGCCTTGAAGGGCCAGCCTTAGAGGGCCAGCCTTAGAGGGCCAGCCTTAGAGGGCCAGCCTTACAGGGCCAGCTTAAAGGGCCGACCTTAGAGGGCCGACCTTAGAGGGCCAGCCTTAAAGGGCCAGCCTTAAAGGGCCATCTTAAAGGGCCAGCTTAAAGGGCCAGCCTTAGAGGGCCAGCCTTAGAGGGCCCGCTTAAAGGGCCAGCCTTAAAGGGCCAGCCTTAAAGGGCCATCCTGAAAGGGCCAGCCTTAGAGGGCCAGCCTTAGAGGGCCAGCCTTAAAGGGCCAGCTTAAAGGGCCAGCCTTTGAGGGCCAGCCTTTGAGGGCCAGCCTTAAGGGGCCAGCTTAAAGGGCCAGCTTAAAGGGCCAGCCTTAGAGGGCCAGCCTTAGAGGGCCAGTCTTAGAGGGCCAGCATTAGAGGGCCAGCCTTAGAGGGCCAGCCTTAGAGGGCCAGCTTTAGAGGGCCAGCCTTAAAGGGCCAGCCTTAAAGGGCCATCCTGAAAGGGCCATCCTGAAAGGGCCAGCCTTAGAGGGCCAGCCTTACATGGCCGACCTTAGAGGGCCAGCCTTAGAGGGCCAGCCTTAGAGGGCCAGCCTTAGAGGGCCAGCCTTAGAGGCCCAGCCTTAGAGGGCCAGCCTTAAAGGGCCAGCCTTAGAGGGCCAGCCTTAGAAGGCCAGCCTTAGAAGGCCAGCGAGGGTCAGCCTTAAAGGGTTAGCTTAAAGTGCCAGCCTTAAAGGGCCAGTCTTAGGGGGCCAGCGAGGGTCAGCCTTAAAGGGTTAGCTTAAAGTGCCAGTCTTAGAGGGCCAGCCTTAGAGGGCAGCCTTAAAGGGTCAGCTTAGAGGGCCAGACTTGGAGGGCCAGCTTTAGAGGGCCGGCTTAAAAGGCCAGCCTTAATGCGCCAGCTTTAGAGGGCCAGTGTAACCCATGTCTTCCCACCAGCCTAATCATGAGCAGCCATATGACTTGGTCAGCTGACGGTAGGTCCCCTCCTGATTGGCTGTCTGTGCTGCAAGGAAGCAGTAAAAGGCCAGCAGGTGCAGGTCATCAGTGGCTCCTGCTGTGGTTGGTCAACAAGCTGCATGCTCACAACCCTCTTTGATATCCATACCTACAGAAAACAACTTTGCGGTAAGCCTTTCCATTTCACCGGCCATGTCTGTGGCCGCTACATCTGAATGGATATATTATGTATATATATTATATATTATTATCTGTGTGTATATATATATTTCAACTGCTAAACTCATTGCTCGACAGTAAAGTGGGATGAATGCCACAAGTGAACTTTTACTGTCATTATGAAGGATGGCCATCTTGAATTGGATGTATAAGTGTTGGATTATTTACCGGTACATTTTGTAAAGTGGACTGACATGTTAATACCTGTTTCTGGCATTAAAGGGCCAGCCTTGAAGGGCCGCCTTAAAGCTCTAGCCTTAAAGGGTCAGCTTAAAGGGCCAGCCTTAGAGGGCCAGCCTTAAAGGGCCAGCCTTAGAGGGCCAGCCTTACAGGGCCATCTTAAAGGGCCAGCTTAAAGGGCTAGCCTTAGAGGGCCAGCCTTAAAGGGCCAGCTTAAAGGGCCAGCCTTAGAGGGCCAGCCTTAGAGGGCCAGCTGAAAGGGCCAGCCTTAGAGGGCCAGCCTTAGAGGGCCAGCTGAAAGGGCCAGCCTTAGAGGGCCAGCCTTAGAGGGCCAGCCTTAGAGGGCCAGCCTTACGGGGCCATCCTTAGAGGGCCAGCCTTAGAGGGCCAGCCTTAGAGGGCCAGCTTAAAGGGCCAGCTTAAAGGGCCAGCCTTAAAGCTGTAGCCTTAAAGGGCCAGCCTTAGAGGGCCAGCCTTACAGGGCCCGCTTAAAGGGCCAGCCTTACAGGGCCCGCTTAAAGGGCCAGCTTAAAGGGCCAGCTTGAAGGGCCAGCTTAAAGGGCCAGCCTTAGAGGGCCAGCCTTAAAGGGCCAGCCTTACATGGCCGACCTTAGAGGGCCAGCCTTAGAGGGCCAGCCTTAGAGGGCCAGCTTAAAGGGCCAGCCTTAGAGGGCCAGCCTTAGAGGGCCAGCCTTAGAGGGCCAGCCTTAGAGGGCCAGCCTTAAGGGGCCATCCTTAAAGGGCCAGCCTTAGAGGGCCAGCTTAAAGGGCCAGCTTAAAGGACCAGCCTTAAAGCTGTAGCCTTAAAGGGCCAGCCTTAGAGGGCCAGCCTTACAGGGCCCGCTTAAAGGGCCAGCCTTACAGGGCCCAGCCTTAGAGGGCCAGCCTTAAAGGGCCAGCCTTAGAGGGCCAGCCTTAGAAGGCCAGCCTTAGAAGGCCAGCGAGGGTCAGCCTTAAAGGGTTAGCTTAAAGTGCCAGCCTTAAAGGGCCAGTCTTAGGGGGCCAGCGAGGGTCAGCCTTAAAGGGTTAGCTTAAAGTGCCAGTCTTAGAGGGCCAGCCTTAGAGGGCAGCCTTAAAGGGTCAGCTTAGAGGGCCAGACTTGGAGGGCCAGCTTTAGAGGGCCGGCTTAAAAGGCCAGCCTTAATGCGCCAGCTTTAGAGGGCCAGTGTAACCCATGTCTTCCCACCAGCCTAATCATGAGCAGCCATATGACTTGGTCAGCTGACGGTAGGTCCCCTCCTGATTGGCTGTCTGTGCTGCAAGGAAGCAGTAAAAGGCCAGCAGGTGCAGGTCATCAGTGGCTCCTGCTGTGGTTGGTCAACAAGCTGCATGCTCACAACCCTCTTTGATATCCATACCTACAGAAAACAACTTTGCGGTAAGCATTTCCATTTCACCGGCCATGTCTGTGGCCGCTACATCTGAATGGATATATTATGTATATATATTATATATTATTATCTGTGTGTATATATATATTTCAACTGCTAAACTCATTGCTCGACAGTAAAGTGGGATGAATGCCACAAGTGAACTTTTACTGTCATTATGAAGGATGGCCATCTTGAATTGGATGTATAAGTGTTGGATTATTTACCGGTACATTTTGTAAAGTGGACTGACATGTTAATACCTGTTTCTGGCATTAAAGGGCCAGCCTTGAAGGGCCGCCTTAAAGCTCTAGCCTTAAAGGGTCAGCTTAAAGGGCCAGCCTTAGAGGGCCAGCCTTAAAGGGCCAGCCTTAGAGGGCCAGCCTTACAGGGCCATCTTAAAGGGCCAGCTTAAAGGGCTAGCCTTAGAGGGCCAGCCTTAAAGGGCCAGCTTAAAGGGCCAGCCTTAGCGGCCCAGCCTTAGAGGGCCAGCCTTAGAGGGCCAGCTGAAAGGGCCAGCCTTAGAGGGCCAGCCTTAGAGGGCCAGCCTTAGAGGGCCAGCCTTACGGGGCCATCCTTAGAGGGCCAGCCTTAGAGGGCCAGCCTTAGAGGGCCAGCTTAAAGGGCCAGCTTAAAGGGCCAGCCTTAAAGCTGTAGCCTTAAAGGGCCAGCCTTAGAGGGCCAGCCTTACAGGGCCCGCTTAAAGGGCCAGCCTTACAGGGCCCGCTTAAAGGGCCAGCTTAAAGGGCCAGCTTGAAGGGCCAGCTTAAAGGGCCAGCCTTAGAGGGCCAGCCTTAAAGGGCCAGCCTTACATGGCCGACCTTAGAGGGCCAGCCTTAGAGGGCCAGCCTTAGAGGGCCAGCTTAAAGGGCCAGCCTTAGAGGGCCAGCCTTACAGGGCCATCTTAAAGGGCCAGCTTAAAGGGCTAGCCTTAGAGGGCCAGCCTTAAAGGGCCAGCTTAAAGGGCCAGCCTTAGCGGCCCAGCCTTAGAGGGCCAGCCTTAGAGGGCCAGCTGAAAGGGCCAGCCTTAGAGGGCCAGCCTTAGAGGGCCAGCCTTAAGGGGCCATCCTTAGAGGGCCAGCCTTAGAGGGCCAGCTTAAAGGGCCAGCTTAAAGGGCCAGCCTTAAAGCTGTAGCCTTAAAGGGCCAGCCTTAGAGGGCCAGCCTTACAGGGCCCGCTTAAAGGGCCAGCCTTACAGGGCCCGCTTAAAGGGCCAGCTGAAAGGGCCAGCCTTAGAGGGCCAGCCTTAGAGGGCCAGCCTTAAAGGGCCAGCCTTAGAGGGCCAGCCTTAAAGGGCCAGACTTAGAGGGCCAGCCTTACAGGGCCAGCTTAAAGGGCCAGCTTAAAGGGCCAGCTTAAAGGGCCAGCCTTAAAGGGCCAGCCTTAAAGGGCCATCCTGAAAGGGCCAGCCTTAAAGGGCCAGCCTTGAAGGGCCAGCCTTAGAGGGCCAGCCTTAGAGGGCCAGCCTTAGAGGGCCAGCCTTACAGGGCCAGCTTAAAGGGCCGACCTTAGAGGGCCGACCTTAGAGGGCCAGCCTTAAAGGGCCAGCCTTAAAGGGCCATCTTAAAGGGCCAGCTTAAAGGGCCAGCCTTAGAGGGCCAGCCTTAGAGGGCCCGCTTAAAGGGCCAGCCTTAAAGGGCCAGCCTTAAAGGGCCATCCTGAAAGGGCCAGCCTTAGAGGGCCAGCCTTAGAGGGCCAGCCTTAAAGGGCCAGCTTAAAGGGCCAGCCTTTGAGGGCCAGCCTTTGAGGGCCAGCCTTAAGGGGCCAGCTTAAAGGGCCAGCTTAAAGGGCCAGCCTTAGAGGGCCAGCCTTAGAGGGCCAGTCTTAGAGGGCCAGCATTAGAGGGCCAGCCTTAGAGGGCCAGCCTTAGAGGGCCAGCTTTAGAGGGCCAGCCTTAAAGGGCCAGCCTTAAAGGGCCATCCTGAAAGGGCCATCCTGAAAGGGCCAGCCTTAGAGGGCCAGCCTTACATGGCCGACCTTAGAGGGCCAGCCTTAGAGGGCCAGCCTTAGAGGGCCAGCCTTAGAGGCCCAGCCTTAGAGGGCCAGCCTTAAAGGGCCAGCCTTAGAGGGCCAGCCTTAGAAGGCCAGCCTTAGAAGGCCAGCGAGGGTCAGCCTTAAAGGGTTAGCTTAAAGTGCCAGCCTTAAAGGGCCAGTCTTAGGGGGCCAGCGAGGGTCAGCCTTAAAGGGTTAGCTTAAAGTGCCAGTCTTAGAGGGCCAGCCTTAGAGGGCAGCCTTAAAGGGTCAGCTTAGAGGGCCAGACTTGGAGGGCCAGCTTTAGAGGGCCGGCTTAAAAGGCCAGCCTTAATGCGCCAGCTTTAGAGGGCCAGTGTAACCCATGTCTTCCCACCAGCCTAATCATGAGCAGCCATATGACTTGGTCAGCTGACGGTAGGTCCCCTCCTGATTGGCTGTCTGTGCTGCAAGGAAGCAGTAAAAGGCCAGCAGGTGCAGGTCATCAGTGGCTCCTGCTGTGGTTGGTCAACAAGCTGCATGCTCACAACCCTCTTTGATATCCATACCTACAGAAAACAACTTTGCGGTAAGCCTTTCCATTTCACCGGCCATGTCTGTGGCCGCTACATCTGAATGGATATATTATGTATATATATTATATATTATTATCTGTGTGTATATATATATTTCAACTGCTAAACTCATTGCTCGACAGTAAAGTGGGATGAATGCCACAAGTGAACTTTTACTGTCATTATGAAGGATGGCCATCTTGAATTGGATGTATAAGTGTTGGATTATTTACCGGTACATTTTGTAAAGTGGACTGACATGTTAATACCTGTTTCTGGCATTAAAGGGCCAGCCTTGAAGGGCCGCCTTAAAGCTCTAGCCTTAAAGGGTCAGCTTAAAGGGCCAGCCTTAGAGGGCCAGCCTTAAAGGGCCAGCCTTAGAGGGCCAGCCTTACAGGGCCATCTTAAAGGGCCAGCTTAAAGGGCTAGCCTTAGAGGGCCAGCCTTAAAGGGCCAGCTTAAAGGGCCAGCCTTAGAGGGCCAGCCTTAGAGGGCCAGCTGAAAGGGCCAGCCTTAGAGGGCCAGCCTTAGAGGGCCAGCTGAAAGGGCCAGCCTTAGAGGGCCAGCCTTAGAGGGCCAGCCTTAGAGGGCCAGCCTTACGGGGCCATCCTTAGAGGGCCAGCCTTAGAGGGCCAGCCTTAGAGGGCCAGCTTAAAGGGCCAGCTTAAAGGGCCAGCCTTAAAGCTGTAGCCTTAAAGGGCCAGCCTTAGAGGGCCAGCCTTACAGGGCCCGCTTAAAGGGCCAGCCTTACAGGGCCCGCTTAAAGGGCCAGCTTAAAGGGCCAGCTTGAAGGGCCAGCTTAAAGGGCCAGCCTTAGAGGGCCAGCCTTAAAGGGCCAGCCTTACATGGCCGACCTTAGAGGGCCAGCCTTAGAGGGCCAGCCTTAGAGGGCCAGCTTAAAGGGCCAGCCTTAGAGGGCCAGCCTTAGAGGGCCAGCCTTAGAGGGCCAGCCTTAGAGGGCCAGCCTTAAGGGGCCATCCTTAAAGGGCCAGCCTTAGAGGGCCAGCTTAAAGGGCCAGCTTAAAGGACCAGCCTTAAAGCTGTAGCCTTAAAGGGCCAGCCTTAGAGGGCCAGCCTTACAGGGCCCGCTTAAAGGGCCAGCCTTACAGGGCCCGCTTAAAGGGCCAGCTTAAAGGGCCAGCCTTAGAGGGCCAGCCTTTAAGGGCCAGCCTTAAAGGCCAGCCTTAAAGGGCCAGCCTTAGAGGGCCAGCCTTACAGGGCCAGCTTAAAGGGCCAGCTTAAAGGGCCAGCCTTAGAGGGCCAGCCTTAAAGGGCCAGCCTTAAAGGGCCAGCCTTAGAGGGCCAGCCTTAGAGGGCCAGCCTTAGAGGGCCAGCTTAAAGAGCCAGCCTTAGAGGGCCAGCCTTAGAGGGCCAGCCTTAAGGGGCCATCCGTAAAGGGCCAGCCTTAGAGGGCCAGCCTTAGAGGGCCAGCTTAAAGGGCCAGCTTAAAGGGCCAGCCTTAAAGCTGTAGCCTTAAAGGGCCAGCCTTAGAGGGCCGGCCTTACAGGGCCCGCTTAAAGGGCCAGCCTTACAGGGCCCGCTTAAAGGGCCAGCTTAAAGGGCCAGCCTTAGAGGGCCAGCCTTAAAGGGCCAGCCTTAGAGGGCCAGCCTTAAAGGGCCAGACTTAGAGGGCCAGCCTTACAGGGCCAGCTTAAAGGGCCAGCTTAAAGGGCCAGCCTTAAAGGGCCATCCTGAAAGGGCCAGCCTTAAAGGGCCAGCCTTAAAGGGCCAGCCTTAAAGGGCCAGCCTTGAAGGGCCAGCCTTAGAGGGCCAGCCTTACAGGGCCAGCTTAAAGGGCCGACCTTAGAGGGCCAGCCTTAAAGGGCCAGCTTAAAGGGCCAGCTTAAAGGGCCAGCCTTAGAGGGCCAGCCTTAGAGGGCCAGCCTTACAGGGCCCGCTTAAAGGGCCAGCCTTAAAGGGCCAGCCTTAGAGGGCCAGCCTTAAAGGGCCAGCTTAAAGGGCCAGCCTTAGAGGGCCAGCCTTAGAGGGCCAGCCTTTGAGGGCCAGCCTTAGAGGGCAAGCCTTAAGGGGCCAGCTTAAAGGGCCAGCTTAAAGGGCCAGCCTTAGAGGGCCAGCCTTAGAGGGCCAGTCTTAGAGGGCCAGCATTAGAGGGCCAGCCTTAGAGGGCCAGCCTTAGAGGGCCAGCTTTAGAGGGCCAGCCTTAAAGGGCCAGCCTTAAAGGGCCATCCTGAAAGGGCCATCCTGAAAGGGCCAGCCTTAGAGGGCCAGCCTTACATGGCCGACCTTAGAGGGCCAGCCTTAGAGGGCCAGCCTTAGAGGGCCAGCCTTAGAGGCCCAGCCTTAGAGGGCCAGCCTTAAAGGGCCAGCCTTAGAGGGCCAGCCTTAGAAGGCCAGCCTTAGAAGGCCAGCGAGGGTCAGCCTTAAAGGGTTAGCTTAAAGTGCCAGCCTTAAAGGGCCAGTCTTAGGGGGCCAGCGAGGGTCAGCCTTAAAGGGTTAGCTTAAAGTGCCAGTCTTAGAGGGCCAGCCTTAGAGGGCAGCCTTAAAGGGTCAGCTTAGAGGGCCAGACTTGGAGGGCCAGCTTTAGAGGGCCGGCTTAAAAGGCCAGCCTTAATGCGCCAGCTTTAGAGGGCCAGTGTAACCCATGTCTTCCCACCAGCCTAATCATGAGCAGCCATATGACTTGGTCAGCTGACGGTAGGTCCCCTCCTGATTGGCTGTCTGTGCTGCAAGGAAGCAGTAAAAGGCCAGCAGGTGCAGGTCATCAGTGGCTCCTGCTGTGGTTGGTCAACAAGCTGCATGCTCACAACCCTCTTTGATATCCATACCTACAGAAAACAACTTTGCGGTAAGCCTTTCCATTTCACCGGCCATGTCTGTGGCCGCTACATCTGAATGGATATATTATGTATATATATTATATATTATTATCTGTGTGTATATATATATTTCAACTGCTAAACTCATTGCTCGACAGTAAAGTGGGATGAATGCCACAAGTGAACTTTTACTGTCATTATGAAGGATGGCCATCTTGAATTGGATGTATAAGTGTTGGATTATTTACCGGTACATTTTGTAAAGTGGACTGACATGTTAATACCTGTTTCTGGCATTAAAGGGCCAGCCTTGAAGGGCCGCCTTAAAGCTCTAGCCTTAAAGGGTCAGCTTAAAGGGCCAGCCTTAGAGGGCCAGCCTTAAAGGGCCAGCCTTAGAGGGCCAGCCTTACAGGGCCATCTTAAAGGGCCAGCTTAAAGGGCTAGCCTTAGAGGGCCAGCCTTAAAGGGCCAGCTTAAAGGGCCAGCCTTAGCGGCCCAGCCTTAGAGGGCCAGCCTTAGAGGGCCAGCTGAAAGGGCCAGCCTTGGAGGGCCAGCCTTAGAGGGCCAGCCTTAGAGGGCCAGCCTTAAGGGGCCAGCCTTAGAGGGCCAGCCTTAGAGGCCCAGCCTTAGAGGGCCAGCCTTAAAGGGCCAGCCTTAGAGGGCCAGCCTTACAGGGCCAGCTTAAAGGGCCAGCTTAAAGGGCCAGCCTTAGAGGGCCAGCCTTAAAGGGCCAGCCTTAAAGGGCCAGCCTTAGAGGGCCAGCTTAAAGAGCCAGCCTTAGAGGGCCAGCCTTAGAGGGCCAGCCTTAAGGGGCCATCCGTAAAGGGCCAGCCTTAGAGGGCCAGCCTTAGAGGGCCAGCTTAAAGGGCCAGCTTAAAGGGCCAGCCTTAAAGCTGTAGCCTTAAAGGGCCAGCCTTAGAGGGCCAGCCTTACAGGGCCCGCTTAAAGGGCCAGCCTTACAGGGCCCGCTTAAAGGGCCAGCTTAAAGGGCCAGCCTTAGAGGGCCAGCCTTAAAGGGCCAGCCTTAGAGGGCCAGCCTTAAAGGGCCAGACTTAGAGGGCCAGCCTTACAGGGCCAGCTTAAAGGGCCAGCTTAAAGGGCCAGCCTTAAAGGGCCATCCTGAAAGGGCCAGCCTTAAAGGGCCAGCCTTAAAGGGCCAGCCTTAAAGGGCCAGCCTTGAAGGGCCAGCCTTACAGGGCCAGCCTTACAGGGCCAGCTTAAAGGGCCGACCTTAGAGGGCCAGCCTTAAAGGGCCAGCTTAAAGGGCCAGCTTAAAGGGCCAGCCTTAGAGGGCCAGCCTTAGAGGGCCAGCCTTAGAGGGCCAGCCTTACAGGGCCCGCTTAAAGGGCCAGCCTTAAAGGGCCAGCCTTAGAGGGCCAGCCTTAAAGGGCCAGCTTAAAGGGCCAGCCTTAGAGGGCCAGCCTTAGAGGGCCAGCCTTTGAGGGCCAGCCTTAGAGGGCAAGCCTTAAGGGGCCAGCTTAAAGGGCCAGCTTAAAGGGCCAGCCTTAGAGGGCCAGCCTTAGAGGGCCAGTCTTAGAGGGCCAGCATTAGAGGGCCAGCCTTAGAGGGCCAGCCTTAGAGGGCCAGCTTTAGAGGGCCAGCCTTAAAGGGCCAGCCTTAAAGGGCCATCCTGAAAGGGCCATCCTGAAAGGGCCAGCCTTAGAGGGCCAGCCTTACATGGCCGACCTTAGAGGGCCAGCCTTAGAGGGCCAGCCTTAGAGGGCCAGCCTTAGAGGCCCAGCCTTAGAGGGCCAGCCTTAAAGGGCCAGCCTTAGAGGGCCAGCCTTAGAAGGCCAGCCTTAGAAGGCCAGCGAGGGTCAGCCTTAAAGGGTTAGCTTAAAGTGCCAGCCTTAAAGGGCCAGTCTTAGGGGGCCAGCGAGGGTCAGCCTTAAAGGGTTAGCTTAAAGTGCCAGTCTTAGAGGGCCAGCCTTAGAGGGCAGCCTTAAAGGGTCAGCTTAGAGGGCCAGACTTGGAGGGCCAGCTTTAGAGGGCCGGCTTAAAAGGCCAGCCTTAATGCGCCAGCTTTAGAGGGCCAGTGTAACCCATGTCTTCCCACCAGCCTAATCATGAGCAGCCATATGACTTGGTCAGCTGACGGTAGGTCCCCTCCTGATTGGCTGTCTGTGCTGCAAGGAAGCAGTAAAAGGCCAGCAGGTGCAGGTCATCAGTGGCTCCTGCTGTGGTTGGTCAACAAGCTGCATGCTCACAACCCTCTTTGATATCCATACCTACAGAAAACAACTTTGCGGTAAGCCTTTCCATTTCACCGGCCATGTCTGTGGCCGCTACATCTGAATGGATATATTATGTATATATATTATATATTATTATCTGTGTGTATATATATATTTCAACTGCTAAACTCATTGCTCGACAGTAAAGTGGGATGAATGCCACAAGTGAACTTTTACTGTCATTATGAAGGATGGCCATCTTGAATTGGATGTATAAGTGTTGGATTATTTACCGGTACATTTTGTAAAGTGGACTGACATGTTAATACCTGTTTCTGGCATTAAAGGGCCAGCCTTGAAGGGCCGCCTTAAAGCTCTAGCCTTAAAGGGTCAGCTTAAAGGGCCAGCCTTAGAGGGCCAGCCTTAAAGGGCCAGCCTTAGAGGGCCAGCCTTACAGGGCCATCTTAAAGGGCCAGCTTAAAGGGCTAGCCTTAGAGGGCCAGCCTTAAAGGGCCAGCTTAAAGGGCCAGCCTTAGCGGCCCAGCCTTAGAGGGCCAGCCTTAGAGGGCCAGCTGAAAGGGCCAGCCTTAGAGGGCCAGCCTTAGAGGGCCAGCCTTAAGGGGCCATCCTTAGAGGGCCAGCCTTAGAGGGCCAGCCTTAGAGGGCCAGCTTAAAGGGCCAGCTTAAAGGGCCAGCCTTAAAGCTGTAGCCTTAAAGGGCCAGCCTTAGAGGGCCAGCCTTACAGGGCCCGCTTAAAGGGCCAGCCTTACAGGGCCCGCTTAAAGGGCCAGCTTAAAGGGCCAGCCTTAGAGGGCCAGCCTTAGAGGGCCAGCCTTAAAGGGCCAGCCTTAGAGGGCCAGCCTTAAAGGGCCAGACTTAGAGGGCCAGCCTTACAGGGCCAGCTTAAAGGGCCAGCTTAAAGGGCCAGCCTTAAAGGGCCAGCCTTAAAGGGCCATCCTGAAAGGGCCAGCCTTAAAGGGCCAGCCTTAAAGGGCCAGCCTTGAAGGGCCAGCCTTAGAGGGCCAGCCTTAGAGGGCCAGCCTTAGAGGGCCAGCCTTACAGGGCCAGCTTAAAGGGCCGACCTTAGAGGGCCGACCTTAGAGGGCCAGCCTTAAAGGGCCAGCTTAAAGGGCCATCTTAAAGGGCCAGCTTAAAGGGCCAGCCTTAGAGGGCCAGCCTTAGAGGGCCCGCTTAAAGGGCCAGCCTTAAAGGGCCAGCCTTAAAGGGCCATCCTGAAAGGGCCAGCCTTAGAGGGCCAGCCTTAGAGGGCCAGCCTTAAAGGGCCAGCTTAAAGGGCCAGCCTTTGAGGGCCAGCCTTTGAGGGCCAGCCTTAAGGGGCCAGCTTAAAGGGCCAGCTTAAAGGGCCAGCCTTAGAGGGCCAGCCTTAGAGGGCCAGTCTTAGAGGGCCAGCATTAGAGGGCCAGCCTTAGAGGGCCAGCCTTAGAGGGCCAGCTTTAGAGGGCCAGCCTTAAAGGGCCAGCCTTAAAGGGCCATCCTGAAAGGGCCATCCTGAAAGGGCCAGCCTTAGAGGGCCAGCCTTACATGGCCGACCTTAGAGGGCCAGCCTTAGAGGGCCAGCCTTAGAGGGCCAGCCTTAGAGGGCCAGCCTTAGAGGCCCAGCCTTAGAGGGCCAGCCTTAAAGGGCCAGCCTTAGAGGGCCAGCCTTAGAAGGCCAGCCTTAGAAGGCCAGCGAGGGTCAGCCTTAAAGGGTTAGCTTAAAGTGCCAGCCTTAAAGGGCCAGTCTTAGGGGGCCAGCGAGGGTCAGCCTTAAAGGGTTAGCTTAAAGTGCCAGTCTTAGAGGGCCAGCCTTAGAGGGCAGCCTTAAAGGGTCAGCTTAGAGGGCCAGACTTGGAGGGCCAGCTTTAGAGGGCCGGCTTAAAAGGCCAGCCTTAATGCGCCAGCTTTAGAGGGCCAGTGTAACCCATGTCTTCCCACCAGCCTAATCATGAGCAGCCATATGACTTGGTCAGCTGACGGTAGGTCCCCTCCTGATTGGCTGTCTGTGCTGCAAGGAAGCAGTAAAAGGCCAGCAGGTGCAGGTCATCAGTGGCTCCTGCTGTGGTTGGTCAACAAGCTGCATGCTCACAACCCTCTTTGATATCCATACCTACAGAAAACAACTTTGCGGTAAGCCTTTCCATTTCACCGGCCATGTCTGTGGCCGCTACATCTGAATGGATATATTATGTATATATATTATATATTATTATCTGTGTGTATATATATATTTCAACTGCTAAACTCATTGCTCGACAGTAAAGTGGGATGAATGCCACAAGTGAACTTTTACTGTCATTATGAAGGATGGCCATCTTGAATTGGATGTATAAGTGTTGGATTATTTACCGGTACATTTTGTAAAGTGGACTGACATGTTAATACCTGTTTCTGGCATTAAAGGGCCAGCCTTGAAGGGCCGCCTTAAAGCTCTAGCCTTAAAGGGTCAGCTTAAAGGGCCAGCCTTAGAGGGCCAGCCTTAAAGGGCCAGCCTTAGAGGGCCAGCCTTACAGGGCCATCTTAAAGGGCCAGCTTAAAGGGCTAGCCTTAGAGGGCCAGCCTTAAAGGGCCAGCTTAAAGGGCCAGCCTTAGCGGCCCAGCCTTAGAGGGCCAGCCTTAGAGGGCCAGCTGAAAGGGCCAGCCTTAGAGGGCCAGCCTTAGAGGGCCAGCCTTAGAGGGCCAGCCTTACGGGGCCATCCTTAGAGGGCCAGCCTTAGAGGGCCAGCCTTAGAGGGCCAGCTTAAAGGGCCAGCTTAAAGGGCCAGCCTTAAAGCTGTAGCCTTAAAGGGCCAGCCTTAGAGGGCCAGCCTTACAGGGCCCGCTTAAAGGGCCAGCCTTACAGGGCCCGCTTAAAGGGCCAGCTTAAAGGGCCAGCTTGAAGGGCCAGCTTAAAGGGCCAGCCTTAGAGGGCCAGCCTTAAAGGGCCAGCCTTACATGGCCGACCTTAGAGGGCCAGCCTTAGAGGGCCAGCCTTAGAGGGCCAGCTTAAAGGGCCAGCCTTAGAGGGCCAGCCTTAGAGGGCCAGCCTTAGAGGGCCAGCCTTAGAGGGCCAGCCTTAAGGGGCCATCCTTAAAGGGCCAGCCTTAGAGGGCCAGCTTAAAGGGCCAGCTTAAAGGACCAGCCTTAAAGCTGTAGCCTTAAAGGGCCAGCCTTAGAGGGCCAGCCTTACAGGGCCCGCTTAAAGGGCCAGCCTTACAGGGCCCGCTTAAAGGGCCAGCTTAAAGGGCCAGCCTTAGAGGGCCAGCCTTTAAGGGCCAGCCTTAAAGGCCAGCCTTAAAGGGCCAGCCTTAGAGGGCCAGCCTTAAAGGGCCAGCCTTAGAGGGCCAGCCTTACAGGGCCAGCTTAAAGGGCCAGCTTAAAGGGCCAGCCTTAGAGGGCCAGCCTTAGAGGGCCAGCCTTAGAGGGCCAGCCTTAGAGGGCCAGCCTTAGAGGGCCAGCTTAAAGAGCCAGCCTTAGAGGGCCAGCCTTAAGGGGCCATCCGTAAAGGGCCAGCCTTAGAGGGCCAGCCTTAGAGGGCCAGCCTTAGAGGGCCAGCTTAAAGGGCCAGCCTTAAAGCTGTAGCCTTAAAGGGCCAGCCTTAGAGGGCCAGCCTTACAGGGCCCGCTTAAAGGGCCAGCCTTACAGGGCCCGCTTAAAGGGCCAGCTTAAAGGGCCAGCCTTAGAGGGCCAGCCTTAAAGGGCCAGCCTTAGAGGGCCAGCCTTAAAGGGCCAGCCTTACAGGGCCAGCCTTACAGGGCCAGCTTAAAGGGCCAGCTTAAAGGGCCAGCCTTAAAGGGCCATCCTGAAAGGGCCAGCCTTAAAGGGCCAGCCTTAAAGGGCCAGCCTTAAAGGGCCAGCCTTGAAGGGCCAGCCTTAGAGGGCCAGCCTTACAGGGCCAGCTTAAAGGGCCGACCTTAGAGGGCCAGCCTTAAAGGGCCAGCTTAAAGGGCCAGCTTAAAGGGCCAGCCTTAGAGGGCCAGCCTTAGAGGGCCAGCCTTACAGGGCCCGCTTAAAGGGCCAGCCTTAAAGGGCCAGCCTTAGAGGGCCAGCCTTAAAGGGCCAGCCTTAAAGGGCCAGCTTAAAGGGCCAGCCTTAGAGGGCCAGCCTTTGAGGGCCAGCCTTAGAGGGCAAGCCTTAAGGGGCCAGCTTAAAGGGCCAGCTTAAAGGGCCAGCTTAAAGGGCCAGCCTTAGAGGGCCAGCCTTAGAGGGCCAGTCTTAGAGGGCCAGCATTAGAGGGCCAGCCTTAGAGGGCCAGCCTTAGAGGGCCAGCCTTAGAGGGCCAGCTTTAAAGGGCCAGCCTTAAAGGGCCATCCTGAAAGGGCCATCCTGAAAGGGCCAGCCTTAGAGGGCCAGCCTTACATGGCCGACCTTAGAGGGCCAGCCTTAGAGGGCCAGCCTTAGAGGGCCAGCCTTAGAGGCCCAGCCTTAGAGGGCCAGCCTTAAAGGGCCAGCCTTAGAGGGCCAGCCTTAGAAGGCCAGCCTTAGAAGGCCAGCGAGGGTCAGCCTTAAAGGGTTAGCTTAAAGTGCCAGCCTTAAAGGGCCAGTCTTAGGGGGCCAGCGAGGGTCAGCCTTAAAGGGTTAGCTTAAAGTGCCAGTCTTAGAGGGCCAGCCTTAGAGGGCAGCCTTAAAGGGTCAGCTTAGAGGGCCAGACTTGGAGGGCCAGCTTTAGAGGGCCGGCTTAAAAGGCCAGCCTTAATGCGCCAGCTTTAGAGGGCCAGTGTAACCCATGTCTTCCCACCAGCCTAATCATGAGCAGCCATATGACTTGGTCAGCTGACGGTAGGTCCCCTCCTGATTGGCTGTCTGTGCTGCAAGGAAGCAGTAAAAGGCCAGCAGGTGCAGGTCATCAGTGGCTCCTGCTGTGGTTGGTCAACAAGCTGCATGCTCACAACCCTCTTTGATATCCATACCTACAGAAAACAACTTTGCGGTAAGCCTTTCCATTTCACCGGCCATGTCTGTGGCCGCTACATCTGAATGGATATATTATGTATATATATTATATATTATTATCTGTGTGTATATATATATTTCAACTGCTAAACTCATTGCTCGACAGTAAAGTGGGATGAATGCCACAAGTGAACTTTTACTGTCATTATGAAGGATGGCCATCTTGAATTGGATGTATAAGTGTTGGATTATTTACCGGTACATTTTGTAAAGTGGACTGACATGTTAATACCTGTTTCTGGCATTAAAGGGCCAGCCTTGAAGGGCCGCCTTAAAGCTCTAGCCTTAAAGGGTCAGCTTAAAGGGCCAGCCTTAGAGGGCCAGCCTTAAAGGGCCAGCCTTAGAGGGCCAGCCTTACAGGGCCATCTTAAAGGGCCAGCTTAAAGGGCTAGCCTTAGAGGGCCAGCCTTAAAGGGCCAGCTTAAAGGGCCAGCCTTAGCGGCCCAGCCTTAGAGGGCCAGCCTTAGAGGGCCAGCTGAAAGGGCCAGCCTTGGAGGGCCAGCCTTAGAGGGCCAGCCTTAGAGGGCCAGCCTTAAGGGGCCATCCTTAGAGGGCCAGCCTTAGAGGCCCAGCCTTAGAGGGCCAGCCTTAAAGGGCCAGCCTTAGAGGGCCAGCCTTACAGGGCCAGCTTAAAGGGCCAGCTTAAAGGGCCAGCCTTAGAGGGCCAGCCTTAAAGGGCCAGCCTTAAAGGGCCAGCCTTAGAGGGCCAGCCTTAGAGGGCCAGCCTTAGAGGGCCAGCTTAAAGAGCCAGCCTTAGAGGGCCAGCCTTAGAGGGCCAGCCTTAAGGGGCCATCCGTAAAGGGCCAGCCTTAGAGGGCCAGCCTTAGAGGGCCAGCTTAAAGGGCCAGCTTAAAGGGCCAGCCTTAAAGCTGTAGCCTTAAAGGGCCAGCCTTAGAGGGCCAGCCTTACAGGGCCCGCTTAAAGGGCCAGCCTTACAGGGCCCGCTTAAAGGGCCAGCTTAAAGGGCCAGCCTTAGAGGGCCAGCCTTAAAGGGCCAGCCTTAGAGGGCCAGCCTTAAAGGGCCAGACTTAGAGGGCCAGCCTTACAGGGCCAGCTTAAAGGGCCAGCTTAAAGGGCCAGCCTTAAAGGGCCATCCTGAAAGGGCCAGCCTTAAAGGGCCAGCCTTAAAGGGCCAGCCTTAAAGGGCCAGCCTTGAAGGGCCAGCCTTAGAGGGCCAGCCTTACAGGGCCAGCTTAAAGGGCCGACCTTAGAGGGCCAGCCTTAAAGGGCCAGCTTAAAGGGCCAGCTTAAAGGGCCAGCCTTAGAGGGCCAGCCTTAGAGGGCCAGCCTTACAGGGCCCGCTTAAAGGGCCAGCCTTAAAGGGCCAGCCTTAGAGGGCCAGCCTTAAAGGGCCAGCTTAAAGGGCCAGCCTTAGAGGGCCAGCCTTAGAGGGCCAGCCTTTGAGGGCCAGCCTTAGAGGGCAAGCCTTAAGGGGCCAGCTTAAAGGGCCAGCTTAAAGGGCCAGCCTTAGAGGGCCAGCCTTAGAGGGCCAGTCTTAGAGGGCCAGCATTAGAGGGCCAGCCTTAGAGGGCCAGCCTTAGAGGGCCAGCTTTAGAGGGCCAGCCTTAAAGGGCCAGCCTTAAAGGGCCATCCTGAAAGGGCCATCCTGAAAGGGCCAGCCTTAGAGGGCCAGCCTTACATGGCCGACCTTAGAGGGCCAGCCTTAGAGGGCCAGCCTTAGAGGGCCAGCCTTAGAGGCCCAGCCTTAGAGGGCCAGCCTTAAAGGGCCAGCCTTAGAGGGCCAGCCTTAGAAGGCCAGCCTTAGAAGGCCAGCGAGGGTCAGCCTTAAAGGGTTAGCTTAAAGTGCCAGCCTTAAAGGGCCAGTCTTAGGGGGCCAGCGAGGGTCAGCCTTAAAGGGTTAGCTTAAAGTGCCAGTCTTAGAGGGCCAGCCTTAGAGGGCAGCCTTAAAGGGTCAGCTTAGAGGGCCAGCCTTGGAGGGCCAGCTTTAGAGGGCCGGCTTAAAAGGCCAGCCTTAATGCGCCAGCTTTAGAGGGCCAGTGTAACCCATGTCTTCCCACCAGCCTAATCATGAGCAGCCATATGACTTGGTCAGCTGACGGTAGGTCCCCTCCTGATTGGCTGTCTGTGCTGCAAGGAAGCAGTAAAAGGCCAGCAGGTGCAGGTCATCAGTGGCTCCTGCTGTGGTTGGTCAACAAGCTGCATGCTCACAACCCTCTTTGATATCCATACCTACAGAAAACAACTTTGCGGTAAGCCTTTCCATTTCACCGGCCATGTCTGTGGCCGCTACATCTGAATGGATATATTATGTATATATATTATATATTATTATCTGTGTGTATATATATATTTCAACTGCTAAACTCATTGCTCGACAGTAAAGTGGGATGAATGCCACAAGTGAACTTTTACTGTCATTATGAAGGATGGCCATCTTGAATTGGATGTATAAGTGTTGGATTATTTACCGGTACATTTTGTAAAGTGGACTGACATGTTAATACCTGTTTCTGGCATTAAAGGGCCAGCCTTGAAGGGCCGCCTTAAAGCTCTAGCCTTAAAGGGTCAGCTTAAAGGGCCAGCCTTAGAGGGCCAGCCTTAAAGGGCCAGCCTTAGAGGGCCAGCCTTACAGGGCCATCTTAAAGGGCCAGCTTAAAGGGCTAGCCTTAGAGGGCCAGCCTTAAAGGGCCAGCTTAAAGGGCCAGCCTTAGCGACCCAGCCTTAGAGGGCCAGCCTTAGAGGGCCAGCTGAAAGGGCCAGCCTTAGAGGGCCAGCCTTAGAGGGCCAGCCTTAAGGGGCCATCCTTAGAGGGCCAGCCTTAGAGGGCCAGCCATAGAGGGCCAGCTTAAAGGGCCAGCTTAAAGGGCCAGCCTTAAAGCTGTAGCCTTAAAGGGCCAGCCTTAGAGGGCCAGCCTTACAGGGCCCGCTTAAAGGGCCAGCCTTACAGGGCCCGCTTAAAGGGCCAGCTTAAAGGGCCAGCCTTAGAGGGCCAGCCTTAGAGGGCCAGCCTTAAAGGGCCAGCCTTAGAGGGCCAGCCTTAAAGGGCCAGACTTTGAGGGCCAGCCTTACAGGGCCAGCTTAAAGGGCCAGCTTAAAGGGCCAGCCTTAAAGGGCCAGCCTTAAAGGGCCAGCCTTAAAGGGCCAGCCTTAAAGGGCCAGCCTTGAAGGGCCAGCCTTAGAGGGCCAGCCTTAGAGGGCCAGCCTTAGAGGGCCAGCCTTAGAGGGCCAGCCTTACAGGGCCAGCTTAAAGGGCCGACCTTAGAGGGCCGACCTTAGAGGGCCAGCCTTAAAGGGCCAGCTTAAAGGGCCATCTTAAAGGGCCAGCTTAAAGGGCCAGCCTTAGAGGGCCAGCCTTAGAGGGCCCGCTTAAAGGGCCAGCCTTAAAGGGCCAGCCTTAAAGGGCCATCCTGAAAGGGCCAGCCTTAGAGGGCCAGCCTTAGAGGGCCAGCCTTAAAGGGCCAGCTTAAAGGGCCAGCCTTTGAGGGCCAGCCTTTGAGGGCCAGCCTTAAGGGGCCAGCTTAAAGGGCCAGCTTAAAGGGCCAGCCTTAGAGGGCCAGCCTTAGAGGGCCAGTCTTAGAGGGCCAGCATTAGAGGGCCAGCCTTAGAGGGCCAGCCTTAGAGGGCCAGCTTTAGAGGGCCAGCCTTAAAGGGCCAGCTTTAGAGGGCCAGCCTTAAAGGGCCAGCCTTAAAGGGCCATCCTGAAAGGGCCATCCTGAAAGGGCCAGCCTTAGAGGGCCAGCCTTACATGGCCGACCTTAGAGGGCCAGCCTTAGAGGGCCAGCCTTAGAGGGCCAGCCTTAGAGGCCCAGCCTTAGAGGGCCAGCCTTAAAGGGCCAGCCTTAGAGGGCCAGCCTTAGAAGGCCAGCCTTAGAAGGCCAGCGAGGGTCAGCCTTAAAGGGTTAGCTTAAAGTGCCAGCCTTAAAGGGCCAGTCTTAGGGGGCCAGCGAGGGTCAGCCTTAAAGGGTTAGCTTAAAGTGCCAGTCTTAGAGGGCCAGCCTTAGAGGGCAGCCTTAAAGGGTCAGCTTAGAGGGCCAGACTTGGAGGGCCAGCTTTAGAGGGCAAGCTTAAAAGGCCAGCCTTAATGCGCCAGCTTTAGAGGGCCAGTGTAACCCATGTCTTCCCACCAGCCTAATCATGAGCAGCCATATGACTTGGTCAGCTGACGGTAGGTCCCCTCCTGATTGGCTGTCTGTGCTGCAAGGAAGCAGTAAAAGGCCAGCAGGTGCAGGTCATCAGTGGCTCCTGCTGTGGTTGGTCAACAAGCTGCATGCTCACAACCCTCTTTGATATCCATACCTACAGAAAACAACTTTGCGGTAAGCCTTTCCATTTCACCGGCCATGTCTGTGGCCGCTACATCTGAATGGATATATTATGTATATATATTATATATTATTATCTGTGTGTATATATATATTTCAACTGCTAAACTCATTGCTCGACAGTAAAGTGGGATGAATGCCACAAGTGAACTTTTACTGTCATTATGAAGGATGGCCATCTTGAATTGGATGTATAAGTGTTGGATTATTTACCGGTACATTTTGTAAAGTGAACTGACATGTTAATACCTGTTTCTGGCATTAAAGGGCCAGCCTTGAAGGGCCGCCTTAAAGCTCTAGCCTTAAAGGGTCAGCTTAAAGGGCCAGCCTTAGAGGGCCAGCCTTAAAGGGCCAGCCTTAGAGGGCCAGCCTTACAGGGCCATCTTAAAGGGCCAGCTTAAAGGGCTAGCCTTAGAGGGCCAGCCTTAAAGGGCCAGCTTAAAGGGCCAGCCTTAGCGGCCCAGCCTTAGAGGGCCAGCCTTAGAGGGCCAGCTGAAAGGGCCAGCCTTAGAGGGCCAGCCTTAGAGGGCCAGCCTTAGAGGGCCAGCCTTACGGAACCATCCTTAGAGGGCCAGCTTAAAGTGCCAGCTTAAAGGGCCAGCCTTAAAGCTGTAGCCTTAAAGGGCCAGCCTTAGAGGGCCAGCCTTACAGGGCCCGCTTAAAGGGCCAGCCTTACAGGGCCCGCTTAAAGGGCCAGCTTAAAGGGCCAGCTTGAAGGGCCAGCTTAAAGGGCCAGCCTTAGAGGGCCAGCCTTAAAGGGCCAGCCTTACATGGCCGACCTTAGAGGGCCAGCCTTAGAGGGCCAGCCTTAGAGGGCCAGCTTAAAGGGCCAGCCTTAGAGGGCCAGCCTTAGAGGGCCAGCCTTAGAGGGCCAGCCTTAGAGGGCCAGCCTTAAGGGGCCAGCTTAAAGGACCAGCCTTAAAGCTGTAGCCTTAAAGGGCCAGCCTTAGAGGGCCAGCCTTACAGGGCCCGCTTAAAGGGCCAGCCTTACAGGGCCCGCTTAAAGGGCCAGCTTAAAGGGCCAGCCTTAGAGGGCCAGCCTTTAAGGGCCAGCCTTAAAGGCCAGCCTTAAAGGGCCAGCCTTAGAGGGCCAGCCTTACAGGGCCAGCTTAAAGGGCCAGCTTAAAGGGCCAGCCTTAGAGGGCCAGCCTTAAAGGGCCAGCCTTAAAGGGCCAGCCTTAGAGGGCCAGCCTTAGAGGGCCAGCCTTAGAGGGCCAGCTTAAAGAGCCAGCCTTAGAGGGCCAGCCTTAGAGGGCCAGCCTTAAGGGGCCATCCGTAAAGGGCCAGCCTTAGAGGGCCAGCCTTAGAGGGCCAGCTTAAAGGGCCAGCTTAAAGGGCCAGCCTTAAAGCTGTAGCCTTAAAGGGCCAGCCTTAGAGGGCCAGCCTTACAGGGCCCGCTTAAAGGGCCAGCCTTACAGGGCCCGCTTAAAGGGCCAGCTTAAAGGGCCAGCCTTAGAGGGCCAGCCTTAAAGGGCCAGCCTTAGAGGGCCAGCCTTAAAGGGCCAGACTTAGAGGGCCAGCCTTACAGGGCCAGCTTAAAGGGCCAGCTTAAAGGGCCAGCCTTAAAGGGCCATCCTGAAAGGGCCAGCCTTAAAGGGCCAGCCTTAAAGGGCCAGCCTTAAAGGGCCAGCCTTGAAGGGCCAGCCTTAGAGGGCCAGCCTTACAGGGCCAGCTTAAAGGGCCGACCTTAGAGGGCCAGCCTTAAAGGGCCAGCTTAAAGGGCCAGCTTAAAGGGCCAGCCTTAGAGGGCCAGCCTTAGAGGGCCAGCCTTACAGGGCCCGCTTAAAGGGCCAGCCTTAAAGGGCCAGCCTTAGAGGGCCAGCCTTAAAGGGCCAGCCTTAGAGGGCCAGTCTTAGAGGGCCAGCATTAGAGGGCCAGCCTTAGAGGGCCAGCCTTAGAGGGCCAGCTTTAGAGGGCCAGCCTTAAAGGGCCAGCCTTAAAGGGCCATCCTGAAAGGGCCATCCTGAAAGGGCCAGCCTTAGAGGGCCAGCCTTACATGGCCGACCTTAGAGGGCCAGCCTTAGAGGGCCAGCCTTAGAGGGCCAGCCTTAGAGGCCCAGCCTTAGAGGGCCAGCCTTAAAGGGCCAGCCTTAGAGGGCCAGCCTTAGAAGGCCAGCCTTAGAAGGCCAGCGAGGGTCAGCCTTAAAGGGTTAGCTTAAAGTGCCAGCCTTAAAGGGCCAGTCTTAGGGGGCCAGCGAGGGTCAGCCTTAAAGGGTTAGCTTAAAGTGCCAGTCTTAGAGGGCCAGCCTTAGAGGGCAGCCTTAAAGGGTCAGCTTAGAGGGCCAGACTTGGAGGGCCAGCTTTAGAGGGCCGGCTTAAAAGGCCAGCCTTAATGCGCCAGCTTTAGAGGGCCAGTGTAACCCATGTCTTCCCACCAGCCTAATCATGAGCAGCCATATGACTTGGTCAGCTGACGGTAGGTCCCCTCCTGATTGGCTGTCTGTGCTGCAAGGAAGCAGTAAAAGGCCAGCAGGTGCAGGTCATCAGTGGCTCCTGCTGTGGTTGGTCAACAAGCTGCATGCTCACAACCCTCTTTGATATCCATACCTACAGAAAACAACTTTGCGGTAAGCCTTTCCATTTCACCGGCCATGTCTGTGGCCGCTACATCTGAATGGATATATTATGTATATATATTATATATTATTATCTGTGTGTATATATATATTTCAACTGCTAAACTCATTGCTCGACAGTAAAGTGGGATGAATGCCACAAGTGAACTTTTACTGTCATTATGAAGGATGGCCATCTTGAATTGGATGTATAAGTGTTGGATTATTTACCGGTACATTTTGTAAAGTGGACTGACATGTTAATACCTGTTTCTGGCATTAAAGGGCCAGCCTTGAAGGGCCGCCTTAAAGCTCTAGCCTTAAAGGGTCAGCTTAAAGGGCCAGCCTTAGAGGGCCAGCCTTAAAGGGCCAGCCTTAGAGGCCCAGCCTTACAGGGCCATCTTAAAGGGCCAGCCTTAGAGGGCCAGCCTTAGAAGGCCAGCCTTAGAAGGCCAGCGAGGGTCAGCCTTAAAGGGTTAGCTTAAAGTGCCAGCCTTAAAGGGCCAGTCTTAGGGGGCCAGCGAGGGTCAGCCTTAAAGGGTTAGCTTAAAGTGCCAGTCTTAGAGGGCCAGCCTTAGAGGGCAGCCTTAAAGGGTCAGCTTAGAGGGCCAGACTTGGAGGGCCAGCTTTAGAGGGCCGGCTTAAAAGGCCAGCCTTAATGCGCCAGCTTTAGAGGGCCAGTGTAACCCATGTCTTCCCACCAGCCTAATCATGAGCAGCCATATGACTTGGTCAGCTGACGGTAGGTCCCCTCCTGATTGGCTGTCTGTGCTGCAAGGAAGCAGTAAAAGGCCAGCAGGTGCAGGTCATCAGTGGCTCCTGCTGTGGTTGGTCAACAAGCTGCATGCTCACAACCCTCTTTGATATCCATACCTACAGAAAACAACTTTGCGGTAAGCCTTTCCATTTCACCGGCCATGTCTGTGGCCGCTACATCTGAATGGATATATTATGTATATATATTATATATTATTATCTGTGTGTATATATATATTTCAACTGCTAAACTCATTGCTCGACAGTAAAGTGGGATGAATGCCACAAGTGAACTTTTACTGTCATTATGAAGGATGGCCATCTTGAATTGGATGTATAAGTGTTGGATTATTTACCGGTACATTTTGTAAAGTGGACTGACATGTTAATACCTGTTTCTGGCATTAAAGGGCCAGCCTTGAAGGGCCGCCTTAAAGCTCTAGCCTTAAAGGGTCAGCTTAAAGGGCCAGCCTTAGAGGGCCAGCCTTAAAGGGCCAGCCTTAGAGGGCCAGCCTTACAGGGCCATCTTAAAGGGCCAGCTTAAAGGGCTAGCCTTAGAGGGCCAGCCTTAAAGGGCCAGCTTAAAGGGCCAGCCTTAGCGGCCCAGCCTTAGAGGGCCAGCCTTAGAGGGCCAGCTGAAAGGGCCAGCCTTGGAGGGCCAGCCTTAGAGGGCCAGCCTTAGAGGGCCAGCCTTAAGGGGCCATCCTTAGAGGGCCAGCCTTAGAGGCCCAGCCTTAGAGGGCCAGCCTTAAAGGGCCAGCCTTAGAGGGCCAGCCTTACAGGGCCAGCTTAAAGGGCCAGCTTAAAGGGCCAGCCTTAGAGGGCCAGCCTTAAAGGGCCAGCCTTAGAGGGCCAGCCTTAGAGGGCCAGCCTTAGAGGGCCAGCTTAAAGAGCCAGCCTTAGAGGGCCAGCCTTAGAGGGCCAGCCTTAAGGGGCCATCCGTAAAGGGCCAGCCTTAGAGGGCCAGCCTTAGAGGGCCAGCTTAAAGGGCCAGCTTAAAGGGCCAGCCTTAAAGCTGTAGCCTTAAAGGGCCAGCCTTAGAGGGCCAGCCTTACAGGGCCCGCTTAAAGGGCCAGCCTTACAGGGCCCGCTTAAAGGGCCAGCTTAAAGGGCCAGCCTTAGAGGGCCAGCCTTAAAGGGCCAGCCTTAGAGGGCCAGCCTTAAAGGGCCAGACTTAGAGGGCCAGCCTTACAGGGCCAGCTTAAAGGGCCAGCTTAAAGGGCCAGCCTTAAAGGGCCATCCTGAAAGGGCCAGCCTTAAAGGGCCAGCCTTAAAGGGCCAGCCTTAAAGGGCCAGCCTTGAAGGGCCAGCCTTAGAGGGCCAGCCTTACAGGGCCAGCCTTACAGGGCCGACCTTAGAGGGCCAGCCTTAAAGGGCCAGCTTAAAGGGCCAGCTTAAAGGGCCAGCCTTACAGGGCCAGCCTTACAGGGCCAGCCTTACAGGGCCCGCTTAAAGGGCCAGCCTTAAAGGGCCAGCCTTAGAGGGCCAGCCTTAAAGGGCCAGCTTAAAGGGCCAGCCTTAGAGGGCAAGCCTTAAGGGGCCAGCTTAAAGGGCCAGCTTAAAGGGCCAGCCTTAGAGGGCCAGCCTTAGAGGGCCAGTCTTAGAGGGCCAGCATTAGAGGGCCAGCCTTAGAGGGCCAGCCTTAGAGGGCCAGCTTTAGAGGGCCAGCCTTAAAGGGCCAGCCTTAAAGGGCCATCCTGAAAGGGCCATCCTGAAAGGGCCAGCCTTAGAGGGCCAGCCTTACATGGCCGACCTTAGAGGGCCAGCCTTAGAGGGCCAGCCTTAGAGGGCCAGCCTTAGAGGGCCAGCCTTAGAGGCCCAGCCTTAGAGGGCCAGCCTTAAAGGGCCAGCCTTAGAGGGCCAGCCTTAGAAGGCCAGCCTTAGAAGGCCAGCGAGGGTCAGCCTTAAAGGGTTAGCTTAAAGTGCCAGCCTTAAAGGGCCAGTCTTAGGGGGCCAGCGAGGGTCAGCCTTAAAGGGTTAGCTTAAAGTGCCAGTCTTAGAGGGCCAGCCTTAGAGGGCAGCCTTAAAGGGTCAGCTTAGAGGGCCAGACTTGGAGGGCCAGCTTTAGAGGGCCGGCTTAAAAGGCCAGCCTTAATGCGCCAGCTTTAGAGGGCCAGTGTAACCCATGTCTTCCCACCAGCCTAATCATGAGCAGCCATATGACTTGGTCAGCTGACGGTAGGTCCCCTCCTGATTGGCTGTCTGTGCTGCAAGGAAGCAGTAAAAGGCCAGCAGGTGCAGGTCATCAGTGGCTCCTGCTGTGGTTGGTCAACAAGCTGCATGCTCACAACCCTCTTTGATATCCATACCTACAGAAAACAACTTTGCGGTAAGCCTTTCCATTTCACCGGCCATGTCTGTGGCCGCTACATCTGAATGGATATATTATGTATATATATTATATATTATTATCTGTGTGTATATATATATTTCAACTGCTAAACTCATTGCTCGACAGTAAAGTGGGATGAATGCCACAAGTGAACTTTTACTGTCATTATGAAGGATGGCCATCTTGAATTGGATGTATAAGTGTTGGATTATTTACCGGTACATTTTGTAAAGTGGACTGACATGTTAATACCTGTTTCTGGCATTAAAGGGCCAGCCTTGAAGGGCCGCCTTAAAGCTCTAGCCTTAAAGGGTCAGCTTAAAGGGCCAGCCTTAGAGGGCCAGCCTTAAAGGGCCAGCCTTAGAGGGCCAGCCTTACAGGGCCATCTTAAAGGGCCAGCTTAAAGGGCTAGCCTTAGAGGGCCAGCCTTAAAGGGCCAGCTTAAAGGGCCAGCCTTAGCGGCCCAGCCTTAGAGGGCCAGCCTTAGAGGGCCAGCTGAAAGGGCCAGCCTTAGAGGGCCAGCCTTAGAGGGCCAGCCTTAAGGGGCCATCCTTAGAGGGCCAGCCTTAGAGGGCCAGCCTTAGAGGGCCAGCTTAAAGGGCCAGCTTAAAGGGCCAGCCTTAAAGCTGTAGCCTTAGAGGGCCAGCCTTACAGGGCCCGCTTAAAGGGCCAGCCTTACAGGGCCCGCTTAAAGGGCCAGCTTAAAGGGCCAGCCTTAGAGGGCCAGCCTTAGAGGGCCAGCCTTAAAGGGCCAGCCTTAGAGGGCCAGCCTTAAAGGGCCAGACTTAGAGGGCCAGCCTTACAGGGCCAGCTTAAAGGGCCAGCTTAAAGGGCCAGCCTTAAAGGGCCAGCCTTAAAGGGCCAGCCTTAAAGGGCCAGCCTTAAAGGGCCAGCCTTGAAGGGCCAGCCTTAGAGGGCCAGCCTTAGAGGGCCAGCCTTAGAGGGCCAGCCTTAGAGGGCCAGCCTTACAGGGCCAGCTTAAAGGGCCGACCTTAGAGGGCCGACCTTAGAGGGCCAGCCTTAAAGGGCCAGCTTAAAGGGCCATCTTAAAGGGCCAGCTTAAAGGGCCAGCCTTAGAGGGCCAGCCTTAGAGGGCCCGCTTAAAGGGCCAGCCTTAAAGGGCCAGCCTTAAAGGGCCATCCTGAAAGGGCCAGCCTTAGAGGGCCAGCCTTAGAGGGCCAGCCTTAAAGGGCCAGCTTAAAGGGCCAGCCTTTGAGGGCCAGCCTTTGAGGGCCAGCCTTTGAGGGCCAGCCTTAAGGGGCCAGCTTAAAGGGCCAGCTTAAAGGGCCAGCCTTAGAGGGCCAGCCTTAGAGGGCCAGTCTTAGAGGGCCAGCATTAGAGGGCCAGCCTTAGAGGGCCAGCCTTAGAGGGCCAGCTTTAGAGGGCCAGCCTTAAAGGGCCAGCCTTAAAGGGCCATCCTGAAAGGGCCATCCTGAAAGGGCCATCCTGAGAGGGCCAGCCTTACATGGCCGACCTTAGAGGGCCAGCCTTAGAGGGCCAGCCTTAGAGGGCCAGCCTTAGAGGGCCAGCCTTAGAGGCCCAGCCTTAGAGGGCCAGCCTTAAAGGGCCAGCCTTAGAGGGCCAGCCTTAGAAGGCCAGCCTTAGAAGGCCAGCGAGGGTCAGCCTTAAAGGGTTAGCTTAAAGTGCCAGCCTTAAAGGGCCAGTCTTAGGGGGCCAGCGAGGGTCAGCCTTAAAGGGTTAGCTTAAAGTGCCAGTCTTAGAGGGCCAGCCTTAGAGGGCAGCCTTAAAGGGTCAGCTTAGAGGGCCAGACTTGGAGGGCCAGCTTTAGAGGGCCGGCTTAAAAGGCCAGCCTTAATGCGCCAGCTTTAGAGGGCCAGTGTAACCCATGTCTTCCCACCAGCCTAATCATGAGCAGCCATATGACTTGGTCAGCTGACGGTAGGTCCCCTCCTGATTGGCTGTCTGTGCTGCAAGGAAGCAGTAAAAGGCCAGCAGGTGCAGGTCATCAGTGGCTCCTGCTGTGGTTGGTCAACAAGCTGCATGCTCACAACCCTCTTTGATATCCATACCTACAGAAAACAACTTTGCGGTAAGCCTTTCCATTTCACCGGCCATGTCTGTGGCCGCTACATCTGAATGGATATATTATGTATATATATTATATATTATTATCTGTGTGTATATATATATTTCAACTGCTAAACTCATTGCTCGACAGTAAAGTGGGATGAATGCCACAAGTGAACTTTTACTGTCATTATGAAGGATGGCCATCTTGAATTGGATGTATAAGTGTTGGATTATTTACCGGTACATTTTGTAAAGTGGACTGACATGTTAATACCTGTTTCTGGCATTAAAGGGCCAGCCTTGAAGGGCCGCCTTAAAGCTCTAGCCTTAAAGGGTCAGCTTAAAGGGCCAGCCTTAGAGGGCCAGCCTTAAAGGGCCAGCCTTAGAGGGCCAGCCTTACAGGGCCATCTTAAAGGGCCAGCTTAAAGGGCTAGCCTTAGAGGGCCAGCCTTAAAGGGCCAGCTTAAAGGGCCAGCCTTAGCGGCCCAGCCTTAGAGGGCCAGCCTTAGAGGGCCAGCTGAAAGGGCCAGCCTTAGAGGGCCAGCCTTAGAGGGCCAGCCTTAGAGGGCCAGCCTTACGGGGCCATCCTTAGAGGGCCAGCCTTAGAGGGCCAGCCTTAGAGGGCCAGCTTAAAGGGCCAGCTTAAAGGGCCAGCCTTAAAGCTGTAGCCTTAAAGGGCCAGCCTTAGAGGGCCAGCCTTACAGGGCCCGCTTAAAGGGCCAGCCTTACAGGGCCCGCTTAAAGGGCCAGCTTAAAGGGCCAGCTTGAAGGGCCAGCTTAAAGGGCCAGCCTTAGAGGGCCAGCCTTAAAGGGCCAGCCTTACATGGCCGACCTTAGAGGGCCAGCCTTAGAGGGCCAGCCTTAGAGGGCCAGCTTAAAGGGCCAGCCTTAGAGGGCCAGCCTTAGAGGGCCAGCCTTAGAGGGCCAGCCTTAGAGGGCCAGCCTTAAGGGGCCAGCTTAAAGGACCAGCCTTAAAGCTGTAGCCTTAAAGGGCCAGCCTTAGAGGGCCAGCCTTACAGGGCCCGCTTAAAGGGCCAGCCTTACAGGGCCCGCTTAAAGGGCCAGCTTAAAGGGCCAGCCTTAGAGGGCCAGCCTTTAAGGGCCAGCCTTAAAGGCCAGCCTTAAAGGGCCAGCCTTAGAGGGCCAGCCTTACAGGGCCAGCTTAAAGGGCCAGCTTAAAGGGCCAGCCTTAGAGGGCCAGCCTTAAAGGGCCAGCCTTAAAGGGCCAGCCTTAGAGGGCCAGCCTTAGAGGGCCAGCCTTAGAGGGCCAGCTTAAAGAGCCAGCCTTAGAAGGCCAGCCTTAGAGGGCCAGCCTTAAGGGGCCATCCGTAAAGGGCCAGCCTTAGAGGGCCAGCCTTAGAGGGCCAGCTTAAAGGGCCAGCTTAAAGGGCCAGCCTTAAAGCTGTAGCCTTAAAGGGCCAGCCTTAGAGGGCCAGCCTTACAGGGCCCGCTTAAAGGGCCAGCCTTACAGGGCCCGCTTAAAGGGCCAGCTTAAAGGGCCAGCCTTAGAGGGCCAGCCTTAAAGGGCCAGCCTTAGAGGGCCAGCCTTAAAGGGCCAGACTTAGAGGGCCAGCCTTACAGGGCCAGCTTAAAGGGCCAGCTTAAAGGGCCAGCCTTAAAGGGCCATCCTGAAAGGGCCAGCCTTAAAGGGCCAGCCTTAAAGGGCCAGCCTTAAAGGGCCAGCCTTGAAGGGCCAGCCTTAGAGGGCCAGCCTTACAGGGCCAGCCTTACAGGGCCGACCTTAGAGGGCCAGCCTTAAAGGGCCAGCTTAAAGGGCCAGCTTAAAGGGCCAGCCTTACAGGGCCAGCCTTACAGGGCCAGCCTTACAGGGCCCGCTTAAAGGGCCAGCCTTAAAGGGCCAGCCTTAGAGGGCCAGCCTTAAAGGGCCAGCTTAAAGGGCCAGCCTTAGAGGGCCAGCCTTAGAGGGCCAGCCTTTGAGGGCCAGCCTTAGAGGGCAAGCCTTAAGGGGCCAGCTTAAAGGGCCAGCTTAAAGGGCCAGCCTTAGAGGGCCAGCCTTAGAGGGCCAGTCTTAGAGGGCCAGCATTAGAGGGCCAGCCTTAGAGGGCCAGCCTTAGAGGGCCAGCTTTAGAGGGCCAGCCTTAAAGGGCCAGCCTTAAAGGGCCATCCTGAAAGGGCCATCCTGAAAGGGCCAGCCTTAGAGGGCCAGCCTTACATGGCCGACCTTAGAGGGCCAGCCTTAGAGGGCCAGCCTTAGAGGCCCAGCCTTAGAGGGCCAGCCTTAAAGGGCCAGCCTTAGAGGGCCAGCCTTAGAAGGCCAGCCTTAGAAGGCCAGCGAGGGTCAGCCTTAAAGGGTTAGCTTAAAGTGCCAGCCTTAAAGGGCCAGTCTTAGGGGGCCAGCGAGGGTCAGCCTTAAAGGGTTAGCTTAAAGTGCCAGTCTTAGAGGGCCAGCCTTAGAGGGCAGCCTTAAAGGGTCAGCTTAGAGGGCCAGACTTGGAGGGCCAGCTTTAGAGGGCCGGCTTAAAAGGCCAGCCTTAATGCGCCAGCTTTAGAGGGCCAGTGTAACCCATGTCTTCCCACCAGCCTAATCATGAGCAGCCATATGACTTGGTCAGCTGACGGTAGGTCCCCTCCTGATTGGCTGTCTGTGCTGCAAGGAAGCAGTAAAAGGCCAGCAGGTGCAGGTCATCAGTGGCTCCTGCTGTGGTTGGTCAACAAGCTGCATGCTCACAACCCTCTTTGATATCCATACCTACAGAAAACAACTTTGCGGTAAGCCTTTCCATTTCACCGGCCATGTCTGTGGCCGCTACATCTGAATGGATATATTATGTATATATATTATATATTATTATCTGTGTGTATATATATATTTCAACTGCTAAACTCATTGCTCGACAGTAAAGTGGGATGAATGCCACAAGTGAACTTTTACTGTCATTATGAAGGATGGCCATCTTGAATTGGATGTATAAGTGTTGGATTATTTACCGGTACATTTTGTAAAGTGGACTGACATGTTAATACCTGTTTCTGGCATTAAAGGGCCAGCCTTGAAGGGCCGCCTTAAAGCTCTAGCCTTAAAGGGTCAGCTTAAAGGGCCAGCCTTAGAGGGCCAGCCTTAAAGGGCCAGCCTTAGAGGGCCAGCCTTACAGGGCCATCTTAAAGGGCCAGCTTAAAGGGCTAGCCTTAGAGGGCCAGCCTTAAAGGGCCAGCTTAAAGGGCCAGCCTTAGCGGCCCAGCCTTAGAGGGCCAGCCTTAGAGGGCCAGCTGAAAGGGCCAGCCTTAGAGGGCCAGCCTTAGAGGGCCAGCCTTAAGGGGCCATCCTTAGAGGGCCAGCCTTAGAGGGCCAGCCTTAGAGGGCCAGCTTAAAGGGCCAGCTTAAAGGGCCAGCCTTAAAGCTGTAGCCTTAAAGGGCCAGCCTTAGAGGGCCAGCCTTACAGGGCCCGCTTAAAGGGCCAGCCTTACAGGGCCCGCTTAAAGGGCCAGCTTAAAGGGCCAGCCTTAGAGGGCCAGCCTTAGAGGGCCAGCCTTAAAGGGCCAGCCTTAGAGGGCCAGCCTTAAAGGGCCAGACTTAGAGGGCCAGCCTTAAAGGGCCAGCTTAAAGGGCCAGCTTAAAGGGCCAGCCTTAAAGGGCCAGCCTTAAAGGGCCATCCTGAAAGGGCCATCCTGAAAGGGCCAGCCTTAAAGGGCCAGCCTTAAAGGGCCAGCCTTGAAGGGCCAGCCTTAGAGGGCCAGCCTTAGAGGGCCAGCCTTAGAGGGCCAGCCTTAGAGGGCCAGCCTTACAGGGCCAGCTTAAAGGGCCGACCTTAGAGGGCCGACCTTAGAGGGCCGACCTTAGAGGGCCAGCTTAAAGGGCCATCTTAAAGGGCCAGCTTAAAGGGCCAGCCTTAGAGGGCCAGCCTTAGAGGGCCCGCTTAAAGGGCCAGCCTTAAAGGGCCAGCCTTAAAGGGCCATCCTGAAAGGGCCAGCCTTAGAGGGCCAGCCTTAGAGGGCCAGCCTTAAAGGGCCAGCTTAAAGGGCCAGCCTTTGAGGGCCAGCCTTTGAGGGCCAGCCTTAAGGGGCCAGCTTAAAGGGCCAGCTTAAAGGGCCAGCCTTAGAGGGCCAGCCTTAGAGGGCCAGTCTTAGAGGGCCAGCATTAGAGGGCCAGCCTTAGAGGGCCAGCCTTAGAGGGCCAGCTTTAGAGGGCCAGCCTTAAAGGGCCAGCCTTAAAGGGCCAGCCTTAAAGGGCCATCCTGAAAGGGCCAGCCTTACATGGCCGACCTTAGAGGGCCAGCCTTAGAGGGCCAGCCTTAGAGGGCCAGCCTTAGAGGGCCAGCCTTAGAGGGCCAGCCTTAGAGGGCCAGCCTTAGAGGCCCAGCCTTAGAGGGCCAGCCTTAGAGGGCCAGCCTTAGAAGGCCAGCCTTAGAAGGCCAGCGAGGGTCAGCCTTAAAGGGTTAGCTTAAAGTGCCAGCCTTAAAGGGCCAGTCTTAGGGGGCCAGCGAGGGTCAGCCTTAAAGGGTTAGCTTAAAGTGCCAGTCTTAGAGGGCCAGCCTTAGAGGGCAGCCTTAAAGGGTCAGCTTAGAGGGCCAGACTTGGAGGGCCAGCTTTAGAGGGCCGGCTTAAAAGGCCAGCCTTAATGCGCCAGCTTTAGAGGGCCAGTGTAACCCATGTCTTCCCACCAGCCTAATCATGAGCAGCCATATGACTTGGTCAGCTGACGGTAGGTCCCCTCCTGATTGGCTGTCTGTGCTGCAAGGAAGCAGTAAAAGGCCAGCAGGTGCAGGTCATCAGTGGCTCCTGCTGTGGTTGGTCAACAAGCTGCATGCTCACAACCCTCTTTGATATCCATACCTACAGAAAACAACTTTGCGGTAAGCCTTTCCATTTCACCGGCCATGTCTGTGGCCGCTACATCTGAATGGATATATTATGTATATATATTATATATTATTATCTGTGTGTATATATATATTTCAACTGCTAAACTCATTGCTCGACAGTAAAGTGGGATGAATGCCACAAGTGAACTTTTACTGTCATTATGAAGGATGGCCATCTTGAATTGGATGTATAAGTGTTGGATTATTTACCGGTACATTTTGTAAAGTGGACTGACATGTTAATACCTGTTTCTGGCATTAAAGGGCCAGCCTTGAAGGGCCGCCTTAAAGCTCTAGCCTTAAAGGGTCAGCTTAAAGGGCCAGCCTTAGAGGGCCAGCCTTAAAGGGCCAGCCTTAGAGGGCCAGCCTTACAGGGCCATCTTAAAGGGCCAGCTTAAAGGGCTAGCCTTAGAGGGCCAGCCTTAAAGGGCCAGCTTAAAGGGCCAGCCTTAGCGGCCCAGCCTTAGAGGGCCAGCCTTAGAGGGCCAGCTGAAAGGGCCAGCCTTAGAGGGCCAGCCTTAGAGGGCCAGCCTTAAGGGGCCATCCTTAGAGGGCCAGCCTTAGAGGGCCAGCCTTAGAGGGCCAGCTTAAAGGGCCAGCTTAAAGGGCCAGCCTTAAAGCTGTAGCCTTAAAGGGCCAGCCTTAGAGGGCCAGCCTTACAGGGCCCGCTTAAAGGGCCAGCCTTACAGGGCCCGCTTAAAGGGCCAGCTTAAAGGGCCAGCCTTAGAGGGCCAGCCTTAGAGGGCCAGCCTTAAAGGGCCAGCCTTAGAGGGCCAGCCTTAAAGGGCCAGACTTAGAGGGCCAGCCTTAAAGGGCCAGCTTAAAGGGCCAGCTTAAAGGGCCAGCCTTAAAGGGCCAGCCTTAAAGGGCCATCCTGAAAGGGCCATCCTGAAAGGGCCAGCCTTAAAGGGCCAGCCTTAAAGGGCCAGCCTTGAAGGGCCAGCCTTAGAGGGCCAGCCTTAGAGGGCCAGCCTTAGAGGGCCAGCCTTAGAGGGCCAGCCTTACAGGGCCAGCTTAAAGGGCCGACCTTAGAGGGCCGACCTTAGAGGGCCAGCCTTAAAGGGCCAGCTTAAAGGGCCATCTTAAAGGGCCAGCTTAAAGGGCCAGCCTTAGAGGGCCAGCCTTAGAGGGCCCGCTTAAAGGGCCAGCCTTAAAGGGCCAGCCTTAAAGGGCCATCCTGAAAGGGCCAGCCTTAGAGGGCCAGCCTTAGAGGGCCAGCCTTAAAGGGCCAGCTTAAAGGGCCAGCCTTTGAGGGCCAGCCTTTGAGGGCCAGCCTTAAGGGGCCAGCTTAAAGGGCCAGCTTAAAGGGCCAGCCTTAGAGGGCCAGCCTTAGAGGGCCAGTCTTAGAGGGCCAGCATTAGAGGGCCAGCCTTAGAGGGCCAGCCTTAGAGGGCCAGCTTTAGAGGGCCAGCCTTAAAGGGCCAGCCTTAAAGGGCCAGCCTTAAAGGGCCATCCTGAAAGGGCCAGCCTTACATGGCCGACCTTAGAGGGCCAGCCTTAGAGGGCCAGCCTTAGAGGGCCAGCCTTAGAGGGCCAGCCTTAGAGGGCCAGCCTTAGAGGGCCAGCCTTAGAGGCCCAGCCTTAGAGGGCCAGCCTTAGAGGGCCAGCCTTAGAAGGCCAGCCTTAGAAGGCCAGCGAGGGTCAGCCTTAAAGGGTTAGCTTAAAGTGCCAGCCTTAAAGGGCCAGTCTTAGGGGGCCAGCGAGGGTCAGCCTTAAAGGGTTAGCTTAAAGTGCCAGTCTTAGAGGGCCAGCCTTAGAGGGCAGCCTTAAAGGGTCAGCTTAGAGGGCCAGACTTGGAGGGCCAGCTTTAGAGGGCCGGCTTAAAAGGCCAGCCTTAATGCGCCAGCTTTAGAGGGCCAGTGTAACCCATGTCTTCCCACCAGCCTAATCATGAGCAGCCATATGACTTGGTCAGCTGACGGTAGGTCCCCTCCTGATTGGCTGTCTGTGCTGCAAGGAAGCAGTAAAAGGCCAGCAGGTGCAGGTCATCAGTGGCTCCTGCTGTGGTTGGTCAACAAGCTGCATGCTCACAACCCTCTTTGATATCCATACCTACAGAAAACAACTTTGCGGTAAGCCTTTCCATTTCACCGGCCATGTCTGTGGCCGCTACATCTGAATGGATATATTATGTATATATATTATATATTATTATCTGTGTGTATATATATATTTCAACTGCTAAACTCATTGCTCGACAGTAAAGTGGGATGAATGCCACAAGTGAACTTTTACTGTCATTATGAAGGATGGCCATCTTGAATTGGATGTATAAGTGTTGGATTATTTACCGGTACATTTTGTAAAGTGGACTGACATGTTAATACCTGTTTCTGGCATTAAAGGGCCAGCCTTGAAGGGCCGCCTTAAAGCTCTAGCCTTAAAGGGTCAGCTTAAAGGGCCAGCCTTAGAGGGCCAGCCTTAAAGGGCCAGCCTTAGAGGGCCAGCCTTACAGGGCCATCTTAAAGGGCCAGCTTAAAGGGCTAGCCTTAGAGGGCCAGCCTTAAAGGGCCAACTTAAAGGGCCAGCCTTAGCGGCCCAGCCTTAGAGGGCCAGCCTTAGAGGGCCAGCTGAAAGGGCCAGCCTTAGAGGGCCAGCCTTACAGGGCCCGCTTAAAGGGCCAGCCTTACAGGGCCCGCTTAAAGGGCCAGCTTAAAGGGCCAGCTTGAAGGGCCAGCTTAAAGGGCCAGCCTTAGAGGGCCAGCCTTAAAGGGCCAGCCTTACATGGCCGACCTTAGAGGGCCAGCCTTAGAGGGCCAGCCTTAGAGGGCCAGCTTAAAGGGCCAGCCTTAGAGGGCCAGCCTTAGAGGGCCAGCCTTAGAGGGCCAGCCTTAGAGGGCCAGCCTTAGAGGGCCAGCCTTAAGGGGCCATCCTTAAAGGGCCAGCCTTAGAGGGCCAGCTTAAAGGGCCAGCTTAAAGGACCAGCCTTAAAGCTGTAGCCTTAAAGGGCCAGCCTTAGAGGGCCAGCCTTACAGGGCCCGCTTAAAGGGCCAGCCTTACAGGGCCCGCTTAAAGGGCCAGCTTAAAGGGCCAGCCTTAGAGGGCCAGCCTTTAAGGGCCAGCCTTAAAGGCCAGCCTTAAAGGGCCAGCCTTAGAGGGCCAGCCTTACAGGGCCAGCTTAAAGGGCCAGCTTAAAGGGCCAGCCTTAGAGGGCCAGCCTTAAAGGGCCAGCCTTAAAGGGCCAGCCTTAGAGGGCCAGCCTTAGAGGGCCAGCCTTAGAGGGCCAGCTTAAAGAGCCAGCCTTAGAGGGCCAGCCTTAGAGGGCCAGCCTTAAGGGGCCATCCGTAAAGGGCCAGCCTTAGAGGGCCAGCCTTAGAGGGCCAGCTTAAAGGGCCAGCTTAAAGGGCCAGCCTTAAAGCTGTAGCCTTAAAGGGCCAGCCTTAGAGGGCCAGCCTTACAGGGCCCGCTTAAAGGGCCAGCCTTACAGGGCCCGCTTAAAGGGCCAGCTTAAAGGGCCAGCCTTAGAGGGCCAGCCTTAAAGGGCCAGCCTTAGAGGGCCAGCCTTAAAGGGCCAGACTTAGAGGGCCAGCCTTACAGGGCCAGCTTAAAGGGCCAGCCTTAAAGGGCCATCCTGAAAGGGCCAGCCTTAAAGGGCCAGCCTTAAAGGGCCAGCCTTAAAGGGCCAGCCTTGAAGGGCCAGCCTTAGAGGGCCAGCCTTACAGGGCCAGCTTAAAGGGCCGACCTTAGAGGGCCAGCCTTAAAGGGCCAGCTTAAAGGGCCAGCTTAAAGGGCCAGCCTTAGAGGGCCAGCCTTAGAGGGCCAGCCTTACAGGGCCCGCTTAAAGGGCCAGCCTTAAAGGGCCAGCCTTAGAGGGCCAGCCTTAAAGGGCCAGCTTAAAGGGCCAGCCTTAGAGGGCCAGCCTTAGAGGGCCAGCCTTTGAGGGCCAGCCTTAGAGGGCAAGCCTTAAGGGGCCAGCTTAAAGGGCCAGCTTAAAGGGCCAGCCTTAGAGGGCCAGCCTTAGAGGGCCAGTCTTAGAGGGCCAGCATTAGAGGGCCAGCCTTAGAGGGCCAGCCTTAGAGGGCCAGCTTTAGAGGGCCAGCCTTAAAGGGCCAGCCTTAAAGGGCCATCCTGAAAGGGCCATCCTGAAAGGGCCAGCCTTAGAGGGCCAGCCTTACATGGCCGACCTTAGAGGGCCAGCCTTAGAGGGCCAGCCTTAGAGGGCCAGCCTTAGAGGCCCAGCCTTAGAGGGCCAGCCTTAGAGGGCCAGCCTTAAAGGGCCAGCCTTAGAGGGCCAGCCTTAGAAGGCCAGCCTTAGAAGGCCAGCGAGGGTCAGCCTTAAAGGGTTAGCTTAAAGTGCCAGCCTTAAAGGGCCAGTCTTAGGGGGCCAGCGAGGGTCAGCCTTAAAGGGTTAGCTTAAAGTGCCAGTCTTAGAGGGCCAGCCTTAGAGGGCAGCCTTAAAGGGTCAGCTTAGAGGGCCAGACTTGGAGGGCCAGCTTTAGAGGGCCGGCTTAAAAGGCCAGCCTTAATGCGCCAGCTTTAGAGGGCCAGTGTAACCCATGTCTTCCCACCAGCCTAATCATGAGCAGCCATATGACTTGGTCAGCTGACGGTAGGTCCCCTCCTGATTGGCTGTCTGTGCTGCAAGGAAGCAGTAAAAGGCCAGCAGGTGCAGGTCATCAGTGGCTCCTGCTGTGGTTGGTCAACAAGCTGCATGCTCACAACCCTCTTTGATATCCATACCTACAGAAAACAACTTTGCGGTAAGCCTTTCCATTTCACCGGCCATGTCTGTGGCCGCTACATCTGAATGGATATATTATGTATATATATTATATATTATTATCTGTGTGTATATATATATTTCAACTGCTAAACTCATTGCTCGACAGTAAAGTGGGATGAATGCCACAAGTGAACTTTTACTGTCATTATGAAGGATGGCCATCTTGAATTGGATGTATAAGTGTTGGATTATTTACCGGTACATTTTGTAAAGTGGACTGACATGTTAATACCTGTTTCTGGCATTAAAGGGCCAGCCTTGAAGGGCCGCCTTAAAGCTCTAGCCTTAAAGGGTCAGCTTAAAGGGCCAGCCTTAGAGGGCCAGCCTTAAAGGGCCAGCCTTAGAGGGCCAGCCTTACAGGGCCATCTTAAAGGGCCAGCTTAAAGGGCTAGCCTTAGAGGGCCAGCCTTAAAGGGCCAGCTTAAAGGGCCAGCCTTAGCGGCCCAGCCTTAGAGGGCCAGCCTTAGAGGGCCAGCTGAAAGGGCCAGCCTTGGAGGGCCAGCCTTAGAGGGCCAGCCTTAGAGGGCCAGCCTTAAGGGGCCATCCTTAGAGGGCCAGCCTTAGAGGCCCAGCCTTAGAGGGCCAGCCTTAAAGGGCCAGCCTTAGAGGGCCAGCCTTACAGGGCCAGCTTAAAGGGCCAGCTTAAAGGGCCAGCCTTAGAGGGCCAGCCTTAGAGGGCCAGCCTTAGAGGGCCAGCTTAAAGAGCCAGCCTTAGAGGGCCAGCCTTAGAGGGCCAGCCTTAAGGGGCCATCCGTAAAGGGCCAGCCTTAGAGGGCCAGCCTTAGAGGGCCAGCTTAAAGGGCCAGCTTAAAGGGCCAGCCTTAAAGCTGTAGCCTTAAAGGGCCAGCCTTAGAGGGCCAGCCTTACAGGGCCCGCTTAAAGGGCCAGCCTTACAGGGCCCGCTTAAAGGGCCAGCTTAAAGGGCCAGCCTTAGAGGGCCAGCCTTAAAGGGCCAGCCTTAGAGGGCCAGCCTTAAAGGGCCAGACTTAGAGGGCCAGCCTTACAGGGCCAGCTTAAAGGGCCAGCTTAAAGGGCCAGCCTTAAAGGGCCATCCTGAAAGGGCCAGCCTTAAAGGGCCAGCCATAAAGGGCCAGCCTTAAAGGGCCAGCCTTGAAGGGCCAGCCTTAGAGGGCCAGCCTTACAGGGCCAGCCTTACAGGGCCGACCTTAGAGGGCCAGCCTTAAAGGGCCAGCTTAAAGGGCCAGCTTAAAGGGCCAGCCTTACAGGGCCAGCCTTACAGGGCCAGCCTTACAGGGCCCGCTTAAAGGGCCAGCCTTAAAGGGCCAGCCTTAGAGGGCCAGCCTTAAAGGGCCAGCTTAAAGGGCCAGCCTTAGAGGGCCAGCCTTAGAGGGCCAGCCTTTAAGGGCCAGCCTTAGAGGGCAAGCCTTAAGGGGCCAGCTTAAAGGGCCAGCTTAAAGGGCCAGCCTTAGAGGGCCAGTCTTAGAGGGCCAGCCTTAGAGGGCCAGCATTAGAGGGCCAGCCTTAGAGGGCCAGCCTTAGAGGGCCAGCTTTAGAGGGCCAGCCTTAAAGGGCCAGCCTTAAAGGGCCATCCTGAAAGGGCCATCCTGAAAGGGCCAGCCTTAGAGGGCCAGCCTTACATGGCCGACCTTAGAGGGCCAGCCTTAGAGGGCCAGCCTTAGAGGGCCAGCCTTAGAGGCCCAGCCTTAGAGGGCCAGCCTTAAAGGGCCAGCCTTAGAGGGCCAGCCTTAGAAGGCCAGCCTTAGAAGGCCAGCGAGGGTCAGCCTTAAAGGGTTAGCTTAAAGTGCCAGCCTTAAAGGGCCAGTCTTAGGGGGCCAGCGAGGGTCAGCCTTAAAAGGGTTAGCTTAAAGTGCCAGTCTTAGAGGGCCAGCCTTAGAGGGCAGCCTTAAAGGGTCAGCTTAGAGGGCCAGACTTGGAGGGCCAGCTTTAGAGGGCCGGCTTAAAAGGCCAGCCTTAATGCGCCAGCTTTAGAGGGCCAGTGTAACCCATGTCTTCCCACCAGCCTAATCATGAGCAGCCATATGACTTGGTCAGCTGACGGTAGGTCCCCTCCTGATTGGCTGTCTGTGCTGCAAGGAAGCAGTAAAAGGCCAGCAGGTGCAGGTCATCAGTGGCTCCTGCTGTGGTTGGTCAACAAGCTGCATGCTCACAACCCTCTTTGATATCCATACCTACAGAAAACAACTTTGCGGTAAGCCTTTCCATTTCACCGGCCATGTCTGTGGCCGCTACATCTGAATGGATATATTATGTATATATATTATATATTATTATCTGTGTGTATATATATATTTCAACTGCTAAACTCATTGCTCGACAGTAAAGTGGGATGAATGCCACAAGTGAACTTTTACTGTCATTATGAAGGATGGCCATCTTGAATTGGATGTATAAGTGTTGGATTATTTACCGGTACATTTTGTAAAGTGGACTGACATGTTAATACCTGTTTCTGGCATTAAAGGGCCAGCCTTGAAGGGCCGCCTTAAAGCTCTAGCCTTAAAGGGTCAGCTTAAAGGGCCAGCCTTAGAGGGCCAGCCTTAAAGGGCCAGCCTTAGAGGGCCAGCCTTACAGGGCCATCTTAAAGGGCCAGCTTAAAGGGCTAGCCTTAGAGGGCCAGCCTTAAAGGGCCAGCTTAAAGGGCCAGCCTTAGCGGCCCAGCCTTAGAGGGCCAGCCTTAGAGGGCCAGCTGAAAGGGCCAGCCTTAGAGGGCCAGCCTTAGAGGGCCAGCCTTAGAGGGCCAGCCTTACGGGGCCATCCTTAGAGGGCCAGCCTTAGAGGGCCAGCCTTAGAGGGCCAGCTTAAAGGGCCAGCTTAAAGGGCCAGCCTTAAAGCTGTAGCCTTAAAGGGCCAGCCTTAGAGGGCCAGCCTTACAGGGCCCGCTTAAAGGGCCAGCCTTACAGGGCCCGCTTAAAGGGCCAGCTTAAAGGGCCAGCCTTAGAGGGCCAGCCTTAAAGGGCCAGCCTTAGAGGGCCAGCCTTAAAGGGCCAGACTTAGAGGGCCAGCCTTACAGGGCCAGCTTAAAGGGCCAGCTTAAAGGGCCAGCCTTAAAGGGCCATCCTGAAAGGGCCAGCCTTAAAGGGCCAGCCTTAAAGGGCCAGCCTTAAAGGGCCAGCCTTGAAGGGCCAGCCTTAGAGGGCCAGCCTTACAGGGCCAGCTTAAAGGGCCGACCTTAGAGGGCCAGCCTTAAAGGGCCAGCTTAAAGGGCCAGCTTAAAGGGCCAGCCTTAGAGGGCCAGCCTTAGAGGGCCAGCCTTACAGGGCCCGCTTAAAGGGCCAGCCTTAAAGGGCCAGCCTTAGAGGGCCAGCCTTAAAGGGCCAGCTTAAAGGGCCAGCCTTAGAGGGCCAGCCTTAGAGGGCCAGCCTTTGAGGGCCAGCCTTAGAGGGCAAGCCTTAAGGGGCCAGCTTAAAGGGCCAGCTTAAAGGGCCAGCCTTAGAGGGCCAGCCTTAGAGGGCCAGTCTTAGAGGGCCAGCATTAGAGGGCCAGCCTTAGAGGGCCAGCCTTAGAGGGCCAGCTTTAGAGGGCCAGCCTTAAAGGGCCAGCCTTAAAGGGCCATCCTGAAAGGGCCATCCTGAAAGGGCCAGCCTTAGAGGGCCAGCCTTACATGGCCGACCTTAGAGGGCCAGCCTTAGAGGGCCAGCCTTAGAGGGCCAGCCTTAAAGGGCCAGCCTTAGAGGGCCAGCCTTAGAGGGCCAGCCTTAGAAGGCCAGCCTTAGAAGGCCAGCGAGGGTCAGCCTTAAAGGGTTAGCTTAAAGTGCCAGCCTTAAAGGGCCAGTCTTAGGGGGCCAGCGAGGGTCAGCCTTAAAGGGTTAGCTTAAAGTGCCAGTCTTAGAGGGCCAGCCTTAGAGGGCAGCCTTAAAGGGTCAGCTTAGAGGGCCAGACTTGGAGGGCCAGCTTTAGAGGGCCGGCTTAAAAGGCCAGCCTTAATGCGCCAGCTTTAGAGGGCCAGTGTAACCCATGTCTTCCCACCAGCCTAATCATGAGCAGCCATATGACTTGGTCAGCTGACGGTAGGTCCCCTCCTGATTGGCTGTCTGTGCTGCAAGGAAGCAGTAAAAGGCCAGCAGGTGCAGGTCATCAGTGGCTCCTGCTGTGGTTGGTCAACAAGCTGCATGCTCACAACCCTCTTTGATATCCATACCTACAGAAAACAACTTTGCGGTAAGCCTTTCCATTTCACCGGCCATGTCTGTGGCCGCTACATCTGAATGGATATATTATGTATATATATTATATATTATTATCTGTGTGTATATATATATTTCAACTGCTAAACTCATTGCTCGACAGTAAAGTGGGATGAATGCCACAAGTGAACTTTTACTGTCATTATGAAGGATGGCCATCTTGAATTGGATGTATAAGTGTTGGATTATTTACCGGTACATTTTGTAAAGTGGACTGACATGTTAATACCTGTTTCTGGCATTAAAGGGCCAGCCTTGAAGGGCCGCCTTAAAGCTCTAGCCTTAAAGGGTCAGCTTAAAGGGCCAGCCTTAGAGGGCCAGCCTTAAAGGGCCAGCCTTAGAGGGCCAGCCTTACAGGGCCATCTTAAAGGGCCAGCTTAAAGGGCTAGCCTTAGAGGGCCAGCCTTAAAGGGCCAGCTTAAAGGGCCAGCCTTAGCGGCCCAGCCTTAGAGGGCCAGCCTTAGAGGGCCAGCTGAAAGGGCCAGCCTTAGAGGGCCAGCCTTAGAGGGCCAGCCTTAAGGGGCCATCCTTAGAGGGCCAGCCTTAGAGGGCCAGCCTTAGAGGGCCAGCTTAAAGGGCCAGCTTAAAGGGCCAGCCTTAAAGCTGTAGCCTTAAAGGGCCAGCCTTAGAGGGCCAGCCTTACAGGGCCCGCTTAAAGGGCCAGCCTTACAGGGCCCGCTTAAAGGGCCAGCTTAAAGGGCCAGCCTTAGAGGGCCAGCCTTAGAGGGCCAGCCTTAAAGGGCCAGCCTTAGAGGGCCAGCCTTAAAGGGCCAGACTTAGAGGGCCAGCCTTACAGGGCCAGCTTAAAGGGCCAGCTTAAAGGGCCAGCTTAAAGGGCCAGCCTTAAAGGGCCAGCCTTAAAGGGCCATCCTGAAAGGGCCAGCCTTAAAGGGCCAGCCTTAAAGGGCCAGCCTTGAAGGGCCAGCCTTAGAGGGCCAGCCTTAGAGGGCCAGCCTTAGAGGGCCAGCCTTAGAGGGCCAGCCTTACAGGGCCAGCTTAAAGGGCCGACCTTAGAGGGCCGACCTTAGAGGGCCAGCCTTAAAGGGCCAGCTTAAAGGGCCATCTTAAAGGGCCAGCTTAAAGGGCCAGCCTTAGAGGGCCAGCCTTAGAGGGCCCGCTTAAAGGGCCAGCCTTAAAGGGCCAGCCTTAAAGGGCCATCCTGAAAGGGCCAGCCTTAGAGGGCCAGCCTTAAAGGGCCAGCTTAAAGGGCCAGCCTTTGAGGGCCAGCCTTTGAGGGCCAGCCTTAAGGGGCCAGCTTAAAGGGCCAGCTTAAAGGGCCAGCCTTAGAGGGCCAGCCTTAGAAGGCCAGCTTAAAGGGCCGACCTTAGAGGGCCAGCCTTAAAGGGCCAGCTTAAAGGGCCAGCTTAAAGGGCCAGCCTTAGAGGGCCAGCCTTAGAGGGCCAGCCTTACAGGGCCCGCTTAAAGGGCCAGCCTTAAAGGGCCAGCCTTAGAGGGCCAGCCTTAAAGGGCCAGCTTAAAGGGCCAGCCTTAGAGGGCCAGCCTTAGAGGGCCAGCCTTTGAGGGCCAGCCTTAGAGGGCAAGCCTTAAGGGGCCAGCTTAAAGGGCCAGCTTAAAGGGCCAGCCTTAGAGGGCCAGCCTTAGAGGGCCAGCATTAGAGGGCCAGCCTTAGAGGGCCAGCCTTAGAGGGCCAGCTTTAGAGGGCCAGCCTTAAAGGGCCAGCCTTAAAGGGCCATCCTGAAAGGGCCATCCTGAAAGGGCCAGCCTTAGAGGGCCAGCCTTACATGGCCGACCTTAGAGGGCCAGCCTTAGAGGCCCAGCCTTAGAGGGCCAGCCTTAAAGGGCCAGCCTTAGAGGGCCAGCCTTAGAAGGCCAGCCTTAGAAGGCCAGCGAGGGTCAGCCTTAAAGGGTTAGCTTAAAGTGCCAGCCTTAAAGGGCCAGTCTTAGGGGGCCAGCGAGGGTCAGCCTTAAAGGGTTAGCTTAAAGTGCCAGTCTTAGAGGGCCAGCCTTAGAGGGCAGCCTTAAAGGGTCAGCTTAGAGGGCCAGACTTGGAGGGCCAGCTTTAGAGGGCCGGCTTAAAAGGCCAGCCTTAATGCGCCAGCTTTAGAGGGCCAGTGTAACCCATGTCTTCCCACCAGCCTAATCATGAGCAGCCATATGACTTGGTCAGCTGACGGTAGGTCCCCTCCTGATTGGCTGTCTGTGCTGCAAGGAAGCAGTAAAAGGCCAGCAGGTGCAGGTCATCAGTGGCTCCTGCTGTGGTTGGTCAACAAGCTGCATGCTCACAACCCTCTTTGATATCCATACCTACAGAAAACAACTTTGCGGTAAGCCTTTCCATTTCACCGGCCATGTCTGTGGCCGCTACATCTGAATGGATATATTATGTATATATATTATATATTATTATCTGTGTGTATATATATATTTCAACTGCTAAACTCATTGCTCGACAGTAAAGTGGGATGAATGCCACAAGTGAACTTTTACTGTCATTATGAAGGATGGCCATCTTGAATTGGATGTATAAGTGTTGGATTATTTACCGGTACATTTTGTAAAGTGGACTGACATGTTAATACCTGTTTCTGGCATTAAAGGGCCAGCCTTGAAGGGCCGCCTTAAAGCTCTAGCCTTAAAGGGTCAGCTTAAAGGGCCAGCCTTAGAGGGCCAGCCTTAAAGGGCCAGCCTTAGAGGGCCAGCCTTACAGGGCCATCTTAAAGGGCCAGCTTAAAGGGCTAGCCTTAGAGGGCCAGCCTTAAAGGGCCAGCTTAAAGGGCCAGCCTTAGCGGCCCAGCCTTAGAGGGCCAGCCTTAGAGGGCCAGCTGAAAGGGCCAGCCTTAGAGGGCCAGCCTTAGAGGGCCAGCCTTAGAGGGCCAGCCTTACGGGGCCATCCTTAGAGGGCCAGCCTTAGAGGGCCAGCCTTAGAGGGCCAGCTTAAAGGGCCAGCTTAAAGGGCCAGCCTTAAAGCTGTAGCCTTAAAGGGCCAGCCTTAGAGGGCCAGCCTTACAGGGCCCGCTTAAAGGGCCAGCCTTACAGGGCCAGCCTTAAAGGGCCAGCCTTACATGGCCGACCTTAGAGGGCCAGCCTTAGAGGGCCAGCCTTAGAGGGCCAGCCTTAGAGGGCCAGCTTAAAGGGCCAGCCTTAGAGGGCCAGCCTTAGAGGGCCAGCCTTAGAGGGCCAGCCTTAGAGGGCCAGCCTTAAGGGGCCATCCTTAAAGGGCCAGCCTTAGAGGGCCAGCTTAAAGGGCCAGCTTAAAGGACCAGCCTTAAAGCTGTAGCCTTAAAGGGCCAGCCTTAGAGGGCCAGCCTTACAGGGCCCGCTTAAAGGGCCAGCCTTACAGGGCCCGCTTAAAGGGCCAGCTTAAAGGGCCAGCCTTAGAGGGCCAGCCTTTAAGGGCCAGCCTTAAAGGCCAGCCTTAAAGGGCCAGCCTTAGAGGGCCAGCCTTACAGGGCCAGCTTAAAGGGCCAGCTTAAAGGGCCAGCCTTAGAGGGCCAGCCTTAAAGGGCCAGCCTTAAAGGGCCAGCCTTAGAGGGCCAGCCTTAGAGGGCCAGCCTTAGAGGGCCAGCTTAAAGAGCCAGCCTTAGAGGGCCAGCCTTAGAGGGCCAGCCTTAAGGGGCCATCCGTAAAGGGCCAGCCTTAGAGGGCCAGCCTTAGAGGGCCAGCTTAAAGGGCCAGCTTAAAGGGCCAGCCTTAAAGCTGTAGCCTTAAAGGGCCAGCCTTAGAGGGCCAGCCTTACAGGGCCCGCTTAAAGGGCCAGCCTTACAGGGCCCGCTTAAAGGGCCAGCCTTAGAGGGCCAGCCTTAAAGGGCCAGCCTTAGAGGGCCAGCCTTAAAGGGCCAGACTTAGAGGGCCAGCCTTACAGGGCCAGCTTAAAGGGCCAGCTTAAAGGGCCAGCCTTAAAGGGCCATCCTGAAAGGGCCAGCCTTAAAGGGCCAGCCTTAAAGGGCCAGCCTTGAAGGGCCAGCCTTAGAGGGCCAGCCTTACAGGGCCAGCTTAAAGGGCCGACCTTAGAGGGCCAGCCTTAAAGGGCCAGCTTAAAGGGCCAGCTTAAAGGGCCAGCCTTAGAGGGCCAGCCTTAGAGGGCCAGCCTTACAGGGCCCGCTTAAAGGGCCAGCCTTAAAGGGCCAGCCTTAGAGGGCCAGCCTTAAAGGGCCAGCTTAAAGGGCCAGCCTTAGAGGGCCAGCCTTAGAGGGCCAGCCTTTGAGGGCCAGCCTTAGAGGGCAAGCCTTAAGGGGCCAGCTTAAAGGGCCAGCTTAAAGGGCCAGCCTTAGAGGGCCAGCCTTAGAGGGCCAGTCTTAGAGGGCCAGCATTAGAGGGCCAGCCTTAGAGGGCCAGCCTTAGAGGGCCAGCTTTAGAGGGCCAGCCTTAAAGGGCCAGCCTTAAAGGGCCATCCTGAAAGGGCCATCCTGAAAGGGCCAGCCTTAGAGGGCCAGCCTTACATGGCCGACCTTAGAGGGCCAGCCTTAGAGGCCCAGCCTTAGAGGGCCAGCCTTAAAGGGCCAGCCTTAGAGGGCCAGCCTTAGAAGGCCAGCCTTAGAAGGCCAGCGAGGGTCAGCCCTAAAGGGTTAGCTTAAAGTGCCAGCCTTAAAGGGCCAGTCTTAGGGGGCCAGCGAGGGTCAGCCTTAAAGGGTTAGCTTAAAGTGCCAGTCTTAGAGGGCCAGCCTTAGAGGGCAGCCTTAAAGGGTCAGCTTAGAGGGCCAGACTTGGAGGGCCAGCTTTAGAGGGCCGGCTTAAAAGGCCAGCCTTAATGCGCCAGCTTTAGAGGGCCAGTGTAACCCATGTCTTCCCACCAGCCTAATCATGAGCAGCCATATGACTTGGTCAGCTGACGGTAGGTCCCCTCCTGATTGGCTGTCTGTGCTGCAAGGAAGCAGTAAAAGGCCAGCAGGTGCAGGTCATCAGTGGCTCCTGCTGTGGTTGGTCAACAAGCTGCATGCTCACAACCCTCTTTGATATCCATACCTACAGAAAACAACTTTGCGGTAAGCCTTTCCATTTCACCGGCCATGTCTGTGGCCGCTACATCTGAATGGATATATTATGTATATATATTATATATTATTATCTGTGTGTATATATATATTTCAACTGCTAAACTCATTGCTCGACAGTAAAGTGGGATGAATGCCACAAGTGAACTTTTACTGTCATTATGAAGGATGGCCATCTTGAATTGGATGTATAAGTGTTGGATTATTTACCGGTACATTTTGTAAAGTGGACTGACATGTTAATACCTGTTTCTGGCATTAAAGGGCCAGCCTTGAAGGGCCGCCTTAAAGCTCTAGCCTTAAAGGGTCAGCTTAAAGGGCCAGCCTTAGAGGGCCAGCCTTAAAGGGCCAGCCTTAGAGGGCCAGCCTTACAGGGCCATCTTAAAGGGCCAGCTTAAAGGGCTAGCCTTAGAGGGCCAGCCTTAAAGGGCCAGCTTAAAGGGCCAGCCTTAGCGGCCCAGCCTTAGAGGGCCAGCCTTAGAGGGCCAGCTGAAAGGGCCAGCCTTAGAGGGCCAGCCTTAGAGGGCCAGCCTTAAGGGGCCATCCTTAGAGGGCCAGCCTTAGAGGGCCAGCCTTAGAGGGCCAGCTTAAAGGGCCAGCTTAAAGGGCCAGCCTTAAAGCTGTAGCCTTAAAGGGCCAGCCTTAGAGGGCCAGCCTTACAGGGCCCGCTTAAAGGGCCAGCCTTACAGGGCCCGCTTAAAGGGCCAGCTTAAAGGGCCAGCCTTAGAGGGCCAGCCTTAGAGGGCCAGCCTTAAAGGGCCAGCCTTAGAGGGCCAGCCTTAAAGGGCCAGACTTAGAGGGCCAGCCTTACAGGGCCAGCTTAAAGGGCCAGCTTAAAGGGCCAGCCTTAAAGGGCCAGCCTTAAAGGGCCATCCTGAAAGGGCCAGCCTTAAAGGGCCAGCCTTAAAGGGCCAGCCTTGAAGGGCCAGCCTTAGAGGGCCAGCCTTAGAGGGCCAGCCTTAGAGGGCCAGCCTTAGAGGGCCAGCCTTACAGGGCCAGCTTAAAGGGCCGACCTTAGAGGGCCGACCTTAGAGGGCCAGCCTTAAAGGGCCAGCTTAAAGGGCCATCTTAAAGGGCCAGCTTAAAGGGCCAGCCTTAGAGGGCCAGCCTTAGAGCGCCCGCTTAAAGGGCCAGCCTTAAAGGGCCAGCCTTAAAGGGCCATCCTGAAAGGGCCAGCCTTAGAGGGCCAGCCTTAGAGGGCCAGCCTTAAAGGGCCAGCTTAAAGGGCCAGCCTTTGAGGGCCAGCCTTTGAGGGCCAGCCTTAAGGGGCCAGCTTAAAGGGCCAGCCTTAGAGGGCCAGCCTTAGAGGGCCAGTCTTAGAGGGCCAGCATTAGAGGGCCAGCCTTAGAGGGCCAGCCTTAGAGGGCCAGCTTTAGAGGGCCAGCCTTAAAGGGCCAGCCTTAAAGGGCCATCCTGAAAGGGCCATCCTGAAAGGGCCAGCCTTAGAGGGCCAGCCTTACATGGCCGACCTTAGAGGGCCAGCCTTAGAGGGCCAGCCTTAGAGGGCCAGCCTTAGAGGGCCAGCCTTAGAGGCCCAGCCTTAGAGGGCCAGCCTTAAAGGGCCAGCCTTAGAGGGCCAGCCTTAGAAGGCCAGCCTTAGAAGGCCAGCGAGGGTCAGCCTTAAAGGGTTAGCTTAAAGTGCCAGCCTTAAAGGGCCAGTCTTAGGGGGCCAGCGAGGGTCAGCCTTAAAGGGTTAGCTTAAAGTGCCAGTCTTAGAGGGCCAGCCTTAGAGGGCAGCCTTAAAGGGTCAGCTTAGAGGGCCAGACTTGGAGGGCCAGCTTTAGAGGGCCGGCTTAAAAGGCCAGCCTTAATGCGCCAGCTTTAGAGGGCCAGTGTAACCCATGTCTTCCCACCAGCCTAATCATGAGCAGCCATATGACTTGGTCAGCTGACGGTAGGTCCCCTCCTGATTGGCTGTCTGTGCTGCAAGGAAGCAGTAAAAGGCCAGCAGGTGCAGGTCATCAGTGGCTCCTGCTGTGGTTGGTCAACAAGCTGCATGCTCACAACCCTCTTTGATATCCATACCTACAGAAAACAACTTTGCGGTAAGCCTTTCCATTTCACCGGCCATGTCTGTGGCCGCTACATCTGAATGGATATATTATGTATATATATTATATATTATTATCTGTGTGTATATATATATTTCAACTGCTAAACTCATTGCTCGACAGTAAAGTGGGATGAATGCCACAAGTGAACTTTTACTGTCATTATGAAGGATGGCCATCTTGAATTGGATGTATAAGTGTTGGATTATTTACCGGTACATTTTGTAAAGTGGACTGACATGTTAATACCTGTTTCTGGCATTAAAGGGCCAGCCTTGAAGGGCCGCCTTAAAGCTCTAGCCTTAAAGGGTCAGCTTAAAGGGCCAGCCTTAGAGGGCCAGCCTTAAAGGGCCAGCCTTAGAGGGCCAGCCTTACAGGGCCATCTTAAAGGGCCAGCTTAAAGGGCTAGCCTTAGAGGGCCAGCCTTAAAGGGCCAGCTTAAAGGGCCAGCCTTAGCGGCCCAGCCTTAGAGGGCCAGCCTTAGAGGGCCAGCTGAAAGGGCCAGCCTTAGAGGGCCAGCCTTAGAGGGCCAGCCTTAGAGGGCCAGCCTTAAGGGGCCATCCTTAGAGGGCCAGCCTTAGAGGCCCAGCCTTAGAGGGCCAGCCTTAAAGGGCCAGCCTTAGAGGGCCAGCCTTACAGGGCCAGCTTAAAGGGCCAGCTTAAAGGGCCAGCCTTAGAGGGCCAGCCTTAAAGGGCCAGCCTTAAAGGGCCAGCCTTGAAGGGCCAGCCTTAGAGGGCCAGCCTTACAGGGCCAGCTTAAAGGGCCGACCTTAGAGGGCCAGCCTTAAAGGGCCAGCTTAAAGGGCCAGCTTAAAGGGCCAGCCTTAGAGGGCCAGCCTTAGAGGGCCAGCCTTAGAGGGCCAGCCTTACAGGGCCCGCTTAAAGGGCCAGCCTTAAAGGGCCAGCCTTAGAGGGCCAGCCTTAAAGGGCCAGCTTAAAGGGCCAGCCTTAGAGGGCCAGCCTTAGAGGGCCAGCCTTTGAGGGCCAGCCTTAGAGGGCAAGCCTTAAGGGGCCAGCTTAAAGGGCCAGCTTAAAGGGCCAGCCTTAGAGGGCCAGCCTTAGAGGGCCAGTCTTAGAGGGCCAGCATTAGAGGGCCAGCCTTAGAGGGCCAGCCTTAGAGGGCCAGCTTTAGAGGGCCAGCCTTAAAGGGCCAGCCTTAAAGGGCCATCCTGAAAGGGCCATCCTGAAAGGGCCAGCCTTAGAGGGCCAGCCTTACATGGCCGACCTTAGAGGGCCAGCCTTAGAGGGCCAGCCTTAGAGGGCCAGCCTTAAAGGGCCAGCCTTAGAGGGCCAGCCTTAGAAGGCCAGCCTTAGAAGGCCAGCGAGGGTCAGCCTTAAAGGGTTAGCTTAAAGTGCCAGCCTTAAAGGGCCAGTCTTAGGGGGCCAGCGAGGGTCAGCCTTAAAGGGTTAGCTTAAAGTGCCAGTCTTAGAGGGCCAGCCTTAGAGGGCAGCCTTAAAGGGTCAGCTTAGAGGGCCAGACTTGGAGGGCCAGCTTTAGAGGGCCGGCTTAAAAGGCCAGCCTTAATGCGCCAGCTTTAGAGGGCCAGTGTAACCCATGTCTTTCCACCAGCCTAATCATGAGCAGCCATATGACTTGGTCAGCTGACGGTAGGTCCCCTCCTGATTGGCTGTCTGTGCTGCAAGGAAGCAGTAAAAGGCCAGCAGGTGCAGGTCATCAGTGGCTCCTGCTGTGGTTGGTCAACAAGCTGCATGCTCACAACCCTCTTTGATATCCATACCTACAGAAAACAACTTTGCGGTAAGCCTTTCCATTTCACCGGCCATGTCTGTGGCCGCTACATCTGAATGGATATATTATGTATATATATTATATATTATTATCTGTGTGTATATATATATTTCAACTGCTAAACTCATTGCTCGACAGTAAAGTGGGATGAATGCCACAAGTGAACTTTTACTGTCATTATGAAGGATGGCCATCTTGAATTGGATGTATAAGTGTTGGATTATTTACCGGTACATTTTGTAAAGTGGACTGACATGTTAATACCTGTTTCTGGCATTAAAGGGCCAGCCTTGAAGGGCCGCCTTAAAGCTCTAGCCTTAAAGGGTCAGCTTAAAGGGCCAGCCTTAGAGGGCCAGCCTTAAAGGGCCAGCCTTAGAGGGCCAGCCTTACAGGGCCATCTTAAAGGGCCAGCTTAAAGGGCTAGCCTTAGAGGGCCAGCCTTAAAGGGCCAGCTTAAAGGGCCAGCCTTAGCGGCCCAGCCTTAGAGGGCCAGCCTTAGAGGGCCAGCTGAAAGGGCCAGCCTTAGAGGGCCAGCCTTAGAGGGCCAGCCTTAGAGGGCCAGCCTTACGGGGCCATCCTTAGAGGGCCAGCCTTAGAGGGCCAGCCTTAGAGGGCCAGCTTAAAGGGCCAGCTTAAAGGGCCAGCCTTAAAGCTGTAGCCTTAAAGGGCCAGCCTTAGAGGGCCAGCCTTACAGGGCCCGCTTAAAGGGCCAGCCTTACAGGGCCCGCTTAAAGGGCCAGCTTAAAGGGCCAGCTTGAAGGGCCAGCTTAAAGGGCCAGCCTTAGAGGGCCAGCCTTAAAGGGCCAGCCTTACATGGCCGACCTTAGAGGGCCAGCCTTAGAGGGCCAGCCTTAGAGGGCCAGCCTTAGAGGGCCAGCCTTAGAGGGCCAGCCTTAGAGGGCCAGCTTAAAGGGCCAGCCTTAGAGGGCCAGCCTTAGAGGGCCAGCCTTAGAGGGCCAGCCTTAGAGGGCCAGCCTTAAGGGGCCATCCTTAAAGGGCCAGCCTTAGAGGGCCAGCTTAAAGGGCCAGCTTAAAGGACCAGCCTTAAAGCTGTAGCCTTAAAGGGCCAGCCTTAGAGGGCCAGCCTTACAGGGCCCGCTTAAAGGGCCAGCCTTACAGGGCCCGCTTAAAGGGCCAGCTTAAAGGGCCAGCCTTAGAGGGCCAGCCTTTAAGGGCCAGCCTTAAAGGCCAGCCTTAAAGGGCCAGCCTTAGAGGGCCAGCCTTACAGGGCCAGCTTAAAGGGCCAGCTTAAAGGGCCAGCCTTAGAGGGCCAGCCTTAAAGGGCCAGCCTTAAAGGGCCAGCCTTAGAGGGCCAGCCTTAGAGGGCCAGCCTTAGAGGGCCAGCTTAAAGAGCCAGCCTTAGAGGGCCAGCCTTAGAGGGCCAGCCTTAAGGGGCCATCCGTAAAGGGCCAGCCTTAGAGGGCCAGCCTTAGAGGGCCAGCTTAAAGGGCCAGCTTAAAGGGCCAGCCTTAAAGCTGTAGCCTTAAAGGGCCAGCCTTAGAGGGCCAGCCTTACAGGGCCCGCTTAAAGGGCCAGCCTTACAGGGCCCGCTTAAAGGGCCAGCTTAAAGGGCCAGCCTTAGAGGGCCAGCCTTAAAGGGCCAGCCTTAGAGGGCCAGCCTTAAAGGGCCAGACTTAGAGGGCCAGCCTTACAGGGCCAGCTTAAAGGGCCAGCTTAAAGGGCCAGCCTTAAAGGGCCATCCTGAAAGGGCCAGCCTTAAAGGGCCAGCCTTAAAGGGCCAGCCTTGAAGGGCCAGCCTTAGAGGGCCAGCCTTACAGGGCCAGCTTAAAGGGCCGACCTTAGAGGGCCAGCCTTAAAGGGCCAGCTTAAAGGGCCAGCTTAAAGGGCCAGCCTTAGAGGGCCAGCCTTAGAGGGCCAGCCTTACAGGGCCCGCTTAAAGGGCCAGCCTTAAAGGGCCAGCCTTAGAGGGCCAGCCTTAAAGGGCCAGCTTAAAGGGCCAGCCTTAGAGGGCCAGCCTTAGAGGGCCAGCCTTTGAGGGCCAGCCTTAGAGGGCAAGCCTTAAGGGGCCAGCTTAAAGGGCCAGCTTAAAGGGCCAGCCTTAGAGGGCCAGCCTTAGAGGGCCAGTCTTAGAGGGCCAGCATTAGAGGGCCAGCCTTAGAGGGCCAGCCTTAGAGGGCCAGCTTTAGAGGGCCAGCCTTAAAGGGCCAGCCTTAAAGGGCCATCCTGAAAGGGCCATCCTGAAAGGGCCAGCCTTAGAGGGCCAGCCTTACATGGCCGACCTTAGAGGGCCAGCCTTAGAGGGCCAGCCTTAGAGGGCCAGCCTTAGAGGCCCAGCCTTAGAGGGCCAGCCTTAAAGGGCCAGCCTTAGAGGGCCAGCCTTAGAAGGCCAGCCTTAGAAGGCCAGCGAGGGTCAGCCTTAAAGGGTTAGCTTAAAGTGCCAGCCTTAAAGGGCCAGTCTTAGGGGGCCAGCGAGGGTCAGCCTTAAAGGGTTAGCTTAAAGTGCCAGTCTTAGAGGGCCAGCCTTAGAGGGCAGCCTTAAAGGGTCAGCTTAGAGGGCCAGACTTGGAGGGCCAGCTTTAGAGGGCCGGCTTAAAAGGCCAGCCTTAATGCGCCAGCTTTAGAGGGCCAGTGTAACCCATGTCTTCCCACCAGCCTAATCATGAGCAGCCATATGACTTGGTCAGCTGACGGTAGGTCCCCTCCTGATTGGCTGTCTGTGCTGCAAGGAAGCAGTAAAAGGCCAGCAGGTGCAGGTCATCAGTGGCTCCTGCTGTGGTTGGTCAACAAGCTGCATGCTCACAACCCTCTTTGATATCCATACCTACAGAAAACAACTTTGCGGTAAGCCTTTCCATTTCACCGGCCATGTCTGTGGCCGCTACATCTGAATGGATATATTATGTATATATATTATATATTATTATCTGTGTGTATATATATATTTCAACTGCTAAACTCATTGCTCGACAGTAAAGTGGGATGAATGCCACAAGTGAACTTTTACTGTCATTATGAAGGATGGCCATCTTGAATTGGATGTATAAGTGTTGGATTATTTACCGGTACATTTTGTAAAGTGGACTGACATGTTAATACCTGTTTCTGGCATTAAAGGGCCAGCCTTGAAGGGCCGCCTTAAAGCTCTAGCCTTAAAGGGTCAGCTTAAAGGGCCAGCCTTAGAGGGCCAGCCTTAAAGGGCCAGCCTTAGAGGGCCAGCCTTACAGGGCCATCTTAAAGGGCCAGCTTAAAGGGCTAGCCTTAGAGGGCCAGCCTTAAAGGGCCAGCTTAAAGGGCCAGCCTTAGCGGCCCAGCCTTAGAGGGCCAGCCTTAGAGGGCCAGCTGAAAGGGCCAGCCTTAGAGGGCCAGCCTTAGAGGGCCAGCCTTAGAGGGCCAGCCTTACGGGGCCATCCTTAGAGGGCCAGCCTTAGAGGGCCAGCCTTAGAGGGCCAGCTTAAAGGGCCAGCTTAAAGGGCCAGCCTTAAAGCTGTAGCCTTAAAGGGCCAGCCTTAGAGGGCCAGCCTTACAGGGCCCGCTTAAAGGGCCAGCCTTACAGGGCCCGCTTAAAGGGCCAGCTTAAAGGGCCAGCTTGAAGGGCCAGCTTAAAGGGCCAGCCTTAGAGGGCCAGCCTTAAAGGGCCAGCCTTACATGGCCGACCTTAGAGGGCCAGCCTTAGAGGGCCAGCCTTAGAGGGCCAGCCTTAGAGGGCCAGCCTTAGAGGGCCAGCTTAAAGGGCCAGCCTTAGAGGGCCAGCCTTAGAGGGCCAGCCTTAGAGGGCCAGCCTTAGAGGGCCAGCCTTAAGGGGCCATCCTTAAAGGGCCAGCCTTAGAGGGCCAGCTTAAAGGGCCAGCTTAAAGGACCAGCCTTAAAGCTGTAGCCTTAAAGGGCCAGCCTTAGAGGGCCAGCCTTACAGGGCCCGCTTAAAGGGCCAGCCTTACAGGGCCCGCTTAAAGGGCCAGCTTAAAGGGCCAGCCTTAGAGGGCCAGCCTTTAAGGGCCAGCCTTAAAGGCCAGCCTTAAAGGGCCAGCCTTAGAGGGCCAGCCTTACAGGGCCAGCTTAAAGGGCCAGCTTAAAGGGCCAGCCTTAGAGGGCCAGCCTTAAAGGGCCAGCCTTAAAGGGCCAGCCTTAGAGGGCCAGCCTTAGAGGGCCAGCCTTAGAGGGCCAGCTTAAAGAGCCAGCCTTAGAGGGCCAGCCTTAGAGGGCCAGCCTTAAGGGGCCATCCGTAAAGGGCCAGCCTTAGAGGGCCAGCCTTAGAGGGCCAGCTTAAAGGGCCAGCTTAAAGGGCCAGCCTTAAAGCTGTAGCCTTAAAGGGCCAGCCTTAGAGGGCCAGCCTTACAGGGCCCGCTTAAAGGGCCAGCCTTACAGGGCCCGCTTAAAGGGCCAGCTTAAAGGGCCAGCCTTAGAGGGCCAGCCTTAAAGGGCCAGCCTTAGAGGGCCAGCCTTAAAGGGCCAGACTTAGAGGGCCAGCCTTACAGGGCCAGCTTAAAGGGCCAGCTTAAAGGGCCAGCCTTAAAGGGCCATCCTGAAAGGGCCAGCCTTAAAGGGCCAGCCTTAAAGGGCCAGCCTTGAAGGGCCAGCCTTAGAGGGCCAGCCTTACAGGGCCAGCTTAAAGGGCCGACCTTAGAGGGCCAGCCTTAAAGGGCCAGCTTAAAGGGCCAGCTTAAAGGGCCAGCCTTAGAGGGCCAGCCTTAGAGGGCCAGCCTTACAGGGCCCGCTTAAAGGGCCAGCCTTAAAGGGCCAGCCTTAGAGGGCCAGCCTTAAAGGGCCAGCTTAAAGGGCCAGCCTTAGAGGGCCAGCCTTAGAGGGCCAGCCTTTGAGGGCCAGCCTTAGAGGGCAAGCCTTAAGGGGCCAGCTTAAAGGGCCAGCTTAAAGGGCCAGCCTTAGAGGGCCAGCCTTAGAGGGCCAGTCTTAGAGGGCCAGCATTAGAGGGCCAGCCTTAGAGGGCCAGCCTTAGAGGGCCAGCTTTAGAGGGCCAGCCTTAAAGGGCCAGCCTTAAAGGGCCATCCTGAAAGGGCCATCCTGAAAGGGCCAGCCTTAGAGGGCCAGCCTTACATGGCCGACCTTAGAGGGCCAGCCTTAGAGGGCCAGCCTTAGAGGGCCAGCCTTAGAGGCCCAGCCTTAGAGGGCCAGCCTTAAAGGGCCAGCCTTAGAGGGCCAGCCTTAGAAGGCCAGCCTTAGAAGGCCAGCGAGGGTCAGCCTTAAAGGGTTAGCTTAAAGTGCCAGCCTTAAAGGGCCAGTCTTAGGGGGCCAGCGAGGGTCAGCCTTAAAGGGTTAGCTTAAAGTGCCAGTCTTAGAGGGCCAGCCTTAGAGGGCAGCCTTAAAGGGTCAGCTTAGAGGGCCAGACTTGGAGGGCCAGCTTTAGAGGGCCGGCTTAAAAGGCCAGCCTTAATGCGCCAGCTTTAGAGGGCCAGTGTAACCCATGTCTTCCCACCAGCCTAATCATGAGCAGCCATATGACTTGGTCAGCTGACGGTAGGTCCCCTCCTGATTGGCTGTCTGTGCTGCAAGGAAGCAGTAAAAGGCCAGCAGGTGCAGGTCATCAGTGGCTCCTGCTGTGGTTGGTCAACAAGCTGCATGCTCACAACCCTCTTTGATATCCATACCTACAGAAAACAACTTTGCGGTAAGCCTTTCCATTTCACCGGCCATGTCTGTGGCCGCTACATCTGAATGGATATATTATGTATATATATTATATATTATTATCTGTGTGTATATATATATTTCAACTGCTAAACTCATTGCTCGACAGTAAAGTGGGATGAATGCCACAAGTGAACTTTTACTGTCATTATGAAGGATGGCCATCTTGAATTGGATGTATAAGTGTTGGATTATTTACCGGTACATTTTGTAAAGTGGACTGACATGTTAATACCTGTTTCTGGCATTAAAGGGCCAGCCTTGAAGGGCCGCCTTAAAGCTCTAGCCTTAAAGGGTCAGCTTAAAGGGCCAGCCTTAGAGGGCCAGCCTTAAAGGGCCAGCCTTAGAGGGCCAGCCTTACAGGGCCATCTTAAAGGGCCAGCTTAAAGGGCTAGCCTTAGAGGGCCAGCCTTAAAGGGCCAGCTTAAAGGGCCAGCCTTAGCGGCCCAGCCTTAGAGGGCCAGCCTTAGAGGGCCAGCTGAAAGGGCCAGCCTTAGAGGGCCAGCCTTAGAGGGCCAGCCTTAGAGGGCCAGCCTTACGGGGCCATCCTTAGAGGGCCAGCCTTAGAGGGCCAGCCTTAGAGGGCCAGCTTAAAGGGCCAGCTTAAAGGGCCAGCCTTAAAGCTGTAGCCTTAAAGGGCCAGCCTTAGAGGGCCAGCCTTACAGGGCCCGCTTAAAGGGCCAGCCTTACAGGGCCCGCTTAAAGGGCCAGCTTAAAGGGCCAGCTTGAAGGGCCAGCTTAAAGGGCCAGCCTTAGAGGGCCAGCCTTAAAGGGCCAGCCTTACATGGCCGACCTTAGAGGGCCAGCCTTAGAGGGCCAGCCTTAGAGGGCCAGCCTTAGAGGGCCAGCCTTAGAGGGCCAGCTTAAAGGGCCAGCCTTAGAGGGCCAGCCTTAGAGGGCCAGCCTTAGAGGGCCAGCCTTAGAGGGCCAGCCTTAAGGGGCCATCCTTAAAGGGCCAGCCTTAGAGGGCCAGCTTAAAGGGCCAGCTTAAAGGACCAGCCTTAAAGCTGTAGCCTTAAAGGGCCAGCCTTAGAGGGCCAGCCTTACAGGGCCCGCTTAAAGGGCCAGCCTTACAGGGCCCGCTTAAAGGGCCAGCTTAAAGGGCCAGCCTTAGAGGGCCAGCCTTTAAGGGCCAGCCTTAAAGGCCAGCCTTAAAGGGCCAGCCTTAGAGGGCCAGCCTTACAGGGCCAGCTTAAAGGGCCAGCTTAAAGGGCCAGCCTTAGAGGGCCAGCCTTAAAGGGCCAGCCTTAAAGGGCCAGCCTTAGAGGGCCAGCCTTAGAGGGCCAGCCTTAGAGGGCCAGCTTAAAGAGCCAGCCTTAGAGGGCCAGCCTTAGAGGGCCAGCCTTAAGGGGCCATCCGTAAAGGGCCAGCCTTAGAGGGCCAGCCTTAGAGGGCCAGCTTAAAGGGCCAGCTTAAAGGGCCAGCCTTAAAGCTGTAGCCTTAAAGGGCCAGCCTTAGAGGGCCAGCCTTACAGGGCCCGCTTAAAGGGCCAGCCTTACAGGGCCCGCTTAAAGGGCCAGCCTTAGAGGGCCAGCCTTAAAGGGCCAGCCTTAGAGGGCCAGCCTTAAAGGGCCAGACTTAGAGGGCCAGCCTTACAGGGCCAGCTTAAAGGGCCAGCTTAAAGGGCCAGCCTTAAAGGGCCATCCTGAAAGGGCCAGCCTTAAAGGGCCAGCCTTAAAGGGCCAGCCTTGAAGGGCCAGCCTTAGAGGGCCAGCCTTACAGGGCCAGCTTAAAGGGCCGACCTTAGAGGGCCAGCCTTAAAGGGCCAGCTTAAAGGGCCAGCTTAAAGGGCCAGCCTTAGAGGGCCAGCCTTAGAGGGCCAGCCTTACAGGGCCCGCTTAAAGGGCCAGCCTTAAAGGGCCAGCCTTAGAGGGCCAGCCTTAAAGGGCCAGACTTAGAGGGCCAGCCTTACAGGGCCAGCTTAAAGGGCCAGCTTAAAGGGCCAGCCTTAAAGGGCCATCCTGAAAGGGCCAGCCTTAAAGGGCCAGCCTTAAAGGGCCAGCCTTGAAGGGCCAGCCTTAGAGGGCCAGCCTTACAGGGCCAGCTTAAAGGGCCGACCTTAGAGGGCCAGCCTTAAAGGGCCAGCTTAAAGGGCCAGCTTAAAGGGCCAGCCTTAGAGGGCCAGCCTTAGAGGGCCAGCCTTACAGGGCCCGCTTAAAGGGCCAGCCTTAAAGGGCCAGCCTTAGAGGGCCAGCCTTAAAGGGCCAGCTTAAAGGGCCAGCCTTAGAGGGCCAGCCTTAGAGGGCCAGCCTTTGAGGGCCAGCCTTAGAGGGCAAGCCTTAAGGGGCCAGCTTAAAGGGCCAGCTTAAAGGGCCAGCCTTAGAGGGCCAGCCTTAGAGGGCCAGTCTTAGAGGGCCAGCATTAGAGGGCCAGCCTTAGAGGGCCAGCCTTAGAGGGCCAGCTTTAGAGGGCCAGCCTTAAAGGGCCAGCCTTAAAGGGCCATCCTGAAAGGGCCATCCTGAAAGGGCCAGCCTTAGAGGGCCAGCCTTACATGGCCGACCTTAGAGGGCCAGCCTTAGAGGGCCAGCCTTAGAGGGCCAGCCTTAGAGGCCCAGCCTTAGAGGGCCAGCCTTAAAGGGCCAGCCTTAGAGGGCCAGCCTTAGAAGGCCAGCCTTAGAAGGCCAGCGAGGGTCAGCCTTAAAGGGTTAGCTTAAAGTGCCAGCCTTAAAGGGCCAGTCTTAGGGGGCCAGCGAGGGTCAGCCTTAAAGGGTTAGCTTAAAGTGCCAGTCTTAGAGGGCCAGCCTTAGAGGGCAGCCTTAAAGGGTCAGCTTAGAGGGCCAGACTTGGAGGGCCAGCTTTAGAGGGCCGGCTTAAAAGGCCAGCCTTAATGCGCCAGCTTTAGAGGGCCAGTGTAACCCATGTCTTCCCACCAGCCTAATCATGAGCAGCCATATGACTTGGTCAGCTGACGGTAGGTCCCCTCCTGATTGGCTGTCTGTGCTGCAAGGAAGCAGTAAAAGGCCAGCAGGTGCAGGTCATCAGTGGCTCCTGCTGTGGTTGGTCAACAAGCTGCATGCTCACAACCCTCTTTGATATCCATACCTACAGAAAACAACTTTGCGGTAAGCCTTTCCATTTCACCGGCCATGTCTGTGGCCGCTACATCTGAATGGATATATTATGTATATATATTATATATTATTATCTGTGTGTATATATATATTTCAACTGCTAAACTCATTGCTCGACAGTAAAGTGGGATGAATGCCACAAGTGAACTTTTACTGTCATTATGAAGGATGGCCATCTTGAATTGGATGTATAAGTGTTGGATTATTTACCGGTACATTTTGTAAAGTGGACTGACATGTTAATACCTGTTTCTGGCATTAAAGGGCCAGCCTTGAAGGGCCGCCTTAAAGCTCTAGCCTTAAAGGGTCAGCTTAAAGGGCCAGCCTTAGAGGGCCAGCCTTAAAGGGCCAGCCTTAGAGGGCCAGCCTTACAGGGCCATCTTAAAGGGCCAGCTTAAAGGGCTAGCCTTAGAGGGCCAGCCTTAAAGGGCCAGCTTAAAGGGCCAGCCTTAGCGGCCCAGCCTTAGAGGGCCAGCCTTAGAGGGCCAGCTGAAAGGGCCAGCCTTAGAGGGCCAGCCTTAGAGGGCCAGCCTTAGAGGGCCAGCCTTACGGGGCCATCCTTAGAGGGCCAGCCTTAGAGGGCCAGCCTTAGAGGGCCAGCTTAAAGGGCCAGCTTAAAGGGCCAGCCTTAAAGCTGTAGCCTTAAAGGGCCAGCCTTAGAGGGCCAGCCTTACAGGGCCCGCTTAAAGGGCCAGCCTTACAGGGCCCGCTTAAAGGGCCAGCTTAAAGGGCCAGCTTGAAGGGCCAGCTTAAAGGGCCAGCCTTAGAGGGCCAGCCTTAAAGGGCCAGCCTTACATGGCCGACCTTAGAGGGCCAGCCTTAGAGGGCCAGCCTTAGAGGGCCAGCCTTAGAGGGCCAGCCTTAGAGGGCCAGCCTTAGAGGGCCAGCTTAAAGGGCCAGCCTTAGAGGGCCAGCCTTAGAGGGCCAGCCTTAGAGGGCCAGCCTTAGAGGGCCAGCCTTAAGGGGCCATCCTTAAAGGGCCAGCCTTAGAGGGCCAGCTTAAAGGGCCAGCTTAAAGGACCAGCCTTAAAGCTGTAGCCTTAAAGGGCCAGCCTTAGAGGGCCAGCCTTACAGGGCCCGCTTAAAGGGCCAGCCTTACAGGGCCCGCTTAAAGGGCCAGCTTAAAGGGCCAGCCTTAGAGGGCCAGCCTTTAAGGGCCAGCCTTAAAGGCCAGCCTTAAAGGGCCAGCCTTAGAGGGCCAGCCTTACAGGGCCAGCTTAAAGGGCCAGCTTAAAGGGCCAGCCTTAGAGGGCCAGCCTTAAAGGGCCAGCCTTAAAGGGCCAGCCTTAGAGGGCCAGCCTTAGAGGGCCAGCCTTAGAGGGCCAGCTTAAAGAGCCAGCCTTAGAGGGCCAGCCTTAGAGGGCCAGCCTTAAGGGGCCATCCGTAAAGGGCCAGCCTTAGAGGGCCAGCCTTAGAGGGCCAGCTTAAAGGGCCAGCTTAAAGGGCCAGCCTTAAAGCTGTAGCCTTAAAGGGCCAGCCTTAGAGGGCCAGCCTTACAGGGCCAGCCTTACAGGGCCCGCTTACAGGGCCCGCTTAAAGGGCCAGCTTAAAGGGCCAGCCTTAGAGGGCCAGCCTTAAAGGGCCAGCCTTAGAGGGCCAGCCTTAAAGGGCCAGACTTAGAGGGCCAGCCTTACAGGGCCAGCTTAAAGGGCCAGCTTAAAGGGCCAGCCTTAAAGGGCCATCCTGAAAGGGCCAGCCTTAAAGGGCCAGCCTTAAAGGGCCAGCCTTGAAGGGCCAGCCTTAGAGGGCCAGCCTTACAGGGCCAGCTTAAAGGGCCGACCTTAGAGGGCCAGCCTTAAAGGGCCAGCTTAAAGGGCCAGTTTAAAGGGCCAGCCTTAGAGGGCCAGCCTTAGAGGGCCAGCCTTACAGGGCCCGCTTAAAGGGCCAGCCTTAAAGGGCCAGCCTTAGAGGGCCAGCCTTAAAGGGCCAGCTTAAAGGGCCAGCCTTAGAGGGCCAGCCTTAGAGGGCCAGCCTTTGAGGGCCAGCCTTAGAGGGCAAGCCTTAAGGGGCCAGCTTAAAGGGCCAGCTTAAAGGGCCAGCCTTAGAGGGCCAGCCTTAGAGGGCCAGTCTTAGAGGGCCAGCATTAGAGGGCCAGCCTTAGAGGGCCAGCCTTAGAGGGCCAGCTTTAGAGGGCCAGCCTTAAAGGGCCAGCCTTAAAGGGCCATCCTGAAAGGGCCATCCTGAAAGGGCCAGCCTTAGAGGGCCAGCCTTACATGGCCGACCTTAGAGGGCCAGCCTTAGAGGGCCAGCCTTAGAGGGCCAGCCTTAAAGGGCCAGCCTTAGAGGGCCAGCCTTAGAAGGCCAGCCTTAGAAGGCCAGCGAGGGTCAGCCTTAAAGGGTTAGCTTAAAGTGCCAGCCTTAAAGGGCCAGTCTTAGGGGGCCAGCGAGGGTCAGCCTTAAAGGGTTAGCTTAAAGTGCCAGTCTTAGAGGGCCAGCCTTAGAGGGCAGCCTTAAAGGGTCAGCTTAGAGGGCCAGACTTGGAGGGCCAGCTTTAGAGGGCCGGCTTAAAAGGCCAGCCTTAATGCGCCAGCTTTAGAGGGCCAGTGTAACCCATGTCTTCCCACCAGCCTAATCATGAGCAGCCATATGACTTGGTCAGCTGACGGTAGGTCCCCTCCTGATTGGCTGTCTGTGCTGCAAGGAAGCAGTAAAAGGCCAGCAGGTGCAGGTCATCAGTGGCTCCTGCTGTGGTTGGTCAACAAGCTGCATGCTCACAACCCTCTTTGATATCCATACCTACAGAAAACAACTTTGCGGTAAGCCTTTCCATTTCACCGGCCATGTCTGTGGCCGCTACATCTGAATGGATATATTATGTATATATATTATATATTATTATCTGTGTGTATATATATATTTCAACTGCTAAACTCATTGCTCGACAGTAAAGTGGGATGAATGCCACAAGTGAACTTTTACTGTCATTATGAAGGATGGCCATCTTGAATTGGATGTATAAGTGTTGGATTATTTACCGGTACATTTTGTAAAGTGGACTGACATGTTAATACCTGTTTCTGGCATTAAAGGGCCAGCCTTGAAGGGCCGCCTTAAAGCTCTAGCCTTAAAGGGTCAGCTTAAAGGGCCAGCCTTAGAGGGCCAGCCTTAAAGGGCCAGCCTTAGAGGGCCAGCCTTACAGGGCCATCTTAAAGGGCCAGCTTAAAGGGCTAGCCTTAGAGGGCCAGCCTTAAAGGGCCAGCTTAAAGGGCCAGCCTTAGCGGCCCAGCCTTAGAGGGCCAGCCTTAGAGGGCCAGCTGAAAGGGCCAGCCTTAGAGGGCCAGCCTTAGAGGGCCAGCCTTACGGGGCCATCCTTAGAGGGCCAGCCTTAGAGGGCCAGCCTTAGAGGGCCAGCTTAAAGGGCCAGATTAAAGGGCCAGCCTTAAAGCTGTAGCCTTAAAGGGCCAGCCTTAGAGGGCCAGCCTTACAGGGCCCGCTTAAAGGGCCAGCCTTACAGGGCCCGCTTAAAGGGCCAGCTTAAAGGGCCAGCTTGAAGGGCCAGCTTAAAGGGCCAGCCTTAGAGGGCCAGCCTTAAAGGGCCAGCCTTACATGGCCGACCTTAGAGGGCCAGCCTTAGAGGGCCAGCCTTAGAGGGCCAGCTTAAAGGGCCAGCCTTAGAGGGCCAGCCTTAGAGGGCCAGCCTTAGAGGGCCAGCCTTAGAGGGCCAGCCTTAAGGGGCCATCCTTAAAGGGCCAGCCTTACAGGGCCAGCTTAAAGGGCCAGCTTAAAGGACCAGCCTTAAAGCTGTAGCCTTAAAGGGCCAGCCTTAGAGGGCCAGCCTTACAGGGCCCGCTTAAAGGGCCAGCCTTACAGGGCCCGCTTAAAGGGCCAGCTTAAAGGGCCAGCCTTAGAGGGCCAGCCTTTAAGGGCCAGCCTTAAAGGCCAGCCTTAAAGGGCCAGCCTTAGAGGGCCAGCCTTACAGGGCCAGCTTAAAGGGCCAGCTTAAAGGGCCAGCCTTAGAGGGCCAGCCTTAAAGGGCCAGCCTTAAAGGGCCAGCCTTAGAGGGCCAGCCTTAGAGGGCCAGCCTTAGAGGGCCAGCTTAAAGAGCCAGCCTTAGAGGGCCAGCCTTAGAGGGCCAGCCTTAAGGGGCCATCCGTAAAGGGCCAGCCTTAGAGGGCCAGCCTTAGAGGGCCAGCCTTAGAGGGCCAGCTTAAAGGGCCAGCTTAAAGGGCCAGCCTTAAAGCTGTAGCCTTAAAGGGCCAGCCTTAGAGGGCCAGCCTTACAGGGCCCGCTTAAAGGGCCAGCCTTACAGGGCCCGCTTAAAGGGCCAGCTTAAAGGGCCAGCCTTAGAGGGCCAGCCTTAAAGGGCCAGCCTTAGAGGGCCAGCCTTAAAGGGCCAGACTTAGAGGGCCAGCCTTACAGGGCCAGCTTAAAGGGCCAGCTTAAAGGGCCAGCCTTAAAGGGCCATCCTGAAAGGGCCAGCCTTAAAGGGCCAGCCTTAAAGGGCCAGCCTTAAAGGGCCAGCCTTGAAGGGCCAGCCTTAGAGGGCCAGCCTTACAGGGCCAGCTTAAAGGGCCGACCTTAGAGGGCCAGCCTTAAAGGGCCAGCCTTAAAGGGCCAGCCTTAAAGGGCCAGCTTAAAGGGCCAGCTTAAAGGGCCAGCCTTAGAGGGCCAGCCTTAGAGGGCCAGCCTTACAGGGCCCGCTTAAAGGGCCAGCCTTAAAGGGCCAGCCTTAGAGGGCCAGCATTAAAGGGCCAGCTTAAAGGGCCAGCCTTAGAGGGCCAGCCTTAGAGGGCCAGCCTTTGAGGGCCAGCCTTAGAGGGCAAGCCTTAAGGGGCCAGCTTAAAGGGCCAGCTTAAAGGGCCAGCCTTAGAGGGCCAGCCTTAGAGGGCCAGTCTTAGAGGGCCAGCATTAGAGGGCCAGCCTTAGAGGGCCAGCCTTAGAGGGCCAGCTTTAGAGGGCCAGCCTTAAAGGGCCAGCCTTAAAGGGCCATCCTGAAAGGGCCATCCTGAAAGGGCCAGCCTTAGAGGGCCAGCCTTACATGGCCGACCTTAGAGGGCCAGCCTTAGAGGGCCAGCCTTAGAGGGCCAGCCTTAGAGGCCCAGCCTTAGAGGGCCAGCCTTAAAGGGCCAGCCTTAGAGGGCCAGCCTTAGAAGGCCAGCCTTAGAAGGCCAGCGAGGGTCAGCCTTAAAGGGTTAGCTTAAAGTGCCAGCCTTAAAGGGCCAGTCTTAGGGGGCCAGCGAGGGTCAGCCTTAAAGGGTTAGCTTAAAGTGCCAGTCTTAGAGGGCCAGCCTTAGAGGGCAGCCTTAAAGGGTCAGCTTAGGGGGCCAGACTTGGAGGGCCAGCTTTAGAGGGCCGGCTTAAAAGGCCAGCCTTAATGCGCCAGCTTTAGAGGGCCAGTGTAACCCATGTCTTCCCACCAGCCTAATCATGAGCAGCCATATGACTTGGTCAGCTGACGGTAGGTCCCCTCCTGATTGGCTGTCTGTGCTGCAAGGAAGCAGTAAAAGGCCAGCAGGTGCAGGTCATCAGTGGCTCCTGCTGTGGTTGGTCAACAAGCTGCATGCTCACAACCCTCTTTGATATCCATACCTACAGAAAACAACTTTGCGGTAAGCCTTTCCATTTCACCGGCCATGTCTGTGGCCGCTACATCTGAATGGATATATTATGTATATATATTATATATTATTATCTGTGTGTATATATATATTTCAACTGCTAAACTCATTGCTCGACAGTAAAGTGGGATGAATGCCACAAGTGAACTTTTACTGTCATTATGAAGGATGGCCATCTTGAATTGGATGTATAAGTGTTGGATTATTTACCGGTACATTTTGTAAAGTGGACTGACATGTTAATACCTGTTTCTGGCATTAAAGGGCCAGCCTTGAAGGGCCGCCTTAAAGCTCTAGCCTTAAAGGGTCAGCTTAAAGGGCCAGCCTTAGAGGGCCAGCCTTAAAGGGCCAGCCTTAGAGGGCCAGCCTTACAGGGCCATCTTAAAGGGCCAGCTTAAAGGGCTAGCCTTAGAGGGCCAGCCTTAAAGGGCCAGCTTAAAGGGCCAGCCTTAGCGGCCCAGCCTTAGAGGGCCAGCCTTAGAGGGCCAGCTGAAAGGGCCAGCCTTGGAGGGCCAGCCTTAGAGGGCCAGCCTTAGAGGGCCAGCCTTAAGGGGCCATCCTTAGAGGGCCAGCCTTAGAGGCCCAGCCTTAGAGGGCCAGCCTTAAAGGGCCAGCCTTAGAGGGCCAGCCTTACAGGGCCAGCTTAAAGGGCCAGCTTAAAGGGCCAGCCTTAGAGGGCCAGCCTTAAAGGGCCAGCCTTAAAGGGCCAGCCTTAAAGGGCCAGCCTTAGAGGGCCAGCCTTAGAGGGCCAGCCTTAGAGGGCCAGCTTAAAGAGCCAGCCTTAGAGGGCCAGCCTTAGAGGGCCAGCCTTAAGGGGCCATCCGTAAAGGGCCAGCCTTAGAGGGCCAGCCTTAGAGGGCCAGCTTAAAGGGCCAGCTTAAAGGGCCAGCCTTAAAGCTGTAGCCTTAAAGGGCCAGCCTTAGAGGGCCAGCCTTACAGGGCCCGCTTAAAGGGCCAGCCTTACAGGGCCCGCTTAAAGGGCCAGCTTAAAGGGCCAGCCTTAGAGGGCCTGCCTTAAAGGGCCAGCCTTAGAGGGCCAGCCTTAAAGGGCCAGACTTAGAGGGCCAGCCTTACAGGGCCAGCTTAAAGGGCCAGCTTAAAGGGCCAGCCTTAAAGGGCCATCCTGAAAGGGCCAGCCTTAAAGGGCCAGCCTTAAAGGGCCAGCCTTAAAGGGCCAGCCTTGAAGGGCCAGCCTTAGAGGGCCAGCCTTACAGGGACAGCTTAAAGGGCCGACCTTAGAGGGCCAGCCTTAAAGGGCCAGCTTAAAGGGCCAGCTTAAAGGGCCAGCCTTAGAGGGCCAGCCTTAGAGGGCCAGCCTTACAGGGCCCGCTTAAAGGGCCAGCCTTAAAGGGCCAGCCTTAGAGGGCCAGCCTTAAAGGGCCAGCTTAAAGGGCCAGCCTTAGAGGGCCAGCCTTAGAGGGCCAGCCTTAGAGGGCCAGCCTTTGAGGGCCAGCCTTAAGGGGCCAGCTTAAAGGGCCAGCTTAAAGGGCCAGCCTTAGAGGGCCAGCCTTAGAGGGCCAGTCTTAGAGGGCCAGCATTAGAGGGCCAGCCTTAGAGGGCCAGCCTTAGAGGGCCAGCTTTAGAGGGCCAGCCTTAAAGGGCCAGCCTTAAAGGGCCATCCTGAAAGGGCCATCCTGAAAGGGCCATCCTGAAAGGGCCAGCCTTAGAGGGCCAGCCTTACATGGCCGACCTTAGAGGGCCAGCCTTAGAGGGCCAGCCTTAGAGGGCCAGCCTTAAAGGGCCAGCCTTAGAGGGCCAGCCTTAGAAGGCCAGCCTTAGAAGGCCAGCGAGGGTCAGCCTTAAAGGGTTAGCTTAAAGTGCCAGCCTTAAAGGGCCAGTCTTAGGGGGCCAGCGAGGGTCAGCCTTAAAGGGTTAGCTTAAAGTGCCAGTCTTAGAGGGCCAGCCTTAGAGGGCAGCCTTAAAGGGTCAGCTTAGAGGGCCAGACTTGGAGGGCCAGCTTTAGAGGGCCGGCTTAAAAGGCCAGCCTTAATGCGCCAGCTTTAGAGGGCCAGTGTAACCCATGTCTTCCCACCAGCCTAATCATGAGCAGCCATATGACTTGGTCAGCTGACGGTAGGTCCCCTCCTGATTGGCTGTCTGTGCTGCAAGGAAGCAGTAAAAGGCCAGCAGGTGCAGGTCATCAGTGGCTCCTGCTGTGGTTGGTCAACAAGCTGCATGCTCACAACCCTCTTTGATATCCATACCTACAGAAAACAACTTTGCGGTAAGCCTTTCCATTTCACCGGCCATGTCTGTGGCCGCTACATCTGAATGGATATATTATGTATATATATTATATATTATTATCTGTGTGTATATATATATTTCAACTGCTAAACTCATTGCTCGACAGTAAAGTGGGATGAATGCCACAAGTGAACTTTTACTGTCATTATGAAGGATGGCCATCTTGAATTGGATGTATAAGTGTTGGATTATTTACCGGTACATTTTGTAAAGTGGACTGACATGTTAATACCTGTTTCTGGCATTAAAGGGCCAGCCTTGAAGGGCCGCCTTAAAGCTCTAGCCTTAAAGGGTCAGCTTAAAGGGCCAGCCTTAGAGGGCCAGCCTTAAAGGGCCAGCCTTAGAGGGCCAGCCTTACAGGGCCATCTTAAAGGGCCAGCTTAAAGGGCTAGCCTTAGAGGGCCAGCCTTAAAGGGCCAGCTTAAAGGGCCAGCCTTAGCGGCCCAGCCTTAGAGGGCCAGCCTTAGAGGGCCAGCTGAAAGGGCCAGCCTTAGAGGGCCAGCCTTAGAGGGCCAGCCTTAAGGGGCCATCCTTAGAGGGCCAGCCTTAGAGGGCCAGCCTTAGAGGGCCAGCTTAAAGGGCCAGCTTAAAGGGCCAGCCTTAAAGCTGTAGCCTTAAAGGGCCAGCCTTAGAGGGCCAGCCTTACAGGGCCCGCTTAAAGGGCCAGCCTTACAGGGCCCGCTTAAAGGGCCAGCTTAAAGGGCCAGCCTTAGAGGGCCAGCCTTAGAGGGCCAGCCTTAAAGGGCCAGCCTTAGAGGGCCAGCCTTAAAGGGCCAGACTTAGAGGGCCAGCCTTACAGGGCCAGCTTAAAGGGCCAGCTTAAAGGGCCAGCCTTAAAGGGCCAGCCTTAAAGGGCCATCCTGAAAGGGCCAGCCTTAAAGGGCCAGCCTTAAAGGGCCAGCCTTGAAGGGCCAGCCTTAGAGGGCCAGCCTTAGAGGGCCAGCCTTAGAGGGCCAGCCTTAGAGGGCCAGCCTTACAGGGCCAGCTTAAAGGGCCGACCTTAGAGGGCCGACCTTAGAGGGCCAGCCTTAAAGGGCCAGCTTAAAGGGCCATCTTAAAGGGCCAGCTTAAAGGGCCAGCCTTAGAGGGCCAGCCTTAGAGGGCCCGCTTAAAGGGCCAGCCTTAAAGGGCCAGCCTTAAAGGGCCATCCTGAAAGGGCCAGCCTTAGAGGGCCAGCCTTAGAGGGCCAGCCTTAAAGGGCCAGCCTTAAGGGGCCATCCTTAAAGGGCCAGCCTTAGAGGGCCAGCTTAAAGGGCCAGCTTAAAGGACCAGCCTTAAAGCTGTAGCCTTAAAGGGCCAGCCTTAGAGGGCCAGCCTTACAGGGCCCGCTTAAAGGGCCAGCCTTACAGGGCCCGCTTAAAGGGCCAGCTTAAAGGGCCAGCCTTAGAGGGCCAGCCTTAGAGGGCCAGCCTTAAGGGGCCATCCTTAAAGGGCCAGCCTTAGAGGGCCAGCTTAAAGGGCCAGCTTAAAGGACCAGCCTTAAAGCTGTAGCCTTAAAGGGCCAGCCTTAGAGGGCCAGCCTTACAGGGCCCGCTTAAAGGGCCAGCCTTACAGGGCCCGCTTAAAGGGCCAGCTTAAAGGGCCAGCCTTAGAGGGCCAGCCTTTAAGGGCCAGCCTTAAAGGCCAGCCTTAAAGGGCCAGCCTTAGAGGGCCAGCCTTACAGGGCCAGCTTAAAGGGCCAGCTTAAAGGGCCAGCCTTAGAGGGCCAGCCTTAAAGGGCCAGCCTTAAAGGGCCAGCCTTAGAGGGCCAGCCTTAGAGGGCCAGCTTAAAGAGCCAGCCTTAGAGGGCCAGCCTTAAGGGGCCATCCGTAAAGGGCCAGCCTTAGAGGGCCAGCCTTAGAGGGCCAGCTTAAAGGGCCAGCTTAAAGGGCCAGCCTTAAAGCTGTAGCCTTAAAGGGCCAGCCTTAGAGGGCCAGCCTTACAGGGCCCGCTTAAAGGGCCAGCCTTACAGGGCCCGCTTAAAGGGCCAGCTTAAAGGGCCAGCCTTAGAGGGCCAGCCTTAAAGGGCCAGACTTAGAGGGCCAGCCTTACAGGGCCAGCTTAAAGGGCCAGCTTAAAGGGCCAGCCTTAAAGGGCCATCCTGAAAGGGCCAGCCTTAAAGGGCCAGCCTTAAAGGGCCAGCCTTAAAGGGCCAGCCTTGAAGGGCCAGCCTTAGAGGGCCAGCCTTACAGGGCCAGCTTAAAGGGCCGACCTTAGAGGGCCAGCCTTAAAGGGCCAGCTTAAAGGGCCAGCCTTAGAGGGCCAGCCTTAGAGGGCCAGCCTTACAGGGCCCGCTTAAAGGGCCAGCCTTAAAGGGCCAGCCTTAGAGGGCCAGCCTTAAAGGGCCAGCTTAAAGGGCCAGCCTTAGAGGGCCAGCCTTAGAGGGCCAGCCTTTGAGGGCCAGCCTTAGAGGGCAAGCCTTAAGGGGCCAGCTTAAAGGGCCAGCTTAAAGGGCCAGCCTTAGAGGGCCAGCCTTAGAGGGCCAGTCTTAGAGGGCCAGCATTAGAGGGCCAGCCTTAGAGGGCCAGCCTTAGAGGGCCAGCTTTAGAGGGCCAGCCTTAAAGGGCCAGCCTTAAAGGGCCATCCTGAAAGGGCCATCCTGAAAGGGCCAGCCTTAGAGGGCCAGCCTTACATGGCCGACCTTAGAGGGCCAGCCTTAGAGGGCCAGCCTTAGAGGGCCAGCCTTAGAGGCCCAGCCTTAGAGGGCCAGCCTTAAAGGGCCAGCCTTAGAGGGCCAGCCTTAGAAGGCCAGCCTTAGAAGGCCAGCGAGGGTCAGCCTTAAAGGGTTAGCTTAAAGTGCCAGCCTTAAAGGGCCAGTCTTAGGGGGCCAGCGAGGGTCAGCCTTAAAGGGTTAGCTTAAAGTGCCAGTCTTAGAGGGCCAGCCTTAGAGGGCAGCCTTAAAGGGTCAGCTTAGAGGGCCAGACTTGGAGGGCCAGCTTTAGAGGGCCGGCTTAAAAGGCCAGCCTTAATGCGCCAGCTTTAGAGGGCCAGTGTAACCCATGTCTTCCCACCAGCCTAATCATGAGCAGCCATATGACTTGGTCAGCTGACGGTAGGTCCCCTCCTGATTGGCTGTCTGTGCTGCAAGGAAGCAGTAAAAGGCCAGCAGGTGCAGGTCATCAGTGGCTCCTGCTGTGGTTGGTCAACAAGCTGCATGCTCACAACCCTCTTTGATATCCATACCTACAGAAAACAACTTTGCGGTAAGCCTTTCCATTTCACCGGCCATGTCTGTGGCCGCTACATCTGAATGGATATATTATGTATATATATTATATATTATTATCTGTGTGTATATATATATTTCAACTGCTAAACTCATTGCTCGACAGTAAAGTGGGATGAATGCCACAAGTGAACTTTTACTGTCATTATGAAGGATGGCCATCTTGAATTGGATGTATAAGTGTTGGATTATTTACCGGTACATTTTGTAAAGTGGACTGACATGTTAATACCTGTTTCTGGCATTAAAGGGCCAGCCTTGAAGGGCCGCCTTAAAGCTCTAGCCTTAAAGGGTCAGCTTAAAGGGCCAGCCTTAGAGGGCCAGCCTTAAAGGGCCAGCCTTAGAGGGCCAGCCTTAGAGGGCCATCTTAAAGGGCCATCTTAAAGGGCCAGCTTAAAGGGCTAGCCTTAAAGGGCCAGCTTAAAGGGCCAGCCTTAGCGGCCCAGCCTTAGAGGGCCAGCCTTAGAGGGCCAGCTGAAAGGGCCAGCCTTAGAGGGCCAGCCTTAGAGGGCCAGCCTTAGAGGGCCAGCCTTACGGGGCCATCCTTAGAGGGCCAGCCTTAGAGGGCCAGCCTTAGAGGGCCAGCTTAAAGGGCCAGCTTAAAGGGCCAGCCTTAAAGCTGTAGCCTTAAAGGGCCAGCCTTAGAGGGCCAGCCTTACAGGGCCCGCTTAAAGGGCCAGCCTTACAGGGCCCGCTTAAAGGGCCAGCTTAAAGGGCCAGCTTGAAGGGCCAGCTTAAAGGGCCAGGCTTAGAGGGCCAGCCTTAAAGGGCCAGCCTTACATGGCCGACCTTAGAGGGCCAGCCTTAGAGGGCCAGCCTTAGAGGGCCAGCCTTAGAGGGCCAGCTTAAAGGGCCAGCCTTAGAGGGCCAGCCTTAGAGGGCCAGCCTTAGAGGGCCAGCCTTAGAGGGCCAGCCTTAAGGGGCCATCCTTAAAGGGCCAGCCTTAGAGGGCCAGCTTAAAGGGCCAGCTTAAAGGACCAGCCTTAAAGCTGTAGCCTTAAAGGGCCAGCCTTAGAGGGCCAGCCTTACAGGGCCCGCTTAAAGGGCCAGCCTTACAGGGCCCGCTTAAAGGGCCAGCTTAAAGGGCCAGCCTTAGAGGGCCAGCCTTTAAGGGCCAGCCTTAAAGGCCAGCCTTAAAGGGCCAGCCTTAGAGGGCCAGCCTTACAGGGCCAGCTTAAAGGGCCAGCTTAAAGGGCCAGCTTAAAGGGCCAGCCTTAGAGGGCCAGCCTTAAAGGGCCAGCCTTAAAGGGCCAGCCTTAGAGGGCCAGCCTTAGAGGGCCAGCCTTAGAGGGCCAGCTTAAAGAGCCAGCCTTAGAGGGCCAGCCTTAGAGGGCCAGCCTTAAAGGGCCATCCGTAAAGGGCCAGCCTTAGAGGGCCAGCCTTAGAGGGCCAGCTTAAAGGGCCAGCTTAAAGGGCCAGCCTTAAAGCTGTAGCCTTAAAGGGCCAGCCTTAGAGGGCCAGCCTTACAGGGCCCGCTTAAAGGGCCAGCCTTACAGGGCCCGCTTAAAGGGCCAGCTTAAAGGGCCAGCCTTAGAGGGCCAGCCTTAAAGGGCCAGCCTTAGAGGGCCAGCCTTAAAGGGCCAGACTTAGAGGGCCAGCCTTACAGGGCCAGCTTAAAGGGCCAGCTTAAAGGGCCAGCCTTAAAGGGCCATCCTGAAAGGGCCAGCCTTAAAGGGCCAGCCTTAAAGGGCCAGCCTTAAAGGGCCAGCCTTGAAGGGCCAGCCTTAGAGGGCCAGCCTTAAAGGGCCAGCCTTACATGGCCGACCTTAGAGGGCCAGCCTTAGAGGGCCAGCCTTAGAGGGCCAGCCTTAGAGGGCCAGCCTTAGAGGGCCAGCCTTAGAGGGCCAGCTTAAAGGGCCAGCCTTAGAGGGCCAGCCTTAGAGGGCCAGCCTTAGAGGGCCAGCCTTAAGGGGCCATCCTTAAAGGGCCAGCCTTAGAGGGCCAGCTTAAAGGGCCAGCTTAAAGGACCAGCCTTAAAGCTGTAGCCTTAAAGGGCCAGCCTTAGAGGGCCAGCCTTACAGGGCCCGCTTAAAGGGCCAGCCTTACAGGGCCCGCTTAAAGGGCCAGCTTAAAGGGCCAGCCTTAGAGGGCCAGCCTTTAAGGGCCAGCCTTAAAGGCCAGCCTTAAAGGGCCAGCCTTAGAGGGCCAGCCTTACAGGGCCAGCTTAAAGGGCCAGCTTAAAGGGCCAGCTTAAAGGGCCAGCCTTAGAGGGCCAGCCTTAAAGGGCCAGCCTTAAAGGGCCAGCCTTAGAGGGCCAGCCTTAGAGGGCCAGCCTTAGAGGGCCAGCTTAAAGAGCCAGCCTTAGAGGGCCAGCCTTAGAGGGCCAGCCTTAAGGGGCCATCCGTAAAGGGCCAGCCTTAGAGGGCCAGCCTTAGAGGGCCAGCTTAAAGGGCCAGCTTAAAGGGCCAGCCTTAAAGCTGTAGCCTTAAAGGGCCAGCCTTAGAGGGCCAGCCTTACAGGGCCCGCTTAAAGGGCCAGCCTTACAGGGCCCGCTTAAAGGGCCAGCTTAAAGGGCCAGCCTTAGAGGGCCAGCCTTAAAGGGCCAGCCTTAGAGGGCCAGCCTTAAAGGGCCAGACTTAGAGGGCCAGCCTTACAGGGCCAGCTTAAAGGGCCAGCTTAAAGGGCCAGCCTTAAAGGGCCATCCTGAAAGGGCCAGCCTTAAAGGGCCAGCCTTAAAGGGCCAGCCTTAAAGGGCCAGCCTTGAAGGGCCAGCCTTAGAGGGCCAGCCTTACAGGGCCAGCTTAAAGGGCCGACCTTAGAGGGCCAGCCTTAAAGGGCCAGCTTAAAGGGCCAGCTTAAAGGGCCAGCCTTAGAGGGCCAGCCTTAGAGGGCCAGCCTTACAGGGCCCGCTTAAAGGGCCAGCCTTAAAGGGCCAGCCTTAGAGGGCCAGCCTTAAAGGGCCAGCTTAAAGGGCCAGCCTTAGAGGGCCAGCCTTAGAGGGCCAGCCTTTGAGGGCCAGCCTTAGAGGGCAAGCCTTAAGGGGCCAGCTTAAAGGGCCAGCTTAAAGGGCCAGCCTTAGAGGGCCAGCCTTAGAGGGCCAGCATTAGAGGGCCAGCCTTAGAGGGCCAGCCTTAGAGGGCCAGCTTTAGAGGGCCAGCCTTAAAGGGCCAGCCTTAAAGGGCCATCCTGAAAGGGCCATCCTGAAAGGGCCAGCCTTAGAGGGCCAGCCTTACATGGCCGACCTTAGAGGGCCAGCCTTAGAGGCCCAGCCTTAGAGGGCCAGCCTTAAAGGGCCAGCCTTAGAGGGCCAGCCTTAGAAGGCCAGCCTTAGAAGGCCAGCGAGGGTCAGCCTTAAAGGGTTAGCTTAAAGTGCCAGCCTTAAAGGGCCAGTCTTAGGGGGCCAGCGAGGGTCAGCCTTAAAGGGTTAGCTTAAAGTGCCAGTCTTAGAGGGCCAGCCTTAGAGGGCAGCCTTAAAGGGTCAGCTTAGAGGGCCAGACTTGGAGGGCCAGCTTTAGAGGGCCGGCTTAAAAGGCCAGCCTTAATGCGCCAGCTTTAGAGGGCCAGTGTAACCCATGTCTTCCCACCAGCCTAATCATGAGCAGCCATATGACTTGGTCAGCTGACGGTAGGTCCCCTCCTGATTGGCTGTCTGTGCTGCAAGGAAGCAGTAAAAGGCCAGCAGGTGCAGGTCATCAGTGGCTCCTGCTGTGGTTGGTCAACAAGCTGCATGCTCACAACCCTCTTTGATATCCATACCTACAGAAAACAACTTTGCGGTAAGCCTTTCCATTTCACCGGCCATGTCTGTGGCCGCTACATCTGAATGGATATATTATGTATATATATTATATATTATTATCTGTGTGTATATATATATTTCAACTGCTAAACTCATTGCTCGACAGTAAAGTGGGATGAATGCCACAAGTGAACTTTTACTGTCATTATGAAGGATGGCCATCTTGAATTGGATGTATAAGTGTTGGATTATTTACCGGTACATTTTGTAAAGTGGACTGACATGTTAATACCTGTTTCTGGCATTAAAGGGCCAGCCTTGAAGGGCCGCCTTAAAGCTCTAGCCTTAAAGGGTCAGCTTAAAGGGCCAGCCTTAGAGGGCCAGCCTTAAAGGGCCAGCCTTAGAGGGCCAGCCTTACAGGGCCATCTTAAAGGGCCAGCTTAAAGGGCTAGCCTTAGAGGGCCAGCCTTAAAGGGCCAGCTTAAAGGGCCAGCCTTAGCGGCCCAGCCTTAGAGGGCCAGCCTTAGAGGGCCAGCTGAAAGGGCCAGCCTTAGAGGGCCAGCCTTAGAGGGCCAGCCTTAGAGGGCCAGCCTTACGGGGCCATCCTTAGAGGGCCAGCCTTAGAGGGCCAGCTTAAAGGGCCAGCTTAAAGGGCCAGCCTTAAAGCTGTAGCCTTAAAGGGCCAGCCTTAGAGGGCCAGCCTTACAGGGCCCGCTTAAAGGGCCAGCCTTACAGGGCCCGCTTAAAGGGCCAGCTTAAAGGGCCAGCTTGAAGGGCCAGCTTAAAGGGCCAGCCTTAGAGGGCCAGCCTTAAAGGGCCAGCCTTACATGGCCGACCTTAGAGGGCCAGCCTTAGAGGGCCAGCCTTAGAGGGCCAGCCTTAGAGGGCCAGCCTTAGAGGGCCAGCCTTAGAGGGCCAGCTTAAAGGGCCAGCCTTAGAGGGCCAGCCTTAGAGGGCCAGCCTTAGAGGGCCAGCCTTAAGGGGCCATCCTTAAAGGGCCAGCCTTAGAGGGCCAGCTTAAAGGGCCAGCTTAAAGGACCAGCCTTAAAGCTGTAGCCTTAAAGGGCCAGCCTTAGAGGGCCAGCCTTACAGGGCCCGCTTAAAGGGCCAGCCTTACAGGGCCCGCTTAAAGGGCCAGCTTAAAGGGCAAGCCTTAGAGGGCCAGCCTTTAAGGGCCAGCCTTAAAGGCCAGCCTTAAAGGGCCAGCCTTAGAGGGCCAGCCTTACAGGGCCAGCTTAAAGGGCCAGCCTTAGAGGGCCAGCCTTAAAGGGCCAGCCTTAAAGGGCCAGCCTTAGAGGGCCAGCCTTAGAAGGCCAGCCTTAGAGGGCCAGCTTAAAGAGCCAGCCTTAGAGGGCCAGCCTTAGAGGGCCAGCCTTAAGGGGCCATCCGTAAAGGGCCAGCCTTAGAGGGCCAGCCTTAGAGGGCCAGCTTAAAGGGCCAGCTTAAAGGGCCAGCCTTAAAGCTGTAGCCTTAAAGGGCCAGCCTTAGAGGGCCAGCCTTACAGGGCCCGCTTAAAGGGCCAGCCTTACAGGGCCCGCTTAAAGGGCCAGCTTAAAGGGCCAGCCTTAGAGGGCCAGCCTTAAAGGGCCAGCCTTAGAGGGCCAGCCTTAAAGGGCCAGACTTAGAGGGCCAGCCTTACAGGGCCAGCTTAAAGGGCCAGCTTAAAGGGCCAGCCTTAAAGGGCCATCCTGAAAGGGCCAGCCTTAAAGGGCCAGCCTTAAAGGGCCAGCCTTGAAGGGCCAGCCTTAGAGGGCCAGCCTTACAGGGCCAGCTTAAAGGGCCGACCTTAGAGGGCCAGCCTTAAAGGGCCAGCTTAAAGGGCCAGCTTAAAGGGCCAGCCTTAGAGGGCCAGCCTTAGAGGGCCAGCCTTACAGGGCCCGCTTAAAGGGCCAGCCTTAAAGGGCCAGCCTTAGAGGGCCAGCCTTAAAGGGCCAGCTTAAAGGGCCAGCCTTAGAGGGCCAGCCTTAGAGGGCCAGCCTTTGAGGGCCAGCCTTAGAGGGCAAGCCTTAAGGGGCCAGCTTAAAGGGCCAGCTTAAAGGGCCAGCCTTAGAGGGCCAGCCTTAGAGGGCCAGTCTTAGAGGGCCAGCATTAGAGGGCCAGCCTTAGAGGGCCAGCCTTAGAGGGCCAGCTTTAGAGGGCCAGCCTTAAAGGGCCAGCCTTAAAGGGCCATCCTGAAAGGGCCATCCTGAAAGGGCCAGCCTTAGAGGGCCAGCCTTACATGGCCGACCTTAGAGGGCCAGCCTTAGAGGGCCAGCCTTAGAGGGCCAGCCTTAGAGGCCCAGCCTTAGAGGGCCAGCCTTAAAGGGCCAGCCTTAGAGGGCCAGCCTTAGAAGGCCAGCCTTAGAAGGCCAGCGAGGGTCAGCCTTAAAGGGTTAGCTTAAAGTGCCAGCCTTAAAGGGCCAGTCTTAGGGGGCCAGCGAGGGTCAGCCTTAAAGGGTTAGCTTAAAGTGCCAGTCTTAGAGGGCCAGCCTTAGAGGGCAGCCTTAAAGGGTCAGCTTAGAGGGCCAGACTTGGAGGGCCAGCTTTAGAGGGCCGGCTTAAAAGGCCAGCCTTAATGCGCCAGCTTTAGAGGGCCAGTGTAACCCATGTCTTCCCACCAGCCTAATCATGAGCAGCCATATGACTTGGTCAGCTGACGGTAGGTCCCCTCCTGATTGGCTGTCTGTGCTGCAAGGAAGCAGTAAAAGGCCAGCAGGTGCAGGTCATCAGTGGCTCCTGCTGTGGTTGGTCAACAAGCTGCATGCTCACAACCCTCTTTGATATCCATACCTACAGAAAACAACTTTGCGGTAAGCCTTTCCATTTCACCGGCCATGTCTGTGGCCGCTACATCTGAATGGATATATTATGTATATATATTATATATTATTATCTGTGTGTATATATATATTTCAACTGCTAAACTCATTGCTCGACAGTAAAGTGGGATGAATGCCACAAGTGAACTTTTACTGTCATTATGAAGGATGGCCATCTTGAATTGGATGTATAAGTGTTGGATTATTTACCGGTACATTTTGTAAAGTGGACTGACATGTTAATACCTGTTTCTGGCATTAAAGGGCCAGCCTTGAAGGGCCGCCTTAAAGCTCTAGCCTTAAAGGGTCAGCTTAAAGGGCCAGCCTTAGAGGGCCAGCCTTAAAGGGCCAGCCTTAGAGGGCCAGCCTTACAGGGCCATCTTAAAGGGCCAGCTTAAAGGGCTAGCCTTAGAGGGCCAGCCTTAAAGGGCCAGCTTAAAGGGTCAGCCTTAGCGGCCCAGCCTTAGAGGGCCAGCCTTAGAGGGCCAGCTGAAAGGGCCAGCATTAGAGGGCCAGCCTTAGAGGGCCAGCCTTAGAGGGCCAGCCTTAAGGGGCCATCCTTAGAGGGCCAGCCTTAGAGGGCCAGCCTTAGAGGGCCAGCTTAAAGGGCCAGCTTAAAGGGCCAGCCTTAAAGCTGTAGCCTTAAAGGGCCAGCCTTAGAGGGCCAGCCTTACAGGGCCCGCTTAAAGGGCCAGCCTTACAGGGCCCGCTTAAAGGGCCAGCTTAAAGGGCCAGCCTTAGAGGGCCAGCCTTAGAGGGCCAGCCTTAAAGGGCCAGCCTTAGAGGGCCACCCTTAAAGGGCCAGACTTAGAGGGCCAGCCTTACAGGGCCAGCTTAAAGGGCCAGCTTAAAGGGCCAGCCTTAAAGGGCCAGCCTTAAAGGGCCATCCTGAAAGGGCCAGCCTTAAAGGGCCAGCCTTAAAGGGCCAGCCTTGAAGGGCCAGCCTTAGAGGGCCAGCCTTAGAGGGCCAGCCTTAGAGGGCCAGCCTTAGAGGGCCAGCCTTACAGGGCCAGCTTAAAGGGCCGACCTTAGAGGGCCGACCTTAGAGGGCCAGCCTTAAAGGGCCAGCTTAAAGGGCCATCTTAAAGGGCCAGCTTAAAGGGCCAGCCTTAGAGGGCCAGCCTTAGAGGGCCCGCTTAAAGGGCCAGCCTTAAAGGGCCAGCCTTAAAGGGCCATCCTGAAAGGGCCAGCCTTAGAGGGCCAGCCTTAGAGGGCCAGCCTTAAAGGGCCAGCTTAAAGGGCCAGCCTTTGAGGGCCAGCCTTTGAGGGCCAGCCTTAAGGGGCCAGCTTAAAGGGCCAGCTTAAAGGGCCAGCCTTAGAGGGCCAGCCTTAGAGGGCCAGTCTTAGAGGGCCAGCATTAGAGGGCCAGCCTTAGAGGGCCAGCCTTAGAGGGCCAGCTTTAGAGGGCCAGCCTTAAAGGGCCAGCCTTAAAGGGCCATCCTGAAAGGGCCATCCTGAAAGGGCCAGCCTTAGAGGGCCAGCCTTACATGGCCGACCTTAGAGGGCCAGCCTTAGAGGGCCAGCCTTAGAGGGCCAGCCTTAGAGGGCCAGCCTTAGAGGCCCAGCCTTAGAGGGCCAGCCTTAAAGGGCCAGCCTTAGAGGGCCAGCCTTAGAAGGCCAGCCTTAGAAGGCCAGCGAGGGTCAGCCTTAAAGGGTTAGCTTAAAGTGCCAGCCTTAAAGGGCCAGTCTTAGGGGGCCAGCGAGGGTCAGCCTTAAAGGGTTAGCTTAAAGTGCCAGTCTTAGAGGGCCAGCCTTAGAGGGCAGCCTTAAAGGGTCAGCTTAGAGGGCCAGACTTGGAGGGCCAGCTTTAGAGGGCCGGCTTAAAAGGCCAGCCTTAATGCGCCAGCTTTAGAGGGCCAGTGTAACCCATGTCTTCCCACCAGCCTAATCATGAGCAGCCATATGACTTGGTCAGCTGACGGTAGGTCCCCTCCTGATTGGCTGTCTGTGCTGCAAGGAAGCAGTAAAAGGCCAGCAGGTGCAGGTCATCAGTGGCTCCTGCTGTGGTTGGTCAACAAGCTGCATGCTCACAACCCTCTTTGATATCCATACCTACAGAAAACAACTTTGCGGTAAGCCTTTCCATTTCACCGGCCATGTCTGTGGCCGCTACATCTGAATGGATATATTATGTATATATATTATATATTATTATCTGTGTGTATATATATATTTCAACTGCTAAACTCATTGCTCGACAGTATAGTGGGATGAATGCCACAAGTGAACTTTTACTGTCATTATGAAGGATGGCCATCTTGAATTGGATGTATAAGTGTTGGATTATTTACCGGTACATTTTGTAAAGTGGACTGACATGTTAATACCTGTTTCTGGCATTAAAGGGCCAGCCTTGAAGGGCCGCCTTAAAGCTCTAGCCTTAAAGGGTCAGCTTAAAGGGCCAGCCTTAGAGGGCCAGCCTTAAAGGGCCAGCCTTAGAGGGCCAGCCTTACAGGGCCATCTTAAAGGGCCAGCTTAAAGGGCTAGCCTTAGAGGGCCAGCCTTAAAGGGCCAGCTTAAAGGGCCAGCCTTAGCGGCCCAGCCTTAGAGGGCCAGCCTTAGAGGGCCAGCTGAAAGGGCCAGCCTTAGAGGGCCAGCCTTAGAGGGCCAGCCTTAGAGGGCCAGCCTTACGGGGCCATCCTTAGAGGGCCAGCCTTAGAGGGCCAGCCTTAGAGGGCCAGCTTAAAGGGCCAGCTTAAAGGGCCAGCCTTAAAGCTGTAGCCTTAAAGGGCCAGCCTTAGAGGGCCAGCCTTACAGGGCCCGCTTAAAGGGCCAGCCTTACAGGGCCCGCTTAAAGGGCCAGCTTAAAGGGCCAGCTTGAAGGGCCAGCTTAAAGGGCCAGCCTTAGAGGGCCAGCCTTAAAGGGCCAGCCTTACATGGCCGACCTTAGAGGGCCAGCCTTAGAGGGCCAGCCTTAGAGGGCCAGCCTTAGAGGGCCAGCCTTAGAGGGCCAGCTTAAATGGCCAGCCTTAGAGGGCCAGCCTTAGAGGGCCAGCCTTAGAGGGCCAGCCTTAAGGGGCCATCCTTAAAGGGCCAGCCTTAGAGGGCCAGCTTAAAGGGCCAGCTTAAAGGACCAGCCTTAAAGCTGTAGCCTTAAAGGGCCAGCCTTAGAGGGCCAGCCTTACAGGGCCCGCTTAAAGGGCCAGCCTTACAGGGCCCGCTTAAAGGGCCAGCTTAAAGGGCCAGCCTTAGAGGGCCAGCCTTTAAGGGCCAGCCTTAAAGGCCAGCCTTAAAGGGCCAGCCTTAGAGGGCCAGCCTTACAGGGCCAGCTTAAAGGGCCAGCTTAAAGGGCCAGCCTTAGAGGGCCAGCCTTAAAGGGCCAGCCTTAAAGGGCCAGCCTTAGAGGGCCAGCCTTAGAGGGCCAGCCTTAGAGGGCCAGCTTAAAGAGCCAGCCTTAGAGGGCCAGCCTTAGAGGGCCAGCCTTAAGGGGCCATCCGTAAAGGGCCAGCCTTAGAGGGCCAGCCTTAGAGGGCCAGCTTAAAGGGCCAGCTTAAAGGGCCAGCTTAAAGGGCCAGCCTTAGAGGGCCAGCCTTAAAGGGCCAGCCTTAAAGGGCCAGCCTTAGAGGGCCAGCCTTAGAGGGCCAGCCTTAGAGGGCCAGCTTAAAGAGCCAGCCTTAGAGGGCCAGCCTTAGAGGGCCAGCCTTAAGGGGCCATCCGTAAAGGGCCAGCCTTAGAGGGCCAGCCTTAGAGGGCCAGCTTAAAGGGCCAGCTTAAAGGGCCAGCCTTAAAGCTGTAGCCTTAAAGGGCCAGCCTTAGAGGGCCAGCCTTACAGGGCCCGCTTAAAGGGCCAGCCTTACAGGGCCCGCTTAAAGGGCCAGCTTAAAGGGCCAGCCTTAGAGGGCCAGCCTTAAAGGGCCAGCCTTAGAGGGCCAGCCTTAAAGGGCCAGACTTAGAGGGCCAGCCTTAGAGGGCCAGCCTTAAAGGGCCAGCCTTAGAGGGCCAGCCTTAAAGGGCCAGACTTAGAGGGCCAGCCTTACAGGGCCAGCTTAAAGGGCCAGCTTAAAGGGCCAGCCTTAAAGGGCCATCCTGAAAGGGCCAGCCTTAAAGGGCCAGCCTTAAAGGGCCAGCCTTAAAGGGCCAGCCTTGAAGGGCCAGCCTTAGAGGGCCAGCCTTACAGGGCCAGTCTTAGAGGGCCAGCATTAGAGGGCCAGCCTTAGAGGGCCAGCCTTAGAGGGCCAGCTTTAGAGGGCCAGCCTTAAAGGGCCAGCCTTAAAGGGCCATCCTGAAAGGGCCATCCTGAAAGGGCCAGCCTTAGAGGGCCAGCCTTACATGGCCGACCTTAGAGGGCCAGCCTTAGAGGGCCAGCCTTAGAGGGCCAGCCTTAGAGGCCCAGCCTTAGAGGGCCAGCCTTAAAGGGCCAGCCTTAGAGGGCCAGCCTTAGAAGGCCAGCCTTAGAAGGCCAGCGAGGGTCAGCCTTAAAGGGTTAGCTTAAAGTGCCAGCCTTAAAGGGCCAGTCTTAGGGGGCCAGCGAGGGTCAGCCTTAAAGGGTTAGCTTAAAGTGCCAGTCTTAGAGGGCCAGCCTTAGAGGGCAGCCTTAAAGGGTCAGCTTAGAGGGCCAGACTTGGAGGGCCAGCTTTAGAGGGCCGGCTTAAAAGGCCAGCCTTAATGCGCCAGCTTTAGAGGGCCAGTGTAACCCATGTCTTCCCACCAGCCTAATCATGAGCAGCCATATGACTTGGTCAGCTGACGGTAGGTCCCCTCCTGATTGGCTGTCTGTGCTGCAAGGAAGCAGTAAAAGGCCAGCAGGTGCAGGTCATCAGTGGCTCCTGCTGTGGTTGGTCAACAAGCTGCATGCTCACAACCCTCTTTGATATCCATACCTACAGAAAACAACTTTGCGGTAAGCCTTTCCATTTCACCGGCCATGTCTGTGGCCGCTACATCTGAATGGATATATTATGTATATATATTATATATTATTATCTGTGTGTATATATATATTTCAACTGCTAAACTCATTGCTCGACAGTAAAGTGGGATGAATGCCACAAGTGAACTTTTACTGTCATTATGAAGGATGGCCATCTTGAATTGGATGTATAAGTGTTGGATTATTTACCGGTACATTTTGTAAAGTGGACTGACATGTTAATACCTGTTTCTGGCATTAAAGGGCCAGCCTTGAAGGGCCGCCTTAAAGCTCTAGCCTTAAAGGGTCAGCTTAAAGGGCCAGCCTTAGAGGGCCAGCCTTAAAGGGCCAGCCTTAGAGGGCCAGCCTTACAGGGCCATCTTAAAGGGCCAGCTTAAAGGGCTAGCCTTAGAGGGCCAGCCTTAAAGGGCCAGCTTAAAGGGCCAGCCTTAGCGGCCCAGCCTTAGAGGGCCAGCCTTAGAGGGCCAGCTGAAAGGGCCAGCCTTAGAGGGCCAGCCTTAGAGGGCCAGCCTTAGAGGGCCAGCCTTACGGGGCCATCCTTAGAGGGCCAGCCTTAGAGGGCCAGCCTTAGAGGGCCAGCTTAAAGGGCCAGCTTAAAGGGCCAGCCTTAAAGCTGTAGCCTTAAAGGGCCAGCCTTAGAGGGCCAGCCTTACAGGGCCCGCTTAAAGGGCCAGCCTTACAGGGCCCGCTTAAAGGGCCAGCTTAAAGGGCCAGCTTGAAGGGCCAGCTTAAAGGGCCAGCCTTAGAGGGCCAGCCTTAAAGGGCCAGCCTTACATGGCCGACCTTAGAGGGCCAGCCTTAGAGGGCCAGCCTTAGAGGGCCAGCCTTAGAGGGCCAGCTTAAAGGGCCAGCCTTAGAGGGCCAGCCTTAGAGGGCCAGCCTTAGCGGCCCAGCCTTAGAGGGCCAGCCTTAGAGGGCCAGCTGAAAGGGCCAGCCTTAGAGGGCCAGCCTTAGAGGGCCAGCCTTAGAGGGCCAGCCTTACGGGGCCATCCTTAGAGGGCCAGCCTTAGAGGGCCAGCCTTAGAGGGCCAGCTTAAAGGGCCAGCTTAAAGGGCCAGCCTTAAAGCTGTAGCCTTAAAGGGCCAGCCTTAGAGGGCCAGCCTTACAGGGCCCGCTTAAAGGGCCAGCCTTACAGGGCCCGCTTAAAGGGCCAGCTTAAAGGGCCAGCTTGAAGGGCCAGCTTAAAGGGCCAGCCTTAGAGGGCCAGCCTTAAAGGGCCAGCCTTACATGGCCGACCTTAGAGGGCCAGCCTTAGAGGGCCAGCCATAGAGGGCCAGCCTTAGAGGGCCAGCTTAAAGGGCCAGCCTTAGAGGGCCAGCCTTAGAGGGCCAGCCTTAGAGGGCCAGCCTTAGAGGGCCAGCCTTAAGGGGCCATCCTTAAAGGGCCAGCCTTAGAGGGCCAGCTTAAAGGGCCAGCTTAAAGGACCAGCCTTAAAGCTGTAGCCTTAAAGGGCCAGCCTTAGAGGGCCAGCCTTACAGGGCCCGCTTAAAGGGCCAGCCTTACAGGGCCCGCTTAAAGGGCCAGCTTAAAGGGCCAGCCTTAGAGGGCCAGCCTTTAAGGGACAGCCTTAAAGGCCAGCCTTAAAGGGCCAGCCTTAGAGGGCCAGCCTTACAGGGCCAGCTTAAAGGGCCAGCTTAAAGGGCCAGCCTTAGAGGGCCAGCCTTAAAGGGCCAGCCTTAAAGGGCCAGCCTTAAAGGGCCAGCCTTAGAGGGCCAGCCTTAGAGGGCCAGCCTTAGCGGGCCAGCTTAAAGAGCCAGCCTTAGAGGGCCAGCCTTAGAGGGCCAGCCTTAAGGGGCCATCCGTAAAGGGCCAGCCTTAGAGGGCCAGCCTTAGAGGGCCAGCTTAAAGGGCCAGCTTAAAGGGCCAGCCTTAAAGCTGTAGCCTTAAAGGGCCAGCCTTAGAGGGCCAGCCTTACAGGGCCCGCTTAAAGGGCCAGCTTAAAGGGCCAGCCTTAGAGGGCCAGCCTTAGAGGGCCAGCCTTAAAGGGCCAGACTTAGAGGGCCAGCCTTACAGGGCCAGCTTAAAGGGCCAGCTTAAAGGGCCAGCCTTAAAGGGCCATCCTGAAAGGGCCAGCCTTAAAGGGCCAGCCTTAAAGGGCCAGCCTTAAAGGGCCAGCCTTGAAGGGCCAGCCTTAGAGGGCCAGCCTTACAGGGCCAGCTTAAAGGGCCGACCTTAGAGGGCCAGCCTTAAAGGGCCAGCTTAAAGGGCCAGCTTAAAGGGCCAGCCTTAGAGGGCCAGCCTTAAAGGGCCAGCCTTAAAGGGCCATCCTGAAAGGGCCAGCCTTAGAGGGCCAGCCTTAAAGGGCCAGCTTAAAGGGCCAGCCTTAGAGGGCCAGCCTTAGAGGGCCAGCCTTTGAGGGCCAGCCTTAGAGGGCAAGCCTTAAGGGGCCAGCTTAAAGGGCCAGCTTAAAGGGCCAGCCTTAGAGGGCCAGCCTTAGAGGGCCAGTCTTAGAGGGCAAGCATTAGAGGGCCAGCCTTAGAGGGCCAGCCTTAGAGGGCCAGCTTTAGAGGGCCAGCCTTAAAGGGCCAGCCTTAAAGGGCCATCCTGAAAGGGCCATCCTGAAAGGGCCAGCCTTAGAGGGCCAGCCTTACATGGCCGACCTTAGAGGGCCAGCCTTAGAGGGCCAGCCTTAGAGGGCCAGCCTTAGAGGCCCAGCCTTAGAGGCCCAGCCTTAAAGGGCCAGCCTTAGAGGGCCAGCCTTAGAAGGTCAGCCTTAGAAGGCCAGCGAGGGTCAGCCTTAAAGGGTTAGCTTAAAGTGCCAGCCTTAAAGGGCCAGTCTTAGAGGGCCAGCGAGGGTCAGCCTTAAAGGGTTAGCTTAAAGTGCCAGCCTTAAAGGGCCAGTCTTAGAGGGCCAGCCTTAGAGGGCAGCCTTAAAGGGTCAGCTTAGAGGGCCAGCCTTGGAGGGCCAGCTTTAGAGGGCCGGCTTAAAAGGCCAGCCTTAATGCGCCAGCTTTAGAGGGCCAGTGTAACCCATGTCTTCCCACCAGCCTAATCATGAGCAGCCATATGACTTGGTCAGCTGACGGTAGGTCCCCTCCTGATTGGCTGTCTGTGCTGCAAGGAAGCAGTAAAAGGCCAGCAGGTGCAGGTCATCAGTGGCTCCTGCTGTGGTTGGTCAACAAGCTGCATGCTCACAACCCTCTTTGATATCCATACCTACAGAAAACAACTTTGCGGTAAGCCTTTCCATTTCACCGGCCATGTCTGTGGCCGCTACATCTGAATGGATATATTATGTATATATATTATATATTATTATCTGTGTGTATATATATATTTCAACTGCTAAATTCATTGCTCGACAGTAAAGTGGGATGAATGCCACAAGTGAACTTTTACTGTCATTATGAAGGATGGCCATCTTGAATTGGATGTATAAGTGTTGGATTATTTACCTCTAAGGCTGGCCCTCTAAGGCTGGGCCGCTAAGGCTGGCCCTTTAAGCTGGCCCTTTAAGGCTGGCCCTCTAAGGCTAGCCCTTTAAGCTGGCCCTTTAAGATGGCCCTGTAAGGCTGGCCCTCTAAGGCTGGCCCTTTAAGGCTGGCCCTCTAAGGCTGGCCCTTTAAGCTGACCCTTTAAGGCTAGAGCTTTAAGGCGGCCCTTCAAGGCTGGCCCTTTAATGCCAGAAACAGGTATTAACATGTCAGTCCACTTTACAAAATGTAAATAATCCAACACTTATACATCCAGCCTTAGAGGGCCAGCCTTAAGGGGCCATCCTTAAAGGGCCAGCCTTAGAGGGCCAGCTTAAAGGGCCAGCTTAAAGGACCAGCCTTAAAGCTGTAGCCTTAAAGGGCCAGCCTTAGAGGGCCAGCCTTACAGGGCCCGCTTAAAGGGCCAGCCTTACAGGGCCCGCTTAAAGGGCCAGCTTAAAGGGCCAGCCTTAGAGGGCCAGCCTTTAAGGGCCAGCCTTAAAGGCCAGCCTTAAAGGGCCAGCCTTAGAGGGCCAGCCTTACAGGGCCAGCTTAAAGGGCCAGCTTAAAGGGCCAGCCTTAGAGGGCCAGCCTTAAAGGGCCAGCCTTAAAGGGCCAGCCTTAGAGGGCCAGCCTTAGAGGGCCAGCCTTAGAGGGCCAGCTTAAAGAGCCAGCCTTAGAGGGCCAGCCTTAGAGGGCCAGCCTTAAGGGGCCATCCGTAAAGGGCCAGCCATAGAGGGCCAGCCTTAGAGGGCCAGCTTAAAGGGCCAGCTTAAAGGGCCAGCCTTAAAGCTGTAGCCTTAAAGGGCCAGCCTTAGAGGGCCAGCCTTACAGGGCCCGCTTAAAGGGCCAGCCTTACAGGGCCCGCTTAAAGGGCCAGCTTAAAGGGCCAGCCTTAGAGGGCCAGCCTTAAAGGGCCAGCCTTAGAGGGCCAGCCTTAAAGGGCCAGACTTAGAGGGCCAGCCTTACAGGGCCAGCTTAAAGGGCCAGCTTAAAGGGCCAGCCTTAATGGGCCATCCTGAAAGGGCCAGCCTTAAAGGGCCAGCCTTAAAGGGCCAGCCTTAAAGGGCCAGCCTTGAAGGGCCAGCCTTAGAGGGCCAGCCTTACAGGGCCAGCTTAAAGGGCCGACCTTAGAGGGCCAGCCTTAAAGGGCCAGCTTAAAGGGCCAGCTTAAAGGGCCAGCCTTAGAGGGCCAGCCTTACAGGGCCCGCTTAAAGGGCCAGCCTTAAAGGGCCAGCCTTAGAGGGCCAGCCTTAAAGGGCCAGCTTAAAGGGCCAGCCTTAGAGGGCCAGCCTTAGAGGGCCAGCCTTTGAGGGCCAGCCTTAGAGGGCAAGCCTTAAGGGGCCAGCTTAAAGGGCCAGCTTAAAGGGCCAGCCTTAGAGGGCCAGCCTTAGAGGGCCAGTCTTAGAGGGCCAGCATTAGAGGGCCAGCCTTAGAGGGCCAGCCTTAGAGGGCCGGCTTAAAAGGCCAGCCTTAATGCGCCAGCTTTAGAGGGCCAGTGTAACCCATGTCTTCCCACCAGCCTAATCATGAGCAGCCATATGACTTGGTCAGCTGACGGTAGGTCCCCTCCTGATTGGCTGTCTGTGCTGCAAGGAAGCAGTAAAAGGCCAGCAGGTGCAGGTCATCAGTGGCTCCTGCTGTGGTTGGTCAACAAGCTGCATGCTCACAACCCTCTTTGATATCCATACCTACAGAAAACAACTTTGCGGTAAGCCTTTCCATTTCACCGGCCATGTCTGTGGCCGCTACATCTGAATGGATATATTATGTATATATATTATATATTATTATCTGTGTGTATATATATATTTCAACTGCTAAACTCATTGCTCGACAGTAAAGTGGGATGAATGCCACAAGTGAACTTTTACTGTCATTATGAAGGATGGCCATCTTGAATTGGATGTATAAGTGTTGGATTATTTACCGGTACATTTTGTAAAGTGGACTGACATGTTAATACCTGTTTCTGGCATTAAAGGGCCAGCCTTGAAGGGCCGCCTTAAAGCTCTAGCCTTAAAGGGTCAGCTTAAAGGGCCAGCCTTAGAGGGCCAGCCTTAAAGGGCCAGCCTTAGAGGGCCAGCCTTACAGGGCCATCTTAAAGGGCCAGCTTAAAGGGCTAGCCTTAGAGGGCCAGCCTTAAAGGGCCAGCTTAAAGGGCCAGCCTTAGCGGCCCAGCCTTAGAGGGCCAGCCTTAGAGGGCCAGCTGAAAGGGCCAGCCTTAGAGGGCCAGCCTTAGAGGGCCAGCCTTACGGGGCCATCCTTAGAGGGCCAGCCTTAGAGGGCCAGCTTAAAGGGCCAGCTTAAAGGGCCAGCCTTAAAGCTGTAGCCTTAAAGGGCCAGCCTTAGAGGGCCAGCCTTACAGGGCCCGCTTAAAGGGCCAGCCTTACAGGGCCCGCTTAAAGGGCCAGCTTAAAGGGCCAGCTTGAAGGGCCAGCTTAAAGGGCCAGCCTTAGAGGGCCAGCCTTAAAGGGCCAGCCTTACATGGCCGACCTTAGAGGGCCAGCCTTAGAGGGCCAGCCTTAGAGGGCCAGCCTTAGAGGGCCAGCCTTAGAGGGCCAGCTTAAAGGGCCAGCCTTAGAGGGCCAGCCTTAGAGGGCCAGCCTTAGAGGGCCAGCCTTAGAGGGCCAGCCTTAAGGGGCCATCCTTAAAGGGCCAGCCTTAGAGGGCCAGCTTAAAGGGCCAGCTTAAAGGACCAGCCTTAAAGCTGTAGCCTTAAAGGGCCAGCCTTAGAGGGCCAGCCTTACAGGGCCCGCTTAAAGGGCCAGCCTTACAGGGCCCGCTTAAAGGGCCAGCTTAAAGGGCCAGCCTTAGAGGGCTAGCCTTTAAGGGCCAGCCTTAAAGGCCAGCCTTAAAGGGCCAGCCTTAAGGGCCAGCCTTACAGGGCCAGCTTAAAGGGCCAGCTTAAAGGGCCAGCCTTAGAGGGCCAGCCTTAAAGGGCCAGCCTTAAAGGGCCAGCCTTAGAGGGCCAGCCTTAGAGGGCCAGCCTTAGAGGGCCAGCTTAAAGAGCCAGCCTTAGAGGGCCAGCCTTAGAGGGCCAGCCTTAAGGGGCCATCCGTAAAGGGCCAGCCTTAGAGGGCCAGCCTTAGAGGGCCAGCTTAAAGGGCCAGCTTAAAGGGCCAGCCTTAAAGCTGTAGCCTTAAAGGGCCAGCCTTAGAGGGCCAGCCTTACAGGGCCCGCTTAAAGGGCCAGCCTTACAGGGCCCGCTTAAAGGGCCAGCTTAAAGGGCCAGCCTTAGAGGGCCAGCCTTAAAGGGCCAGCCTTAGAGGGCCAGCCTTAAAGGGCCAGACTTAGAGGGCCAGCCTTACAGGGCCAGCTTAAAGGGCCAGCTTAAAGGGCCAGCCTTAAAGGGCCATCCTGAAAGGGCCAGCCTTAAAGGGCCAGCCTTAAAGGGCCAGCCTTAAAGGGCCAGCCTTGAAGGGCCAGCCTTAGAGGGCCAGCCTTACAGGGCCAGCTTAAAGGGCCGACCTTAGAGGGCCAGCCTTAAAGGGCCAGCTTAAAGGGCCAGCTTAAAGGGCCAGCCTTAGAGGGCCAGCCTTAGAGGGCCAGCCTTAAAGGGCCAGCTTAAAGGGCCAGCCTTAGAGGGCCAGCCTTAGAGGGCCAGCCTTTGAGGGCCAGCCTTAGAGGGCAAGCCTTAAGGGGCCAGCTTAAAGGGCCAGCTTAAAGGGCCAGCCTTAGAGGGCCAGCCTTAGAGGGCCAGTCTTAGAGGGCCAGCATTAGAGGGCCAGCCTTAGAGGGCCAGCCTTAGAGGGCCAGCTTTAGAGGGCCAGCCTTAAAGGGCCAGCCTTAAAGGGCCATCCTGAAAGGGCCATCCTGAAAGGGCCAGCCTTAGAGGGCCAGCCTTACATGGCCGACCTTAGAGGGCCAGCCTTAGAGGGCCAGCCTTAGAGGGCCAGCCTTAGAGGCCCAGCCTTAGAGGGCCAGCCTTAAAGGGCCAGCCTTAGAGGGCCAGCCTTAGAAGGCCAGCCTTAGAAGGCCAGCGAGGGTCAGCCTTAAAGGGTTAGCTTAAAGTGCCAGCCTTAAAGGGCCAGTCTTAGGGGGCCAGCGAGGGTCAGCCTTAAAGGGTTAGCTTAAAGTGCCAGTCTTAGAGGGCCAGCCTTAGAGGGCAGCCTTAAAGGGTCAGCTTAGAGGGCCAGCTTTAGAGGGCCAGCTTTAGAGGGCCGGCTTAAAAGGCCAGCCTTAATGCGCCAGCTTTAGAGGGCCAGTGTAACCCATGTCTTCCCACCAGCCTAATCATGAGCAGCCATATGACTTGGTCAGCTGACGGTAGGTCCCCTCCTGATTGGCTGTCTGTGCTGCAAGGAAGCAGTAAAAGGCCAGCAGGTGCAGGTCATCAGTGGCTCCTGCTGTGGTTGGTCAACAAGCTGCATGCTCACAACCCTCTTTGATATCCATACCTACAGAAAACAACTTTGCGGTAAGCCTTTCCATTTCACCGGCCATGTCTGTGGCCGCTACATCTGAATGGATATATTATGTATATATATTATATATTATTATCTGTGTGTATATATATATTTCAACTGCTAAACTCATTGCTCGACAGTAAAGTGGGATGAATGCCACAAATGAACTTTTACTGTCATTATGAAGGATGGCCATCTTGAATTGGATGTATAAGTGTTGGATTATTTACCGGTACATTTTGTAAAGTGGACTGACATGTTAATACCTGTTTCTGGCATTAAAGGGCCAGCTTAAAGGGCTAGCCTTAGAGGGCCAGCCTTAAAGGGCCAGCTTAAAGGGCCAGCCTTAGCGGCCCAGCCTTAGAGGGCCAGCCTTAGAGGGCCAGCTGAAAGGGCCAGCCTTAGAGGGCCAGCCTTAGAGGGCCAGCCTTACGGGGCCATCCTTAGAGGGCCAGCCTTAGAGGGCCAGCCTTAGAGGGCCAGCTTAAAGGGCCAGCTTAAAGGGCCAGCCTTAAAGCTGTAGCCTTAAAGGGCCAGCCTTAGAGGGCCAGCCTTACAGGGCCCGCTTAAAGGGCCAGCCTTACAGGGCCCGCTTAAAGGGCCAGCTTAAAGGGCCAGCTTGAAGGGCCAGCTTAAAGGGCCAGCCTTAGAGGGCCAGCCTTAAAGGGCCAGCCTTACATGGCCGACCTTAGAGGGCCAGCCTTAGAGGGCCAGCCTTAGAGGGCCAGCCTTAGAGGGCCAGCCTTAGAGGGCCAGCCTTAGAGGGCCAGCTTAAAGGGCCAGCCTTAGAGGGCCAGCCTTAGAGGGCCAGCCTTAGAGGGCCAGCCTTAGAGGGCCAGCCTTAAGGGGCCATCCTTAAAGGGCCAGCCTTAGAGGGCCAGCTTAAAGGGCCAGCTTAAAGGACCAGCCTTAAAGCTGTAGCCTTAAAGGGCCAGCCTTAGAGGGCCAGCCTTACAGGGCCCGCTTAAAGGGCCAGCCTTACAGGGCCCGCTTAAAGGGCCAGCTTAAAGGGCCAGCCTTAGAGGGCCAGCCTTTAAGGGCCAGCCTTAAAGGCCAGCCTTTAAGGGCCAGCCTTAAAGGCCAGCCTTAAAGGGCCAGCCTTAGAGGGCCAGCCTTAGAGGGCCAGCTTAAAGGACCAGCCTTAAAGCTGTAGCCTTAAAGGGCCAGCCTTAGAGGGCCAGCCTTACAGGGCCCGCTTAAAGGGCCAGCCTTACAGGGCCCGCTTAAAGGGCCAGCCTTACAGGGCCAGCTTAAAGGGCCGACCTTAGAGGGCCAGCCTTAAAGGGCCAGCTAAAAGGGCCAGCTTAAAGGGCCAGCCTTAGAGGGCCAGCCTTACAGGGCCCGCTTAAAGGGCCAGCCTTAAAGGGCCAGCCTTAGAGGGCCAGCCTTAAAGGGCCAGCCTTAAAGGGCCAGCTTAAAGGGCCAGCCTTAGAGGGCCAGCCTTAGAGGGCCAGCCTTTGAGGGCCAGCCTTAGAGGGCAAGCCTTAAGGGGCCAGCTTAAAGGGCCAGCCTTAGCGGCCCAGCCTTAGAGGGCCAGCCTTAGAGGGCCAGCCTTAGAGGGCCAGCCTTAGAGGGCCAGCCTTAGAGGGCCAGCCTTAGAGGGCCAGCCTTAAGGGGCCATCCTTAGAGGGCCAGCCTTAGAGGGCCAGCCTTAGAGGGCCAGCTTAAAGGGCCAGCTTAAAGGGCCAGCCTTAAAGCTGTAGCCTTAAAGGGCCAGCCTTACAGGGCCCGCTTAAAGGGCCAGCCTTACAGGGCCCGCTTAAAGGGCCAGCTTAAAGGGCCAGCTTGAAGGGCCAGCTTAAAGGGCCAGCCTTAGAGGGCCAGCCTTAAAGGGCCAGCCTTACATGGCCGACCTTAGAGGGCCAGCCTTAGAGGGCCAGCCTTAGAGGGCCAGCCTTAGAGGGCCAGCTTAAAGGGCCAGCCTTAGAGGGCCAGCCTTAGAGGGCCAGCCTTAGAGGGCCAGCCTTAGAGGGCCAGCCTTAAGGGGCCATCCTTAAAGGGCCAGCCTTAGAGGGCCAGCTTAAAGGGCCAGCTTAAAGGACCAGCCTTAAAGCTGTAGCCTTAAAGGGCCAGCCTTAGAGGGCCAGCCTTACAGGGCCCGCTTAAAGGGCCAGCCTTACAGGGCCCGCTTAAAGGGCCAGCTTAAAGGGCCAGCCTTAGAGGGCCAGCCTTTAAGGGCCAGCCTTAAAGGCCAGCCTTAAAGGGCCAGCCTTAGAGGGCCAGCCTTACAGGGCCAGCTTAAAGGGCCAGCTTAAAGGGCCAGCCTTAGAGGGCCAGCCTTAAAGGGCCAGCCTTAAAGGGCCAGCCTTAGAGGGCCAGCCTTAGAGGGCCAGCCTTAGAGGGCCAGCTTAAAGAGCCAGCCTTAGAGGGCCAGCCTTAGAGGGCCAGCCTTAAGGGGCCATCCGTAAAGGGCCAGCCTTAGAGGGCCAGCCTTAGAGGGCCAGCCTTAGAGGGCCAGCTTAAAGGGCCAGCTTAAAGGGCCAGCCTTAAAGCTGTAGCCTTAAAGGGCCAGCCTTAGAGGGCCAGCCTTACAGGGCCCGCTTAAAGGGCCAGCCTTACAGGGCCCGCTTAAAGGGCCAGCTTAAAGGGCCAGCCTTAGAGGGCCAGCCTTAAAGGGCCAGCCTTAGAGGCCAGCCTTAAAGGGCCAGCCTTAGAGGGCCAGCCTTACAGGGCCAGCTTAAAGGGCCAGCCTTAGAGGGCCAGCCTTAAAGGGCCAGCCTTAAAGGGCCAGCCTTAGAGGGCCAGCCTTAGAGGGCCAGCCTTAGAGGGCCAGCTTAAAGAGCCAGCCTTAGAGGGCCAGCCTTAGAGGGCCAGCCTTAAGGGGCCATCCGTAAAGGGCCAGCCATTGAGGGCCAGCCTTAGAGGGCCAGCTTAAAGGGCCAGCTTAAAGGGCCAGCCTTAAAGCTGTAGCCTTAAAGGGCCAGCCTTAGAGGGCCAGCCTTACAGGGCCCGCTTAAAGGGCCAGCCTTACAGGGCCCGCTTAAAGGGCCAGCTTAAAGGGCCAGCCTTAGAGGGCCAGCCTTAAAGGGCCAGCCTTAGAGGGCCAGCCTTAAAGGGCCAGACTTAGAGGGCCAGCCTTACAGGGCCAGCTTAAAGGGCCAGCTTAAAGGGCCAGCCTTAATGGGCCATCCTGAAAGGGCCAGCCTTAAAGGGCCAGCCTTAAAGGGCCAGCCTTAAAGGGCCAGCCTTGAAGGGCCAGCCTTAGAGGGCCAGCCTTACAGGGCCAGCTTAAAGGGCCGACCTTAGAGGGCCAGCCTTAAAGGGCCAGCTTAAAGGGCCAGCTTAAAGGGCCAGCCTTAGAGGGCCAGCCTTAGAGGGCCAGCCTTACAGGGCCCGCTTAAAGGGCCAGCCTTAAAGGGCCAGCCTTAGAGGGCCAGCCTTAAAGGGCCAGCTTAAAGGGCCAGCCTTAGAGGGCCAGCCTTTGAGGGCCAGCCTTAGAGGGCAAGCCTTAAGGGGCCAGCTTAAAGGGCCAGCTTAAAGGGCCAGCCTTAGAGGGCCAGTCTTAGAGGGCCAGTCTTAGAGGGCCAGCATTAGAGGGCCAGCCTTAGAGGGCCAGCCTTAGAGGGCCGGCTTAAAAGGCCAGCCTTAATGCGCCAGCTTTAGAGGGCCAGTGTAACCCATGTCTTCCCACCAGCCTAATCATGAGCAGCCATATGACTTGGTCAGCTGACGGTAGGTCCCCTCCTGATTGGCTGTCTGTGCTGCAAGGAAGCAGTAAAAGGCCAGCAGGTGCAGGTCATCAGTGGCTCCTGCTGTGGTTGGTCAACAAGCTGCATGCTCACAACCCTCTTTGATATCCATACCTACAGAAAACAACTTTGCGGTAAGCCTTTCCATTTCACCGGCCATGTCTGTGGCCGCTACATCTGAATGGATATATTATGTATATATATTATATATTATTATCTGTGTGTATATATATATTTCAACTGCTAAACTCATTGCTCGACAGTAAAGTGGGATGAATGCCACAAGTGAACTTTTACTGTCATTATGAAGGATGGCCATCTTGAATTGGATGTATAAGTGTTGGATTATTTACCGGTACATTTTGTAAAGTGGACTGACATGTTAATACCTGTTTCTGGCATTAAAGGGCCAGCCTTGAAGGGCCGCCTTAAAGCTCTAGCCTTAAAGGGTCAGCTTAAAGGGCCAGCCTTAGAGGGCCAGCCTTAAAGGGCCAGCCTTAGAGGGCCAGCCTTACAGGGCCATCTTAAAGGGCCAGGTTAAAGGGCTAGCCTTAGAGGGCCAGCCTTAAAGGGCCAGCTTAAAGGGCCAGCCTTAGCGGCCCAGCCTTAGAGGGCCAGCCTTAGAGGGCCAGCTGAAAGGGCCAGCCTTAGAGGGCCAGCCTTAGAGGGCCAGCCTTAGAGGGCCAGCCTTACGGGGCCATCCTTAGAGGGCCAGCCTTAGAGGGCCAGCCTTAGAGGGCCAGCTTAAAGGGCCAGCTTAAAGGGCCAGCCTTAAAGCTGTAGCCTTAAAGGGCCAGCCTTAGAGGGCCAGCCTTACAGGGCCCGCTTAAAGGGCCAGCCTTACAGGGCCCGCTTAAAGGGCCAGCCTTACAGGGCCCGCTTAAAGGGCCAGCTTAAAGGGCCAGCTTGAAGGGCCAGCTTAAAGGGCCAGCCTTAGAGGGCCAGCCTTAAAGGGCCAGCCTTACATGGCCGACCTTAGAGGGCCAGCCTTAGAGGGCCAGCCTTAGAGGGCCAGCCTTAGAGGGCCAGCCTTAGAGGGCCAGCCTTAGAGGGCCAGCTTAAAGGGCCAGCCTTAGAGGGCCAGCCTTAGAGGGCCAGTCTTAGAGGGCCAGCCTTAGAGGGCCAGCCTTAAGGGGCCATCCTTAAAGGGCCAGCCTTAGAGGGCCAGCTTAAAGGGCCAGCTTAAAGGACCAGCCTTAAAGCTGTAGCCTTAAAGGGCCAGCCTTAGAGGGCCAGCCTTACAGGGCCCGCTTAAAGGGCCAGCCTTACAGGGCCCGCTTAAAGGGCCAGCTTAAAGGGCCAGCCTTAGAGGGCCAGCCTTTAAGGGCCAGCCTTAAAGGCCAGCCTTAAAGGGCCAGCCTTAGAGGGCCAGCCTTACAGGGCCAGCTTAAAGGGCCAGCTTAAAGGGCCAGCCTTAGAGGGCCAGCCTTAAAGGGCCAGCCTTAAAGGGCCAGCCTTAGAGGGCCAGCCTTAGAGGGCCAGCCTTAGAGGGCCAGCTTAAAGAGCCAGCCTTAGAGGGCCAGCCTTAGAGGGCCAGCCTTAAGGGGCCATCCGTAAAGGGCCAGCCTTAGAGGGCCAGCCTTAGAGGGCCAGCTTAAAGGGCCAGCTTAAAGGGCCAGCCTTAAAGCTGTAGCCTTAAAGCTGTAGCCTTAAAGGGCCAGCCTTAGAGGGCCAGCCTTACAGGGCCCGCTTAAAGGGCCAGCCTTACAGGGCCCGCTTAAAGGGCCAGCTTAAAGGGCCAGCCTTAGAGGGCCAGCCTTAAAGGGCCAGCCTTAGAGGGCCAGCCTTAAAGGGCCAGACTTAGAGGGCCAGCCTTACAGGGCCAGCTTAAAGGGCCAGCCTTAAAGGGCCATCCTGAAAGGGCCAGCCTTAAAGGGCCAGCCTTAAAGGGCCAGCCTTAAAGGGCCAGCCTTGAAGGGCCAGCCTTAGAGGGCCAGCCTTACAGGGCCAGCTTAAAGGGCCGACCTTAGAGGGCCAGCCTTAAAGGGCCAGCTTAAAGGGCCAGCTTAAAGGGCCAGCCTTAGAGGGCCAGCCTTACAGGGCCCGCTTAAAGGGCCAGCCTTAAAGGGCCAGCCTTAGAGGGCCAGCCTTAAAGGGCCAGCTTAAAGGGCCAGCCTTAGAGGGCCAGCCTTAGAGGGCCAGCCTTTGAGGGCCAGCCTTAGAGGGCAAGCCTTAAGGGGCCAGCTTAAAGGGCCAGCTTAAAGGGCCAGCCTTAGAGGGCCAGCCTTAGAGGGCCAGTCTTAGAGGGCCAGCATTAGAGGGCCAGCCTTAGAGGGCCAGCCTTAGAGGGCCAGCTTTAGAGGGCCAGCCTTAAAGGGCCAGCCTTAAAGGGCCATCCTGAAAGGGCCATCCTGAAAGGGCCAGCCTTAGAGGGCCAGCCTTACATGGCCGACCTTAGAGGGCCAGCCTTAGAGGGCCAGCCTTAGAGGGCCAGCCTTAGAGGCCCAGCCTTAGAGGGCCAGCCTTAAAGGGCCAGCCTTAGAGGGCCAGCCTTAGAAGGCCAGCCTTAGAAGGCCAGCGAGGGTCAGCCTTAAAGGGTTAGCTTAAAGTGCCAGCCTTAAAGGGCCAGTCTTAGGGGGCCAGCGAGGGTCAGCCTTAAAGGGTTAGCTTAAAGTGCCAGTCTTAGAGGGCCAGCCTTAGAGGGCAGCCTTAAAGGGTCAGCTTAGAGGGCCAGACTTGGAGGGCCAGCTTTAGAGGGCCGGCTTAAAAGGCCAGCCTTAATGCGCCAGCTTTAGAGGGCCAGTGTAACCCATGTCTTCCCACCAGCCTAATCATGAGCAGCCATATGACTTGGTCAGCTGACGGTAGGTCCCCTCCTGATTGGCTGTCTGTGCTGCAAGGAAGCAGTAAAAGGCCAGCAGGTGCAGGTCATCAGTGGCTCCTGCTGTGGTTGGTCAACAAGCTGCATGCTCACAACCCTCTTTGATATCCATACCTACAGAAAACAACTTTGCGGTAAGCCTTTCCATTTCACCGGCCATGTCTGTGGCCGCTACATCTGAATGGATATATTATGTATATATATTATATATTATTATCTGTGTGTATATATATATTTCAACTGCTAAACTCATTGCTCGACAGTAAAGTGGGATGAATGCCACAAGTGAACTTTTACTGTCATTATGAAGGATGGCCATCTTGAATTGGATGTATAAGTGTTGGATTATTTACCGGTACATTTTGTAAAGTGGACTGACATGTTAATACCTGTTTCTGGCATTAAAGGGCCAGCCTTGAAGGGCCGCCTTAAAGCTCTAGCCTTAAAGGGTCAGCTTAAAGGGCCAGCCTTAGAGGGCCAGCCTTAAAGGGCCAGCCTTAGAGGGCCAGCCTTACAGGGCCATCTTAAAGGGCCAGCTTAAAGGGCTAGCCTTAGAGGGCCAGCCTTAAAGGGCCAGCTTAAAGGGCCAGCCTTAGCGGCCCAGCCTTAGAGGGCCAGCCTTAGAGGGCCAGCTGAAAGGGCCAGCCTTAGAGGGCCAGCCTTAGAGGGCCAGCCTTAGAGGGCCAGCCTTACGGGGCCATCCTTAGAGGGCCAGCCTTAGAGGGCCAGCCTTAGAGGGCCAGCTTAAAGGGCCAGCTTAAAGGGCCAGCCTTAAAGCTGTAGCCTTAAAGGGCCAGCCTTAGAGGGCCAGCCTTACAGGGCCCGCTTAAAGGGCCAGCCTTACAGGGCCCGCTTAAAGGGCCAGCTTAAAGGGCCAGCTTAAAGGGCCAGCTTGAAGGGCCAGCTTAAAGGGCCAGCCTTAGAGGGCCAGCCTTAAAGGGCCAGCCTTACATGGCCGACCTTAGAGGGCCAGCCTTAGAGGGCCAGCCTTAGAGGGCCAGCCTTAGAGGGCCAGCCTTAGAGGGCCAGCCTTAGAGGGCAGCTTAAAGGGCCAGCCTTAGAGGGCCAGCCTTAGAGGGCCAGCCTTAGAGGGCCAGCCTTAGAGGGCCAGCCTTAAGGGGCCATCCTTAAAGGGCCAGCCTTAGAGGGCCAGCTTAAAGGGCCAGCTTAAAGGACCAGCCTTAAAGCTGTAGCCTTAAAGGGCCAGCCTTAGAGGGCCAGCCTTACAGGGCCCGCTTAAAGGGCCAGCTTAAAGGGCCAGCCTTAGAGGGCCAGCCTTTAAGGGCCAGCCTTAAAGGCCAGCCTTAAAGGGCCAGCCTTAGAGGGCCAGCCTTACAGGGCCAGCTTAAAGGGCCAGCTTAAAGGGCCAGCCTTAGAGGGCCAGCCTTAAAGGGCCAGCCTTAAAGGGCCAGCCTTAGAGGGCCAGCCTTAGAGGGCCAGCCTTAGAGGGCCAGCCTTAGAGGGCCAGCTTAAAGAGCCAGCCTTAGAGGGCCAGCCTTAGAGGGCCAGCCTTAAGGGGCCATCCGTAAAGGGCCAGCCTTAGAGGGCCAGCCTTAGAGGGCCAGCTTAAAGGGCCAGCTTAAAGGGCCAGCCTTAAAGCTGTAGCCTTAAAGGGCCAGCCTTAGAGGGCCAGCCTTACAGGGCCCGCTTAAAGGGCCAGCCTTACAGGGCCCGCTTAAAGGGCCAGCTTAAAGGGCCAGCCTTAGAGGGCCAGCCTTAAAGGGCCAGCCTTAGAGGGCCAGCCTTAAAGGGCCAGACTTAGAGGGCCAGCCTTACAGGGCCAGCTTAAAGGGCCAGCTTAAAGGGCCAGCCTTAAAGGGCCATCCTGAAAGGGCCAGCCTTAAAGGGCCAGCCTTAAAGGGCCAGCCTTAAAGGGCCAGCCTTGAAGGGCCAGCCTTAGAGGGCCAGCCTTACAGGGCCAGCTTAAAGGGCCGACCTTAGAGGGCCAGCTTAAAGGGCCAGCTTAAAGGGCCAGCCTTAGAGGGCCAGCCTTAGAGGGCCAGCCTTACAGGGCCCGCTTAAAGGGCCAGCCTTAGAGGGCCAGCCTTAGAGGGCCAGTCTTAGAGGGCCAGCATTAGAGGGCCAGCCTTAGAGGGCCAGCCTTAGAGGGCCAGCTTTAGAGGGCCAGCCTTAAAGGGCCAGCCTTAAAGGGCCATCCTGAAAGGGCCATCCTGAAAGGGCCAGCCTTAGAGGGCCAGCCTTACATGGCCGACCTTAGAGGGCCAGCCTTAGAGGGCCAGCCTTAGAGGGCCAGCCTTAGAGGCCCAGCCTTAGAGGGCCAGCCTTAGAGGGCCAGCCTTAGAGGGCCAGCCTTAGAAGGCCAGCCTTAGAAGGCCAGCGAGGGTCAGCCTTAAAGGGTTAGCTTAAAGTGCCAGCCTTAAAGGGCCAGTCTTAGGGGGCCAGCGAGGGTCAGCCTTAAAGGGTTAGCTTAAAGTGCCAGTCTTAGAGGGCCAGCCTTAGAGGGCAGCCTTAAAGGGTCAGCTTAGAGGGCCAGACTTGGAGGGCCAGCTTTAGAGGGCCGGCTTAAAAGGCCAGCCTTAATGCGCCAGCTTTAGAGGGCCAGTGTAACCCATGTCTTCCCACCAGCCTAATCATGAGCAGCCATATGACTTGGTCAGCTGACGGTAGGTCCCCTCCTGATTGGCTGTCTGTGCTGCAAGGAAGCAGTAAAAGGCCAGCAGGTGCAGGTCATCAGTGGCTCCTGCTGTGGTTGGTCAACAAGCTGCATGCTCACAACCCTCTTTGATATCCATACCTACAGAAAACAACTTTGCGGTAAGCCTTTCCATTTCACCGGCCATGTCTGTGGCCGCTACATCTGAATGGATATATTATGTATATATATTATATATTATTATCTGTGTGTATATATATATTTCAACTGCTAAACTCATTGCTCGACAGTAAAGTGGGATGAATGCCACAAGTGAACTTTTACTGTCATTATGAAGGATGGCCATCTTGAATTGGATGTATAAGTGTTGGATTATTTACCGGTACATTTTGTAAAGTGGACTGACATGTTAATACCTGTTTCTGGCATTAAAGGGCCAGCCTTGAAGGGCCGCCTTAAAGCTCTAGCCTTAAAGGGTCAGCTTAAAGGGCCAGCCTTAGAGGGCCAGCCTTAAAGGGCCAGCCTCAGAGGGCCAGCCTTACAGGGCCATCTTAAAGGGCCAGCTTAAAGGGCTAGCCTTAGAGGGCCAGCCTTAAAGGGCCAGCTTAAAGGGCCAGCCTTAGCGGCCCAGCCTTAGAGGGCCAGCCTTAGAGGGCCAGCTGAAAGGGCCAGCCTTGGAGGGCCAGCCTTAGAGGGCCAGCCTTAGAGGGCCAGCCTTAAGGGGCCATCCTTAGAGGGCCAGCCTTAGAGGCCCAGCCTTAGAGGGCCAGCCTTAAAGGGCCAGCCTTAGAGGGCCAGCCTTACAGGGCCAGCTTAAAGGGCCAGCTTAAAGGGCCAGCCTTAGAGGGCCAGCCTTAAAGGGCCAGCCTTAAAGGGCCAGCCTTAGAGGGCCAGCCTTAGAGGGCCAGCTTAAAGAGCCAGCCTTAGAGGGCCAGCCTTAGAGGGCCAGCCTTAAGGGGCCATCCGTAAAGGGCCAGCCTTAGAGGGCCAGCCTTAGAGGGCCAGCTTAAAGGGCCAGCTTAAAGGGCCAGCCTTAAAACTGTACCCTTAAAGGGCCAGCCTTAGAGGGCCAGCCTTACAGGGCCCGCTTAAAGGGCCAGCTTAAAGGGCCAGCCTTAGAGGGCCAGCCTTAAAGGGCCAGCCTTAGAGGGCCAGCCTTAAAGGGCCAGACTTAGAGGGCCAGCCTTACAGGGCCAGCTTAAAGGGCCAGCTTAAAGGGCCAGCCTTAAAGGGCCATCCTGAAAGGGCCAGCCTTAAAGGGCCAGCCTTAAAGGGCCAGCCTTAAAGGGCCAGCCTTGAAGGGCCAGCCTTAGAGGGCCAGCCTTACAGGGCCAGCTTAAAGGGCCGACCTTAGAGGGCCAGCCTTAAAGGGCCAGCTTAAAGGGCCAGCTTAAAGGGCCAGCCTTAGAGGGCCAGCCTTAGAGGGCCAGCCTTACAGGGCCCGCTTAAAGGGCCAGCCTTAAAGGGCCAGCCTTAGAGGGCCAGCCTTAAAGGGCCAGCTTAAAGGGCCAGCCTTAGAGGGCCAGCCTTAGAGGGCCAGCCTTTGAGGGCCAGCCTTAGAGGGCAAGCCTTAAGGGGCCAGCTTAAAGGGCCAGCTTAAAGGGCCAGCCTTAGAGGGCCAGCCTTAGAGGGCCAGTCTTAGAGGGCCAGCATTAGAGGGCCAGCCTTAGAGGGCCAGCCTTAGAGGGCCAGCTTTAGAGGGCCAGCCTTAAAGGGCCAGCCTTAAAGGGCCATCCTGAAAGGGCCATCCTGAAAGGGCCAGCCTTAGAGGGCCAGCCTTACATGGCCGACCTTAGAGGGCCAGCCTTAGAGGGCCAGCCTTAGAGGGCCAGCCTTAGAGGCCCAGCCTTAGAGGGCCAGCCTTAAAGGGCCAGCCTTAGAGGGCCAGCCTTAGAAGGCCAGCCTTAGAAGGCCAGCGAGGGTCAGCCTTATAGGGTTAGCTTAAAGTGCCAGCCTTAAAGGGCCAGTCTTAGGGGGCCAGCGAGGGTCAGCCTTAAAGGGTTAGCTTAAAGTGCCAGTCTTAGAGGGCCAGCCTTAGAGGGCAGCCTTAAAGGGTCAGCTTAGAGGGCCAGACTTGGAGGGCCAGCTTTAGAGGGCCGGCTTAAAAGGCCAGCCTTAATGCGCCAGCTTTAGAGGGCCAGTGTAACCCATGTCTTCCCACCAGCCTAATCATGAGCAGCCATATGACTTGGTCAGCTGACGGTAGGTCCCCTCCTGATTGGCTGTCTGTGCTGCAAGGAAGCAGTAAAAGGCCAGCAGGTGCAGGTCATCAGTGGCTCCTGCTGTGGTTGGTCAACAAGCTGCATGCTCACAACCCTCTTTGATATCCATACCTACAGAAAACAACTTTGCGGTAAGCCTTTCCATTTCACCGGCCATGTCTGTGGCCGCTACATCTGAATGGATATATTATGTATATATATTATATATTATTATCTGTGTGTATATATATATTTCAACTGCTAAACTCATTGCTCGACAGTAAAGTGGGATGAATGCCACAAGTGAACTTTTACTGTCATTATGAAGGATGGCCATCTTGAATTGGATGTATAAGTGTTGGATTATTTACCGGTACATTTTGTAAAGTGGACTGACATGTTAATACCTGTTTCTGGCATTAAAGGGCCAGCCTTGAAGGGCCGCCTTAAAGCTCTAGCCTTAAAGGGTCAGCTTAAAGGGCCAGCCTTAGAGGGCCAGCCTTAAAGGGCCAGCCTTAGAGGGCCAGCCTTACAGGGCCATCTTAAAGGGCCAGCTTAAAGGGCTAGCCTTAGAGGGCCAGCCTTAAAGGGCCAGCTTAAAGGGCCAGCCTTAGCGGCCCAGCCTTAGAGGGCCAGCCTTAGAGGGCCAGCTGAAAGGGCCAGCCTTAGAGGGCCAGCCTTAGAGGGCCAGCCTTAGAGGGCCAGCCTTACGGGGCCATCCTTAGAGGGCCAGCCTTAGAGGGCCAGCCTTAGAGGGCCAGCTTAAAGGGCCAGCTTAAAGGGCCAGCCTTAAAGCTGTAGCCTTAAAGGGCCAGCCTTAGAGGGCCAGCCTTACAGGGCCCGCTTAAAGGGCCAGCCTTACAGGGCCCGCTTAAAGGGCCAGCTTAAAGGGCCAGCTTGAAGGGCCAGCTTAAAGGGCCAGCCTTAGAGGGCCAGCCTTAAAGGGCCAGCCTTACATGGCCGACCTTAGAGGGCCAGCCTTAGAGGGCCAGCCTTAGAGGGCCAGCTTAAAGGGCCAGCCTTAGAGGGCCAGCCTTACAGGGCCATCTTAAAGGGCCAGCTTAAAGGGCTAGCCTTAGAGGGCCAGCCTTAAAGGGCCAGCTTAAAGGGCCAGCCTTAGCGGCCCAGCCTTAGAGGGCCAGCCTTAGAGGGCCAGCTGAAAGGGCCAGCCTTAGAGGGCCAGCCTTAGAGGGCCAGCCTTAGAGGGCCAGCCTTAAGGGGCCATCCTTAGAGGGCCAGCCTTAGAGGGCCAGCTTAAAGGGCCAGCTTAAAGGGCCAGCCTTAAAGGGCCAGCCTTAAAGCTGTAGCCTTAAAGGGCCAGCCTTAGAGGGCCAGCCTTACAGGGCCCGCTTAGAGGGCCAGCCTTACAGGGCCAGCCTTAAAGGGCCAGCCTTAGAGGGCCAGCCTTAAAGGGCCAGCCTTAAAGGGCCAGACTTAGAGGGCCAGCCTTACAGGGCCAGCTTAAAGGGCCAGCTTAAAGGGCCAGCCTTAAAGGGCCATCCTGAAAGGGCCAGCCTTAAAGGGCCAGCCTTAAAGGGCCAGCCTTGAAGGGCCAGCCTTAGAGGGCCAGCCTTAGAGGGCCAGCCTTAGAGGGCCAGCCTTAGAGGGCCAGCCTTACAGGGCCAGCTTAAAGGGCCGACCTTAGAGGGCCAGCCTTAAAGGGCCAGCTTAAAGGGCCATCTTAAAGGGCCAGCTTAAAGGGCCAGCCTTAGAGGGCCAGCCTTAGAGGGCCCGCTTAAAGGGCCAGCCTTAAAGGGCCAGCCTTAAAGGGCCATCCTGAAAGGGCCAGCCTTAGAGGGCCAGCCTTAGAGGGCCAGCCTTAAAGGGCCAGCTTAAAGGGCCAGCCTTTGAGGGCCAGCCTTTGAGGGCCAGCCTTAAGGGGCCAGCTTAAAGGGCCAGCTTAAAGGGCCAGCCTTAGAGGGCCAGCCTTAGAGGGCCAGTCTTAGAGGGCCAGCATTAGAGGGCCAGCCTTAGAGGGCCAGCCTTAGAGGGCCAGCTTTAGAGGGCCAGCCTTAAAGGGCCAGCCTTAAAGGGCCATCCTGAAAGGGCCATCCTGAAAGGGCCAGCCTTAGAGGGCCAGCCTTACATGGCCGACCTTAGAGGGCCAGCCTTAGAGGGCCAGCCTTAGAGGGCCAGCCTTAGAGGGCCAGCCTTAGAGGCCCAGCCTTAGAGGGCCAGCCTTAAAGGGCCAGCCTTAGAGGGCCAGCCTTAGAAGGCCAGCCTTAGAAGGCCAGCGAGGGTCAGCCTTAAAGGGTTAGCTTAAAGTGCCAGCCTTAAAGGGCCAGTCTTAGGGGGCCAGCGAGGGTCAGCCTTAAAGGGTTAGCTTAAAGTGCCAGTCTTAGAGGGCCAGCCTTAGAGGGCAGCCTTAAAGGGTCAGCTTAGAGGGCCAGACTTGGAGGGCCAGCTTTAGAGGGCCGGCTTAAAAGGCCAGCCTTAATGCGCCAGCTTTAGAGGGCCAGTGTAACCCATGTCTTCCCACCAGCCTAATCATGAGCAGCCATATGACTTGGTCAGCTGACGGTAGGTCCCCTCCTGATTGGCTGTCTGTGCTGCAAGGAAGCAGTAAAAGGCCAGCAGGTGCAGGTCATCAGTGGCTCCTGCTGTGGTTGGTCAACAAGCTGCATGCTCACAACCCTCTTTGATATCCATACCTACAGAAAACAACTTTGCGGTAAGCCTTTCCATTTCACCGGCCATGTCTGTGGCCGCTACATCTGAATGGATATATTATGTATATATATTATATATTATTATCTGTGTGTATATATATATTTCAACTGCTAAACTCATTGCTCGACAGTAAAGTGGGATGAATGCCACAAGTGAACTTTTACTGTCATTATGAAGGATGGCCATCTTGAATTGGATGTATAAGTGTTGGATTATTTACCGGTACATTTTGTAAAGTGGACTGACATGTTAATACCTGTTTCTGGCATTAAAGGGCCAGCCTTGAAGGGCCGCCTTAAAGCTCTAGCCTTAAAGGGTCAGCTTAAAGGGCCAGCCTTAGAGGGCCAGCCTTAAAGGGCCAGCCTTAGAGGGCCAGCCTTACAGGGCCATCTTAAAGGGCCAGCTTAAAGGGCTAGCCTTAGAGGGCCAGCCTTAAAGGGCCAGCTTAAAGGGCCAGCCTTAGCGGCCCAGCCTTAGAGGGCCAGCCTTAGAGGGCCAGCTGAAAGGGCCAGCCTTAGAGGGCCAGCCTTAGAGGGCCAGCCTTACGGGGCCATCCTTAGAGGGCCAGCCTTAGAGGGCCAGCCTTAGAGGGCCAGCTTAAAGGGCCAGCTTAAAGGGCCAGCCTTAAAGCTGTAGCCTTAAAGGGCCAGCCTTAGAGGGCCAGCCTTACAGGGCCCGCTTAAAGGGCCAGCCTTACAGGGCCCGCTTAAAGGGCCAGCTTAAAGGGCCAGCTTGAAGGGCCAGCTTAAAGGGCCAGCCTTAGAGGGCCAGCCTTAAAGGGCCAGCCTTACATGGCCGACCTTAGAGGGCCAGCCTTAGAGGGCCAGCCTTAGAGGGCCAGCTTAAAGGGCCAGCCTTAGAGGGCCAGCCTTAGAGGGCCAGCCTTAGAGGGCCAGCCTTAGAGGGCCAGCCTTAAGGGGCCATCCTTAAAGGGCCAGCCTTAGAGGGCCAGCTTAAAGGGCCAGCTTAAAGGACCAGCCTTAAAGCTGTAGCCTTAAAGGGCCAGCCTTAGAGGGCCAGCCTTACAGGGCCCGCTTAAAGGGCCAGCCTTACAGGGCCCGCTTAAAGGGCCAGCTTAAAGGGCCAGCCTTAGAGGGCCAGCCTTTAAGGGCCAGCCTTAAAGGCCAGCCTTAAAGGGCCAGCCTTAGAGGGCCAGCCTTACAGGGCCAGCTTAAAGGGCCAGCTTAAAGGGCCAGCCTTAGAGGGCCAGCCTTAAAGGGCCAGCCTTAAAGGGCCAGCCTTAGAGGGCCAGCCTTAGAGGGCCAGCCTTAGAGGGCCAGCTTAAAGAGCCAGCCTTAGAGGGCCAGCCTTAGAGGGCCAGCCTTAAGGGGCCATCCGTAAAGGGCCAGCCTTAGAGGGCCAGCCTTAGAGGGCCAGCTTAAAGGGCCAGCTTAAAGGGCCAGCCTTAAAGCTGTAGCCTTAAAGGGCCAGCCTTAGAGGGCCAGCCTTACAGGGCCCGCTTAAAGGGCCAGCCTTACAGGGCCCGCTTAAAGGGCCAGCTTAAAGGGCCAGCCTTAGAGGGCCAGCCTTAAAGGGCCAGCCTTAGAGGGCCAGCCTTAAAGGGCCAGACTTAGAGGGCCAGCCTTACAGGGCCAGCTTAAAGGGCCAGCTTAAAGGGCCAGCCTTAAAGGGCCATCCTGAAAGGGCCAGCCTTAAAGGGCCAGCCTTAAAGGGCCAGCCTTAAAGGGCCAGCCTTGAAGGGCCAGCCTTAGAGGGCCAGCCTTACAGGGCCAGCTTAAAGGGCCGACCTTAGAGGGCCAGCCTTAAAGGGCCAGCTTAAAGGGCCAGCTTAAAGGGCCAGCCTTAGAGGGCCAGCCTTAGAGGGCCAGCCTTACAGGGCCCGCTTAAAGGGCCAGCCTTAAAGGGCCAGCCTTAGAGGGCCAGCCTTAAAGGGCCAGCTTAAAGGGCCAGCCTTAGAGGGCCAGCCTTAGAGGGCCAGCCTTTGAGGGCCAGCCTTAGAGGGCAAGCCTTAAGGGGCCAGCTTAAAGGGCCAGCCTTAGAGGGCCAGCCTTAGAGGGCCAGTCTTAGAGGGCCAGCATTAGAGGGCCAGCCTTAGAGGGCCAGCCTTAGAGGGCCAGCTTTAGAGGGCCAGCCTTAAAGGGCCAGCCTTAAAGGGCCAGCCTTAAAGGGCCATCCTGAAAGGGCCATCCTGAAAGGGCCAGCCTTAGAGGGCCAGCCTTACATGGCCGACCTTAGAGGGCCAGCCTTAGAGGGCCAGCCTTAGAGGGCCAGCCTTAGAGGCCCAGCCTTAGAGGGCCAGCCTTAAAGGGCCAGCCTTAGAGGGCCAGCCTTAGAAGGCCAGCCTTAGAAGGCCAGCGAGGGTCAGCCTTAAAGGGTTAGCTTAAAGTGCCAGCCTTAAAGGGCCAGTCTTAGGGGGCCAGCGAGGGTCAGCCTTAAAGGGTTAGCTTAAAGTGCCAGTCTTAGAGGGCCAGCCTTAGAGGGCAGCCTTAAAGGGTCAGCTTAGAGGGCCAGACTTGGAGGGCCAGCTTTAGAGGGCCGGCTTAAAAGGCCAGCCTTAATGCGCCAGCTTTAGAGGGCCAGTGTAACCCATGTCTTCCCACCAGCCTAATCATGAGCAGCCATATGACTTGGTCAGCTGACGGTAGGTCCCCTCCTGATTGGCTGTCTGTGCTGCAAGGAAGCAGTAAAAGGCCAGCAGGTGCAGGTCATCAGTGGCTCCTGCTGTGGTTGGTCAACAAGCTGCATGCTCACAACCCTCTTTGATATCCATACCTACAGAAAACAACTTTGCGGTAAGCCTTTCCATTTCACCGGCCATGTCTGTGGCCGCTACATCTGAATGGATATATTATGTATATATATTATATATTATTATCTGTGTGTATATATATATTTCAACTGCTAAACTCATTGCTCGACAGTAAAGTGGGATGAATGCCACAAGTGAACTTTTACTGTCATTATGAAGGATGGCCATCTTGAATTGGATGTATAAGTGTTGGATTATTTACCGGTACATTTTGTAAAGTGGACTGACATGTTAATACCTGTTTCTGGCATTAAAGGGCCAGCCTTGAAGGGCCGCCTTAAAGCTCTAGCCTTAAAGGGTCAGCTTAAAGGGCCAGCCTTAGAGGGCCAGCCTTAAAGGGCCAGCCTTAGAGGGCCAGCCTTACAGGGCCATCTTAAAGGGCCAGCTTAAAGGGCTAGCCTTAGAGGGCCAGCCTTAAAGGGCCAGCTTAAAGGGCCAGCCTTAGCGGCCCAGCCTTAGAGGGCCAGCCTTAGAGGGCCAGCTGAAAGGGCCAGCCTTGGAGGGCCAGCCTTAGAGGGCCAGCCTTAGAGGGCCAGCCTTAAGGGGCCATCCTTAGAGGGCCAGCCTTAGAGGCCCAGCCTTAGAGGGCCAGCCTTAGAGGCCCAGCCTTAGAGGGCCAGCCTTAAAGGGCCAGCCTTAGAGGGCCAGCCTTACAGGGCCAGCTTAAAGGGCCAGCTTAAAGGGCCAGCCTTAGAGGGCCAGCCTTAAAGGGCCAGCCTTAAAGGGCCAGCCTTAGAGGGCCAGCTTAAAGAGCCAGCCTTAGAGGGCCAGCCTTAGAGGGCCAGCCTTAAGGGGCCATCCGTAAAGGGCCAGCCTTAGAGGGCCAGCCTTAGAGGGCCAGCTTAAAGGGCCAGCTTAAAGGGCCAGCCTTAAAGCTGTAGCCTTAAAGGGCCAGCCTTAGAGGGCCAGCCTTACAGGGCCCGCTTAAAGGGCCAGCCTTACAGGGCCCGCTTAAAGGGCCAGCTTAAAGGGCCAGCCTTAGAGGGCCAGCCTTAAAGGGCCAGCCTTAGAGGGCCAGCCTTAAAGGGCCAGACTTAGAGGGCCAGCCTTACAGGGCCAGCTTAAAGGGCCAGCTTAAAGGGCCAGCCTTAAAGGGCCATCCTGAAAGGGCCAGCCTTAAAGGGCCAGCCTTAAAGGGCCAGCCTTAAAGGGCCAGCCTTGAAGGGCCAGCCTTAGAGGGCCAGCCTTACAGGGCCAGCTTAAAGGGCCGACCTTAGAGGGCCAGCCTTAAAGGGCCAGCTTAAAGGGCCAGCCTTAGAGGGCCAGCCTTAGAGGGCCAGCCTTAGAGGGCCAGCCTTACAGGGCCCGCTTAAAGGGCCAGCCTTAAAGGGCCAGCCTTAGAGGGCCAGCCTTAAAGGGCCAGCTTAAAGGGCCAGCCTTAGAGGGCCAGCCTTAGAGGGCCAGCCTTTGAGGGCCAGCCTTAGAGGGCAAGCCTTAAGGGGCCAGCTTAAAGGGCCAGCTTAAAGGGCCAGCCTTAGAGGGCCAGCCTTAGAGGGCCAGTCTTAGAGGGCCAGCATTAGAGGGCCAGCCTTAGAGGGCCAGCCTTAGAGGGCCAGCTTTAGAGGGCCAGCCTTAAAGGGCCAGCCTTAAAGGGCCATCCTGAAAGGGCCATCCTGAAAGGGCCAGCCTTAGAGGGCCAGCCTTACATGGCCGACCTTAGAGGGCCAGCCTTAGAGGGCCAGCCTTAGAGGGCCAGCCTTAGAGGCCCAGCCTTAGAGGGCCAGCCTTAAAGGGCCAGCCTTAGAGGGCCAGCCTTAGAAGGCCAGCCTTAGAAGGCCAGCGAGGGTCAGCCTTAAAGGGTTAGCTTAAAGTGCCAGCCTTAAAGGGCCAGTCTTAGGGGGCCAGCGAGGGTCAGCCTTAAAGGGTTAGCTTAAAGTGCCAGTCTTAGAGGGCCAGCCTTAGAGGGCAGCCTTAAAGGGTCAGCTTAGAGGGCCAGACTTGGAGGGCCAGCTTTAGAGGGCCGGCTTAAAAGGCCAGCCTTAATGCGCCAGCTTTAGAGGGCCAGTGTAACCCATGTCTTCCCACCAGCCTAATCATGAGCAGCCATATGACTTGGTCAGCTGACGGTAGGTCCCCTCCTGATTGGCTGTCTGTGCTGCAAGGAAGCAGTAAAAGGCCAGCAGGTGCAGGTCATCAGTGGCTCCTGCTGTGGTTGGTCAACAAGCTGCATGCTCACAACCCTCTTTGATATCCATACCTACAGAAAACAACTTTGCGGTAAGCCTTTCCATTTCACCGGCCATGTCTGTGGCCGCTACATCTGAATGGATATATTATGTATATATATTATATATTATTATCTGTGTGTATATATATATTTCAACTGCTAAACTCATTGCTCGACAGTAAAGTGGGATGAATGCCACAAGTGAACTTTTACTGTCATTATGAAGGATGGCCATCTTGAATTGGATGTATAAGTGTTGGATTATTTACCGGTACATTTTGTAAAGTGGACTGACATGTTAATACCTGTTTCTGGCATTAAAGGGCCAGCCTTGAAGGGCCGCCTTAAAGCTCTAGCCTTAAAGGGTCAGCTTAAAGGGCCAGCCTTAGAGGGCCAGCCTTAAAGGGCCAGCCTTAGAGGGCCAGCCTTACAGGGCCATCTTAAAGGGCCAGCTTAAAGGGCTAGCCTTAGAGGGCCAGCCTTAAAGGGCCAGCTTAAAGGGCCAGCCTTAGCGGCCCAGCCTTAGAGGGCCAGCCTTAGAGGGCCAGCTGAAAGGGCCAGCCTTAGAGGGCTAGCCTTAGAGGGCCAGCCTTAAGGGGCCATCCTTAGAGGGCCAGCCTTAGAGGGCCAGCCTTAGAGGGCCAGCTTAAAGGGCCAGCTTAAAGGGCCAGCCTTAAAGCTGTAGCCTTAAAGGGCCAGCCTTAGAGGGCCAGCCTTACAGGGCCCGCTTAAAGGGCCAGCCTTACAGGGCCCGCTTAAAGGGCCAGCTTAAAGGGCCAGCCTTAGAGGGCCAGCCTTAGAGGGCCAGCCTTAAAGGGCCAGCCTTAGAGGGCCAGCCTTAAAGGGCCAGACTTAGAGGGCCAGCCTTACAGGGCCAGCTTAAAGGGCCAGCTTAAAGGGCCAGCCTTAAAGGGCCAGCCTTAAAGGGCCATCCTGAAAGGGCCAGCCTGAAAGGGCCAGCCTTAAAGGGCCAGCCTTAGAGGGCCAGCCTTACAGGGCCAGCTTAAAGGGCCGACCTTAGAGGGCCGACCTTAGAGGGCCAGCCTTAAAGGGCCAGCTTAAAGGGCCATCTTAAAGGGCCAGCTTAAAGGGCCAGCCTTAGAGGGCCCGCTTAAAGGGCCAGCCTTAAAGGGCCAGCCTTAAAGGGCCATCCTGAAAGGGCCAGCCTTAGAGGGCCAGCCTTAGAGGGCCAGCCTTAAAGGGCCAGCTTAAAGGGCCAGCCTTTGAGGGCCAGCCTTTGAGGGCCAGCCTTAAGGGGCCAGCTTAAAGGGCCAGCTTAAAGGGCCAGCCTTAGAGGGCCAGCCTTAGAGGGCCAGTCTTAGAGGGCCAGCATTAGAGGGCCAGCCTTAGAGGGCCAGCCTTAGAGGGCCAGCTTTAGAGGGCCAGCCTTAAAGGGCCAGCCTTAAAGGGCCATCCTGAAAGGGCCAGCCTTAGAGGGCCAGCCTTACATGGCCGACCTTAGAGGGCCAGCCTTAGAGGGCCAGCCTTAGAGGGCCAGCCTTAGAGGGCCAGCCTTAGAGGCCCAGCCTTAGAGGGCCAGCCTTAAAGGGCCAGCCTTAGAGGGCCAGCCTTAGAAGGCCAGCCTTAGAAGGCCAGCGAGGGTCAGCCTTAAAGGGTTAGCTTAAAGTGCCAGCCTTAAAGGGCCAGTCTTAGGGGGCCAGCGAGGGTCAGCCTTAAAGGGTTAGCTTAAAGTGCCAGTCTTAGAGGGCCAGCCTTAGAGGGCAGCCTTAAAGGGTCAGCTTAGAGGGCCAGACTTGGAGGGCCAGCTTTAGAGGGCCGGCTTAAAAGGCCAGCCTTAATGCGCCAGCTTTAGAGGGCCAGTGTAATCCATGTCTTCCCACCAGCCTAATCATGAGCAGCCATATGACTTGGTCAGCTGACGGTAGGTCCCCTCCTGATTGGCTGTCTGTGCTGCAAGGAAGCAGTAAAAGGCCAGCAGGTGCAGGTCATCAGTGGCTCCTGCTGTGGTTGGTCAACAAGCTGCATGCTCACAACCCTCTTTGATATCCATACCTACAGAAAACAACTTTGCGGTAAGCCTTTCCATTTCACCGGCCATGTCTGTGGCCGCTACATCTGAATGGATATATTATGTATATATATTATATATTATTATCTGTGTGTATATATATATTTCAACTGCTAAACTCATTGCTCGACAGTAAAGTGGGATGAATGCCACAAGTGAACTTTTACTGTCATTATGAAGGATGGCCATCTTGAATTGGATGTATAAGTGTTGGATTATTTACCGGTACATTTTGTAAAGTGGACTGACATGTTAATACCTGTTTCTGGCATTAAAGGGCCAGCCTTGAAGGGCCGCCTTAAAGCTCTAGCCTTAAAGGGTCAGCTTAAAGGGCCAGCCTTAGAGGGCCAGCCTTAAAGGGCCAGCCTTAGAGGGCCAGCCTTACAGGGCCATCTTAAAGGGCCAGCTTAAAGGGCTAGCCTTAGAGGGCCAGCCTTAAAGGGCCAGCTTAAAGGGCCAGCCTTAGCGGCCCAGCCTTAGAGGGCCAGCCTTAGAGGGCCAGCTGAAAGGGCCAGCCTTAGAGGGCCCGCTTAAAGGGCCAGCTTAAAGGGCCAGCCTTAGAGGGCCAGCCTTAGAGGGCCAGCCTTAGAGGGCCAGCTTAAAGGGCCAGCCTTAGAGGGCCAGCCTTAGAGGGCCAGTCTTAGAGGGCCAGCCTTAGAGGGCCAGCCTTAAGGGGCCATCCTTAAAGGGCCAGCCCTAGAGGGCCAGCTTAAAGGGCCAGCTTAAAGGACCAGCCTTAAAGCTGTAGCCTTAAAGGGCCAGCCTTAGAGGGCCAGCCTTACAGGGCCCGCTTAAAGGGCCAGCCTTACAGGGCCCGCTTAAAGGGCCAGCTTAAAGGGCCAGCCTTAGAGGGCCAGCCTTTAAGGGCCAGCCTTAAAGGCCAGCCTTAAAGGGCCAGCCTTAGAGGGCCAGCCTTACAGGGCCAGCTTAAAGGGCCAGCTTAAAGGGCCAGCCTTAGAGGGCCAGCCTTAAAGGGCCAGCCTTAAAGGGCCAGCCTTAGAGGGCCAGCCTTAGAGGGCCAGCCTTAGAGGGCCAGCTTAAAGAGCCAGCCTTAGAGGGCCAGCCTTAGAGGGCCAGCCTTAAGGGGCCATCCGTAAAGGGCCAGCCTTAGAGGGCCAGCCTTAGAGGGCCAGCTTAAAGGGCCAGCTTAAAGGGCCAGCCTTAAAGCTGTAGCCTTAAAGGGCCAGCCTTAGAGGGCCAGCCTTACAGGGCCCGCTTAAAGGGCCAGCCTTACAGGGCCCGCTTAAAGGGCCAGCTTAAAGGGCCAGCCTTAGAGGGCCAGCCTTAAAGGGCCAGCCTTAGAGGGCCAGCCTTAAAGGGCCAGACTTAGAGGGCCAGCCTTACAGGGCCAGCTTAAAGGGCCAGCTTAAAGGGCCAGCCTTAAAGGGCCATCCTGAAAGGGCCAGCCTTAAAGGGCCAGCCTTAAAGGGCCAGCCTTAAAGGGCCAGCCTTGAAGGGCCAGCCTTAGAGGGCCAGCCTTACAGGGCCAGCTTAAAGGGCCGACCTTAGAGGGCCAGCCTTAAAGGGCCAGCTTAAAGGGCCAGCCTTAGAGGGCCAGCCTTAGAGGGCCAGCCTTACAGGGCCCGCTTAAAGGGCCAGCCTTAAAGGGCCAGCCTTAGAGGGCCAGCCTTAAAGGGCCAGCTTAAAGGGCCAGCCTTAGAGGGCCAGCCTTAGAGGGCCAGCCTTTGAGGGCCAGCCTTAGAGGGCAAGCCTTAAGGGGCCAGCTTAAAGGGCCAGCTTAAAGGGCCAGCCTTAGAGGGCCAGCCTTAGAGGGCCAGTCTTAGAGGGCCAGCATTAGAGGGCCAGCCTTAGAGGGCCAGCCTTAGAGGGCCAGCTTTAGAGGGCCAGCCTTAAAGGGCCAGCCTTAAAGGGCCATCCTGAAAGGGCCATCCTGAAAGGGCCAGCCTTAGAGGGCCAGCCTTACATGGCCGACCTTAGAGGGCCAGCCTTAGAGGGCCAGCCTTAGAGGGCCAGCCTTAGAGGCCCAGCCTTAGAGGGCCAGCCTTAAAGGGCCAGCCTTAGAGGGCCAGCCTTAGAAGGCCAGCCTTAGAAGGCCAGCGAGGGTCAGCCTTAAAGGGTTAGCTTAAAGTGCCAGCCTTAAAGGGCCAGTCTTAGGGGGCCAGCGAGGGTCAGCCTTAAAGGGTTAGCTTAAAGTGCCAGTCTTAGAGGGCCAGCCTTAGAGGGCCAGCTTAAAGGGCCAGCTTAAAGGACCAGCCTTAAAGCTGTAGCCTTAAAGGGCCAGCCTTAGAGGGCCAGCCTTACAGGGCCCGCTTAAAGGGCCAGCCTTACAGGGCCCGCTTAAAGGGCCAGCCTTACAGGGCCCGCTTAAAGGGCCAGCTTAAAGGGCCAGCTTGAAGGGCCAGCTTAAAGGGCCAGCCTTAGAGGGCCAGCCTTAAAGGGCCAGACTTACATGGCCGACCTTAGAGGGCCAGCCTTAGAGGGCCAGCCTTAGAGGGCCAGCCTTAGAGGGCCAGCTTAAAGGGCCAGCCTTAGAGGGCCAGCCTTAGAGGGCCAGCCTTAGAGGGCCAGCCTTAGAGGGCCAGCCTTACAGGGCCATCTTAAAGGGCCAGCTTAAAGGGCTAGCCTTAGAGGGCCAGCCTTAAAGGGCCAGCTTAAAGGGCCAGCCTTAGCGGCCCAGCCTTAGAGGGCCAGCCTTAGAGGGCCAGCTGAAAGGGCCAGCCTTAGAGGGCCAGCCTTAGAGGGCCAGCCTTAGAGGGCCAGCCTTACGGGGCCATCCTTAGAGGGCCAGCCTTAGAGGGCCAGCCTTAGAGGGCCAGCTTAAAGGGCCAGCTTAAAGGGCCAGCCTTAAAGCTGTAGCCTTAAAGGGCCAGCCTTAGAGGGCCAGCCTTACAGGGCCCGCTTAAAGGGCCAGCCTTACAGGGCCCGCTTAAAGGGCCAGCCTTACAGGGCCCGCTTAAAGGGCCAGCTTAAAGGGCCAGCTTGAAGGGCCAGCTTAAAGGGCCAGCCTTAGAGGGCCAGCCTTAAAGGGCCAGCCTTACATGGCCGACCTTAGAGGGCCAGCCTTAGAGGGCCAGCCTTAGAGGGCCAGCCTTAGAGGGCCAGCCTTAGAGGGCCAGCCTTAGAGGGCCAGCTTAAAGGGCCAGCCTTAGAGGGCCAGCCTTAGAGGGCCAGTCTTAGAGGGCCAGCCTTAGAGGGCCAGCCTTAAGGGGCCATCCTTAAAGGGCCAGCCTTAGAGGGCCAGCTTAAAGGGCCAGCTTAAAGGACCAGCCTTAAAGCTGTAGCCTTAAAGGGCCAGCCTTAGAGGGCCAGCCTTACAGGGCCCGCTTAAAGGGCCAGCCTTACAGGGCCCGCTTAAAGGGCCAGCTTAAAGGGCCAGCCTTAGAGGGCCAGCCTTTAAGGGCCAGCCTTAAAGGCCAGCCTTAAAGGGCCAGCCTTAGAGGGCCAGCCTTACAGGGCCAGCTTAAAGGGCCAGCTTAAAGGGCCAGCCTTAGAGGGCCAGCCTTAAAGGGCCAGCCTTAAAGGGCCAGCCTTAGAGGGCCAGCCTTAGAGGGCCAGCTTAAAGAGCCAGCCTTAGAGGGCCAGCCTTAGAGGGCCAGCCTTAAGGGGCCATCCGTAAAGGGCCAGCCTTAGAGGGCCAGCCTTAGAGGGCCAGCTTAAAGGGCCAGCTTAAAGGGCCAGCCTTAAAGCTGTAGCCTTAAAGGGCCAGCCTTAGAGGGCCAGCCTTACAGGGCCCGCTTAAAGGGCCAGCCTTACAGGGCCCGCTTAAAGGGCCAGCTTAAAGGGCCAGCTTAAAGGGCCAGCCTTAGAGGGCCAGCCTTAAAGGGCCAGCCTTAGAGGGCCAGCCTTAAAGGGCCAGACTTAGAGGGCCAGCCTTACAGGGCCAGCTTAAAGGGCCAGCCTTAAAGGGCCATCCTGAAACGGCCAGCCTTAAAGGGCCAGCCTTAAAGGGCCAGCCTTAAAGGGCCAGCCTTGAAGGGCCAGCCTTAGAGGGCCAGCCTTACAGGGCCAGCTTAAAGGGCCGACCTTAGAGGGCCAGCCTTAAAGGGCCAGCTTAAAGGGCCAGCTTAAAGGGCCAGCCTTAGAGGGCCAGCCTTAGAGGGCCAGCCTTACAGGGCCCGCTTAAAGGGCCAGCCTTAAAGGGCCAGCCTTAGAGGGCCAGCCTTAAAGGGCCAGCTTAAAGGGCCAGCCTTAGAGGGCCAGCCTTAGAGGGCCAGCCTTTGAGGGCCAGCCTTAGAGGGCAAGCCTTAAGGGGCCAGCTTAAAGGGCCAGCTTAAAGGGCCAGCCTTAGAGGGCCAGCCTTAGAGGGCCAGTCTTAGAGGGCCAGCATTAGAGGGCCAGCCTTAGAGGGCCAGCCTTAGAGGGCCAGCTTTAGAGGGCCAGCCTTAAAGGGCCAGCCTTAAAGGGCCATCCTGAAAGGGCCATCCTGAAAGGGCCAGCCTTAGAGGGCCAGCCTTACATGGCCGACCTTAGAGGGCCAGCCTTAGAGGGCCAGCCTTAGAGGGCCAGCCTTAGAGGCCCAGCCTTAGAGGGCCAGCCTTAAAGGGCCAGCCTTAGAGGGCCAGCCTTAGAAGGCCAGCCTTAGAAGGCCAGCGAGGGTCAGCCTTAAAGGGTTAGCTTAAAGTGCCAGCCTTAAAGGGCCAGTCTTAGGGGGCCAGCGAGGGTCAGCCTTAAAGGGTTAGCTTAAAGTGCCAGTCTTAGAGGGCCAGCCTTAGAGGGCAGCCTTAAAGGGTCAGCTTAGAGGGCCAGACTTGGAGGGCCAGCTTTAGAGGGCCGGCTTAAAAGGCCAGCCTTAATGCGCCAGCTTTAGAGGGCCAGTGTAACCCATGTCTTCCCACCAGCCTAATCATGAGCAGCCATATGACTTGGTCAGCTGACGGTAGGTCCCCTCCTGATTGGCTGTCTGTGCTGCAAGGAAGCAGTAAAAGGCCAGCAGCCTTAAGGGGCCATCCGTAAAGGGCCAGCCTTAGAGGGCCAGCCTTAGAGGGCCAGCTTAAAGGGCCAGCTTAAAGGGCCAGCCTTAAAGCTGTAGCCTTAAAGGGCCAGCCTTAGAGGGCCAGCCTTACAGGGCCCGCTTAAAGGGCCAGCCTTACAGGGCCCGCTTAAAGGGCCAGCTTAAAGGGCCAGCCTTAGAGGGCCAGCCTTAAAGGGCCAGCCTTAGAGGGCCAGCCTTAAAGGGCCAGACTTAGAGGGCCAGCCTTACAGGGCCAGCCTTAAAGGGCCATCCTGAAAGGGCCAGCCTTAAAGGGCCAGCCTTAAAGGGCCAGCCTTAAAGGGCCAGCCTTGAAGGGCCAGCCTTAGAGGGCCAGCCTTACAGGGCCAGCTTAAAGGGCCGACCTTAGAGGGCCAGCCTTAAAGGGCCAGCTTAAAGGGCCAGCTTAAAGGGCCAGCCTTAGAGGGCCAGCCTTAGAGGGCCAGCCTTACAGGGCCCGCTTAAAGGGCCAGCCTTAAAGGGCCAGCCTTAGAGGGCCAGCCTTAAAGGGCCAGCTTAAAGGGCCAGCCTTAGAGGGCCAGCCTTAGAGGGCCAGCCTTTGAGGGCCAGCCTTAGAGGGCAAGCCTTAAGGGGCCAGCTTAAAGGGCCAGCGTAAAGGGCCAGCCTTAGAGGGCCAGCCTTAGAGGGCCAGTCTTAGAGGGCCAGCATTAGAGGGCCAGCCTTAGAGGGCCAGCCTTAGAGGGCCAGCTTTAGAGGGCCAGCCTTAAAGGGCCAGCCTTAAAGGGCCATCCTGAAAGGGCCATCCTGAAAGGGCCAGCCTTAGAGGGCCAGCCTTACATGGCCGACCTTAGAGGGCCAGCCTTAGAGGGCCAGCCTTAGAGGGCCAGCCTTAGAGGCCCAGCCTTAGAGGGCCAGCCTTAGAGGGCCAGCTGAAAGGGCCAGCCTTAGAGGGCCAGCCTTAGAGGGCCAGCCTTAAGGGGCCATCCTTAGAGGGCCAGCCTTAGAGGGCCAGCCTTAGAGGGCCAGCTTAAAGGGCCAGCTTAAAGGGCCAGCTTAAAGGGCCCGCTTAAAGGGCCAGCTTAAAGGGCCAGCTTGAAGGGCCAGCTTAAAGGGCCAGCCTTAGAGGGCCAGCCTTAAAGGGCCAGCCTTACATGGCCGACCTTAGAGGGCCAGCCTTAGAGGGCCAGCCTTAGAGGGCCAGCTTAAAGGGCCAGCCTTAGAGGGCCAGCCTGAGAGGGCCAGCCTTAGAGGGCCAGCCTTAGAGGGCCAGCCTTAAGGGGCCATCCTTAAAGGGCCAGCTTAAAGGGCCAGCTTAAATGACCAGCCTTAAAGCTGTAGCCTTAAAGGGCCAGCCTTAGAGGGCCAGCCTTACAGGGCCCGCTTAAAGGGCCAGCCTTACAGGGCCCGCTTAAAGGGCCAGCTTAAAGGGCCAGCTTAAAGGGCCAGCCTTAGAGGGCCAGCCTTAAAGGGCCAGCTTGAAGGGCCAGCCTTAGAGGGCCAGTCTTAAAGGGCCAGCCTTACATGGCCGACCTTAGAGGGCCAGCCTTAGAGGGCCAGCCTTAGAGGGCCAGCCTTAGAAGGCCAGCCTTAGAAGGCCAGCGAGGGTCAGCCTTAAAGGGTTAGCTTAAAGTGCCAGCCTTAAAGGGCCAGTCTTAGGGGGCCAGCGAGGGTCAGCCTTAAAGGGTTAGCTTAAAGTGCCAGTCTTAGAGGGCCAGCCTTAGAGGGCAGCCTTAAAGGGTCAGCTTAGAGGGCCAGCCTTGGAGGGCCAGCTTTAGAGGGCCGGCTTAAAAGGCCAGCCTTAATGCGCCAGCTTTAGAGGGCCAGTGTAACCCATGTCTTCCCACCAGCCTAATCATGAGCAGCCATATGACTTGGTCAGCTGACGGTAGGTCCCCTCCTGATTGGCTGTCTGTGCTGCAAGGAAGCAGTAAAAGGCCAGCAGGTGCAGGTCATCAGTGGCTCCTGCTGTGGTTGGTCAACAAGCTGCATGCTCACAACCCTCTTTGATATCCATACCTACAGAAAACAACTTTGCGGTAAGCCTTTCCATTTCACCGGCCATGTCTGTGGCCGCTACATCTGAATGGATATATTATGTATATATATTATATATTATTATCTGTGTGTATATATATATTTCAACTGCTAAACTCATTGCTCGACAGTAAAGTGGGATGAATGCCACAAGTGAACTTTTACTGTCATTATGAAGGATGGCCATCTTGAATTGGATGTATAAGTGTTGGATTATTTACCGGTACATTTTGTAAAGTGGACTGACATGTTAATACCTGTTTCTGGCATTAAAGGGCCAGCCTTGAAGGGCCGCCTTAAAGCTCTAGCCTTAAAGGGTCAGCTTAAAGGGCCAGCCTTAGAGGGCCAGCCTTAAAGGGCCAGCCTTAGAGGGCCAGCCTTACAGGGCCATCTTAAAGGGCCAGCTTAAAGGGCTAGCCTTAGAGGGCCAGCCTTAAAGGGCCAGCTTAAAGGGCCAGCCTTAGAGGGCCAGCCTTAGAGGGCCAGCTGAAAGGGCCAGCCTTAGAGGGCCAGCCTTAGAGGGCCAGCCTTAGAGGGCCAGCCTTAAGGGGCCATCCTTAGAGGGCCAGCCTTAGAGGGCCAGCCTTAAATGGCCAGCTTAAAGGGCCAGCTTAAAGGGCCAGCCTTAAAGCTGTAGCCTTAAAGGGCCAGCCTTAGAGGGCCAGCCTTACAGGGCCCGCTTAAAGGGCCAGCCTTACAGGGCCCGCTTAAAGGGCCAGCTTAAAGGGCCAGCTTGAAGGGCCAGCTTAAAGGGCCAGCCTTAGAGGGCCAGCCTTAAAGGGCCAGCCTTACATGGCCGACCTTAGAGGGTCAGCCTTAGAGGGCCAGCCTTAGAGGGCCAGCCTTAGAGGGCCAGCCTTAGAGGGCCAGCTTAAAGGGCCAGCCTTAGAGGGCCAGCCTTAGAGGGCCAGCCTTAGAGGGCCAGCCTTAAGGGGCCATCCTTAAAGGGCCAGCCTTAGAGGGCCAGCTTAAAGGGCCAGCTTAAAGGACCAGCCTTAAAGCTGTAGCCTTAAAGGGCCAGCCTTAGAGGGCCAGCCTTACAGGGCCCGCCTTAGAGGGCCAGCCTTAAAGGGCCAGCCTTAGAGGGCCAGCCTTACAGAGCCAGCTTAAAGGGCCAGCTTAAAGGGCCAGCCTTAGAGGGCCAGCCTTAAAGGGCCAGCCTTAGAGGGCCAGCCTTAGAGGGCCAGCTTAAAGGGCCAGCTTAAAGGGCCAGCCTTAGAGGGCCAGCCTTAGAGAGCCAGCTTAAAGGGCCAGCTTAAAGGGCCAGCCTTAGAGGGCCAGCCTTAGAGGGCCAGCCTTAGAGGGCCAGCCTTAAAGGGCCAGCCTTAGAGGGCCAGCCTTACAGGGCCAGCTTAAAGGGCCAGCTTAAAGGGCCAGCCTTAGAGGGCCAGCCTTAAAGGGCCAGCCTTAAAGGGCCAGCCTTAGAGGGCCAGCCTTAGAGGGCCAGCTTAAAGAGCCAGCCTTAGAGGGCCAGCCTTAGAGGGCCAGCCTTAAGGGGCCATCCGTAAAGGGCCAGCCTTAGAGGGCCAGCCTTAGAGGGCCAGCTTAAAGGGCCAGCTTAAAGGGCCAGCCTTAAAGCTGTAGCCTTAAAGGGCCAGCCTTAGAGGGCCAGCCTTACAGGGCCCGCTTAAAGGGCCAGCCTTACAGGGCCCGCTTAAAGGGCCCGCTTAAAGGGCCAGCCTTAGAGGGCCAGCCTTAGAGGGCCAGCCTTAAAGGGCCAGCCTTAGAGGGCCAGCCTTAAAGGGCCAGACTTAGAGGGCCAGCCTTACAGGGCCAGCTTAAAGGGCCAGCTTAAAGGGCCAGCCTTAAAGGGCCAGCCTTAAAGGGCCATCCTAAAAGGGCCAGCCTTAAAGGGCCAGCCTTAAAGGGCCAGCCTTGAAGGGCCAGCCTTAGAGGGCCAGCCTTAGAGGGCCAGCCGTACAGGGCCAGCTTAAAGGGCCGACCTTAGAGGGCCAGCCTTAAAGGGCCAGCTTAAAGGGCCATCTTAAAGGGCCAGCTTAAAGGGCCAGCCTTAGAGGGTCAGCCTTAGAGGGCCAGCCTTACAGGGCCCGCTTAAAGGGCCATCTTAAAGGGCCAGCTTAAAGGGCCAGCCTTAGAGGGCCAGCCTTAGAGGGCCAGCCTTACAGGGCCCGCTTAAAGGGCCAGCCTTAAAGGGCCAGCCTTAAAGGGCCATCCTGAAAGGGCCAGCCTTAGAGGGCCAGCCTTAAAGGGCCAGCTTAAAGGGCCAGCCTTAGAGGGCCAGCCTTTGAGGGCCAGCCTTAGAGGGCAAGCCTTAAGGGGCCAGCTTAAAGGGCCAGCTTAAAGGGCCAGCCTTAGAGGGCCAGCCTTAGAGGGCCAGTCTTAGAGGGCCAGCATTAGAGGGCCAGCCTTAGAGGGCCAGCCTTAGAGGGCCAGCTTTAGAGGGCCAGCCTTAAAGGGCCAGCCTTAAAGGGCCATCCTGAAAGGGCCATCCTGAAAGGGCCAGCCTGAGAGGGCCAGCCTTACATGGCCGACCTTAGAGGGCCAGCCTTAGAGGGCCAGCCTTAGAGGGCCAGCCTTAGAGGGCCAGCCTTAGAGGCCCAGCCTTAGAGGGCCAGCCTTAGAGGGCCAGCCTTAGAAGGCCAGCCTTAGAAGGCCAGCGAGGGTCAGCCTTAAAGGGTTAGCTTAAAGTGCCAGCCTTAAAGGGCCAGTCTTAGGGGGCCAGCGAGGGTCAGCCTTAAAGGGTTAGCTTAAAGTGCCAGTCTTAGAGGGCCAGCCTTAGAGGGCAGCCTTAAAGGGTCAGCTTAGAGGGCCAGCCTTGGAGGGCCAGCTTTAGAGGGCCGGCTTAAAAGGCCAGCCTTAATGCGCCAGCTTTAGAGGGCCAGTGTAACCCATGTCTTCCCACCAGCCTAATCATGAGCAGCCATATGACTTGGTCAGCTGACGGTAGGTCCCCTCCTGATTGGCTGTCTGTGCTGCAAGGAAGCAGTAAAAGGCCAGCAGGTGCAGGTCATCAGTGGCTCCTGCTGTGGTTGGTCAACAAGCTGCATGCTCACAACCCTCTTTGATATCCATACCTACAGAAAACAACTTTGCGGTAAGCCTTTCCATTTCACCGGCCATGTCTGTGGCCGCTACATCTGAATGGATATATTATGTATATATATTATATATTATTATCTGTGTGTATATATATATTTCAACTGCTAAACTCATTGCTCGACAGTAAAGTGGGATGAATGCCACAAGTGAACTTTTACTGTCATTATGAAGGATGGCCATCTTGAATTGGATGTATAAGTGTTGGATTATTTACCGGTACATTTTGTAAAGTGGACTGACATGTTAATACCTGTTTCTGGCATTAAAGGGCCAGCCTTGAAGGGCCGCCTTAAAGCTCTAGCCTTAAAGGGTCAGCTTAAAGGGCCAGCCTTAGAGGGCCAGCCTTAAAGGGCCAGCCTTAGAGGGCCAGCCTTACAGGGCCATCTTAAAGGGCCAGCTTAAAGGGCTAGCCTTAGAGGGCCAGCCTTAAAGGGCCAGCTTAAAGGGCCAGCCTTAGAGGGCCAGCCTTAGAGGGCCAGCTGAAAGGGCCAGCCTTAGAGGGCCAGCCTTAGAGGGCCAGCCTTAGAGGGCCAGCCTTAAGGGGCCATCCTTAGAGGGCCAGCCTTAGAGGGCCAGCCTTAGAGGGCCAGCTTAAAGGGCCAGCTTAAAGGGCCAGCCTTAAAGCTGTAGCCTTAAAGGGCCAGCCTTAGAGGGCCAGCCTTACAGGGCCCGCTTAAAGGGCCAGCCTTACAGGGCCCGCTTAAAGGGCCAGCTGAAAGGGCCAGCCTTAGATGGCCAGCCTTAGAGGGCCAGCCTTAGAGGGCCAGCCTTAAGGGGCCATCCTTAGAGGGCCAGCCTTAGAGGGCCAGCCTTAGAGGGCCAGCTTAAAGGGCCAGCTTAAAGGGCCAGCCTTAAAGCTGTAGCCTTAAAGGGCCAGCCTTAGAGGGCCAGCCTTACAGGGCCCGCTTAAAGGGCCAGCCTTACAGGGCCCGCTTAAAGGGCCAGCTTAAAGGGCCAGCTTGAAGGGCCAGTTTAAAGGGCCAGCCTTAGAGGGCCAGCCTTAAAGGGCCAGCCTTACATGGCCGACCTTAGAGGGCCAGCCTTAGAGGGCCAGCCTTAGAGGGCCAGCCTTAGAGGGCCAGCCTTAGAGGGCCAGCCTTAGAGGGCCAGCCTTAGAGGGCCAGCTTAAAGGGCCAGCCTTAGAGGGCCAGCCTTAGAGGGCCAGCCTTAGAGGGCCAGCCTTAGAGGGCCAGCCTTAAGGGGCCATCCTTAAAGGGCCAGCCTTAGAGGGCCAGCTTAAAGGGTCAGCTTAAAGGACCAGCCTTAAAGCTGTAGCCTTAAAGGGCCAGCCTTAGAGGGCCAGCCTTACAGGGCCCGCCTTAGAGGGCCAGCCTTAAAGGGCCAGCCTTAGAGGGCCAGCCTTACAGGGCCAGCTTAAAGGGCCAGCTTAAACGGCCAGCCTTAGAGGGCCAGCCTTAAAGGGCCAGCCTTAGAGGGCCAGCCTTAGAGGGCCAGCTTAAAGGGCCAGCTTAAAGGGCCAGCCTTAGAGGGCCAGCCTTAGAGAGCCAGCTTAAAGGGCCAGCTTAAAGGGCCAGCCTTAGAGGGCCAGCCTTAGAGGGCCAGCCTTAGAGGGCCAGCCTTAAAGGGGCAGCCTTAGAGGGCCAGCCTTACAGGGCCAGCTTAAAGGGCCAGCTTAAAGGGCCAGCCTTAGAGGGCCAGCCTTAAAGGGCCAGCCTTAGAGGGCCAGCCTTAGAGGGCCAGCTTAAAGAGCCAGCCTTAGAGGGCCAGCCTTAGAGGGCCAGCCTTAAGGGGCCATCCGTAAAGGGCCAGCCTTAGAGGGCCAGCCTTAGAGGGCCAGCTTAAAGGGCCAGCTTAAAGGGCCAGCCTTAAAGCTGTAGCCTTAAAGGGCCAGCCTTAGAGGGCCAGCCTTACAGGGCCCGCTTAAAGGGCAAGCCTTACAGGGCCCGCTTAAAGGGCCAGCTTAAAGGGCCAGCCTTAGAGGGCCAGCCTTAGAGGGCCATCCTAAAAGGGCCAGCCTTAAAGGGCCAGCCTTAAAGGGCCAGCCTTGAAGGGCCAGCATTAGAGGGCCAGCCTTAGAGGGCCAGCCTTACAGGGCCAGCTTAAAGGGCCGACCTTAGAGGGCCAGCCTTAAAGGGCCAGCTTAAAGGGCCATCTTAAAGGGCCAGCTTAAAGGGCCAGCCTTAGAGGGTCAGCCTTAGAGGGCCAGCCTTACAGGGCCCGCTTAAAGGGCCATCTTAAAGGGCCAGCTTAAAGGGCCAGCCTTAGAGGGCCAGCCTTAGAGGGCCAGCCTTACAGGGCCCGCTTAAAGGGCCAGCCTTAAAGGGCCAGCCTTAAAGGGCCATCCTGAAAGGGCCAGCCTTAGAGGGCCAGCTTAAAGGGCCAGCTTAAAGGGCCAGCCTTAAAGCTGTAGCCTTAAAGGGCCAGCCTTAGAGGGCCAGCCTTAAAGGGCCAGACTTAGAGGGCCAGCCTTACAGGGCCAGCTTAAAGGGCCAGCTTAAAGGGCCAGCCTTAAAGGGCCAGCCTTAAAGGGCCATCCTAAAAGGGCCAGCCTTAAAGGGCCAGCCTTAAAGGGCCAGCCTTGAAGGGCCAGCCTTAGAGGGCCAGCCTTAGAGGGCCAGCCTTACAGGGCCAGCTTAAAGGGCCGACCTTAGAGGGCCAGCCTTAAAGGGCCAGCTTAAAGGGCCATCTTAAAGGGCCAGCTTAAAGGGCCAGCCTTAGAGGGTCAGCCTTAGAGGGCCAGCCTTACAGGGCCCGCTTAAAGGGCCATCTTAAAGGGCCAGCTTAAAGGGCCAGCCTTAGAGGGCCAGCCTTAGAGGGCCAGCCTTACAGGGCCCGCTTAAAGGGCCAGCCTTAAAGGGCCAGCCTTAAAGGGCCACCCTGAAAGGGCCAGCCTTAGAGGGCCAGCCTTAAAGGGCCAGCTTAAAGGGCCAGCCTTAGAGGGCCAGCCTTTGAGGGCCAGCCTTAGAGGGCAAGCCTTAAGGGGCCAGCTTAAAGGGCCAGCTTAAAGGGCCAGCCTTAGAGGGCCAGCCTTAGAGGGCCAGTCTTAGAGGGCCAGCATTAGAGGGCCAGCCTTAGAGGGCCAGCCTTAGAGGGCCAGCTTTAGAGGGCCAGCCTTAAAGGGCCAGCCTTAAAGGGCCATCCTGAAAGGGCCATCCTGAAAGGGCCAGCCTGAGAGGGCCAGCCTTACATGGCCGACCTTAGAGGGCCAGCCTTAGAGGGCCAGCCTTAGAGGGCCAGCCTTAGAGGGCCAGCCTTAGAGGGCCAGCCTTAGAGGCCCAGCCTTAGAGGGCCAGCCTTAAAGGGCCAGCCTTAGAGGGCCAGCCTTAGAAGGCCAGCCTTAGTAGGCCAGCGAGGGTCAGCCTTAAAGGGTTAGCTTAAAGTGCCAGCCTTAAAGGGCCAGTCTTAGGGGGCCAGCGAGGGTCAGCCTTAAAGGGTTAGCTTAAAGTGCCAGTCTTAGAGGGCCAGCCTTAGAGGGCAGCCTTAAAGGGTCAGCTTAGAGGGCCAGCCTTGGAGGGCCAGCTTTAGAGGGCCGGCTTAAAAGGCCAGCCTTAATGCGGCAGCTTTAGAGGGCCAGTGTAACCCATGTCTTCCCACCAGCCTAATCATGAGCAGCCATATGACTTGGTCAGCTGACGGTAGGTCCCCTCCTGATTGGCTGTCTGTGCTGCAAGGAAGCAGTAAAAGGCCAGCAGGTGAAGGTCATCAGTGGCTCCTGCTGTGGTTGGTCAACAAGCTGCATGCTCACAACCCTCTTTGATATCCATACCTACAGAAAACAACTTTGCGGTAAGCCTTTCCATTTCACCGGCCATGTCTGTGGCCGCTACATCTGAATGGATATATTATGTATATATATTATATATTATTATCTGTGTGTATATATATATTTCAACTGCTAAACTCATTGCTCGACAGTAAAGTGGGATGAATGCCACAAGTGAACTTTTACTGTCATTATGAAGGATGGCCATCTTGAATTGGATGTATAAGTGTTGGATTATTTACCGGTACATTTTGTAAAGTGGACTGACATGTTAATACCTGTTTCTGGCATTAAAGGGCCAGCCTTGAAGGGCCGCCTTAAAGCTCTAGCCTTAAAGGGTCAGCTTAAAGGGCCAGCCTTAGAGGGCCAGCCTTAAAGGGCCAGCCTTAGAGGGCCAGCCTTACAGGGCCATCTTAAAGGGCCAGGTTAAAGGGCTAGCCTTAGAGGGCCAGCCTTAAAGGGCCAGCTTAAAGGGCCAGCCTTAGCGGCCCAGCCTTAGAGGGCCAGCCTTAGAGGGCCAGCTGAAAGGGCCAGCCTTAGAGGGCCAGCCTTAGAGGGCCAGCCTTAGAGGGCCAGCCTTACGGGGCCATCCTTAGAGGGCCAGCCTTAGAGGGCCAGCCTTAGAGGGCCAGCTTAAAGGGCCAGCTTAAAGGGCCAGCCTTAAAGCTGTAGCCTTAAAGGGCCAGCCTTAGAGGGCCAGCCTTACAGGGCCCGCTTAAAGGGCCAGCCTTACAGGGCCCGCTTAAAGGGCCAGCTTAAAGGGCCAGCTTGAAGGGCCAGCTTAAAGGGCCAGCCTTAGAGGGCCAGCCTTAAAGGGCCAGCCTTACATGGCCGACCTTAGAGGGCCAGCCTTAGAGGGCCAGCCTTAGAGGGCCAGCCTTAGAGGGCCAGCCTTAGAGGGCCAGCTTAAAGGGCCAGCCTTAGAGGGCCAGCCTTAGAGGGCCAGCCTTAAGGGGCCATCCTTAAAGGGCCAGCCTTAGAGGGCCAGCTTAAAGGGCCAGCTTAAAGGACCAGCCTTAAAGCTGTAGCCTTAAAGGGCCAGCCTTAGAGGGCCAGCCTTACAGGGCCCGCCTTAGAGGGCCAGCCTTAAAGGGCCAGCCTTAGAGGGCCAGCCTTACAGGGCCAGCTTAAAGGGCCAGCTTAAAGGGCCAGCCTTGGAGGGCCAGCCTTAAAGGGCCAGCCTTAGAGGGCCAGCCTTAGAGGGCCAGCTTAAAGGGCCAGCTTAAAGGGCCAGCCTTAGAGGGCCAGCCTTAGAGAGCCAGCTTAAAGGGCCAGCTTAAAGGGCCAGCCTTAGAGGGCCAGCCTTAGAGGGCCAGCCTTAGAGGGCCAGCCTTAAAGGGCCAGCCTTAGAGGGCCAGCCTTACAGGGCCAGCTTAAAGGGCCAGCTTAAAGGGCCAGCCTTAGAGGGCCAGCCTTAAAGGGCCAGCCTTAGAGGGCCAGCCTTAGAGGGCCAGCTTAAAGAGCCAGCCTTAGAGGGCCAGCCTTAGAGGGCCAGCCTTAAGGGGCCATCCGTAAAGGGCCAGCCTTAGAGGGCCAGCCTTAGAGGGCCAGCTTAAAGGGCCAGCTTAAAGGGCCAGCCTTAAAGCTGTAGCCTTAAAGGGCCAGCCTTACAGGGCCAGCCTTACAGGGCCCGCTTAAAGGGCCAGCCTTACAGGGCCCGCTTAAAGGGCCAGCTTAAAGGGCCAGCCTTAGAGGGCCAGCCTTAGAGGGCCAGCCTTAAAGGGCCAGCCTTAGAGGGCCAGCCTTAAAGGGCCAGACTTAGAGGGCCAGCCTTACAGGGCCAGCTTAAAGGGCCAGCTTAAAGGGCCAGCCTTAAAGGGCCAGCCTTAAAGGGCCATCCTAAAAGGGCCAGCCTTAAAGGGCCAGCCTTAAAGGGCCAGCCTTGAAGGGCCAGCCTTAGAGGGCCAGCCTTAGAGGGCCAGCCTTAGAGGGCCAGCCTTACAGGGCCATCTTAAAGGGCCGACCTTAGAGGGCCAGCCTTAAAGGGCCAGCTTAAAGGGCCATCTTAAAGGGCCATCTTAAAGGGCCAGCTTAAAGGGCCAGCCTTAGAGGGTCAGCCTTAGAGGGCCAGCCTTACAGGGCCCGCTTAAAGGGCCATCTTAAAGGGCCAGCTTAAAGGGCCAGCCTTAGAGGGCCAGCCTTAGAGGGCCAGCCTTACAGGGCCCGCTTAAAGGGCCAGCCTTAAAGGGCCAGCCTTAAAGGGCCATCCTGAAAGGGCCAGCCTTAGAGGGCCAGCCTTAAAGGGCCAGCTTAAAGGGCCAGCCTTAGAGGGCCAGCCTTTGAGGGCCAGCCTTAGAGGGCAAGCCTTAAGGGGCCAGCTTAAAGGGCCAGCTTAAAGGGCCAGCCTTAGAGGGCCAGCCTTAGAGGGCCAGTCTTAGAGGGCCAGCATTAGAGGGCCAGCCTTAGAGGGCCAGCCTTAGAGGGCCAGCTTTAGAGGGCCAGCCTTAAAGGGCCAGACTTAAAGGGCCATCCTGAAAGGGCCATCCTGAAAGGGCCAGCCTGAGAGGGCCAGCCTTACATGGCCGACCTTAGAGGGCCAGCCTTAGAGGGCCAGCCTTAGAGGGCCAGCCTTAGAGGCCCAGCCTTAGAGGGCCAGCTTAAAGGGCCAGCTTAAAGGGCCAGCCTTAAAGCTGTAGCCTTAAAGGGCCAGCCTTAGAGGGCCAGCCTTACAGGGCCCGCTTAAAGGGCCAGCCTTACAGGGCCCGCTTAAAGGGCCAGCTGAAAGGGCCAGCCTTAGAGGGCCAGCCTTAGAGGGCCAGCCTTAGAGGCCCAGCCTTAGAGGGCCAGCCTTAAAGGGCCAGCCTTAGAGGGCCAGCCTTAGAAGGCCAGCCTTAGAAGGCCAGCGAGGGTCAGCCTTAAAGGGTTAGCTTAAAGTGCCAGCCTTAAAGGGCCAGTCTTAGGGGGCCAGCGAGGGTCAGCCTTAAAGGGTTAGCTTAAAGTGCCAGTCTTAGAGGGCCAGCCTTAGAGGGCCAGCTGAAAGGGCCAGCCTTAGAGGGCCAGCCTTAGAGGGCCAGCCTTAGAGGGCCAGCCTTACGGAACCATCCTTAGAGGGCCAGCCTTAGAGGGCCAGCCTTAGAGGGCCAGCTTAAAGGGCCAGCTTAAAGGGCCAGCCTTAAAGCTGTAGCCTTAAAGGGCCAGCCTTAGAGGGCCAGCCTTACAGGGCCCGCTTAAAGGGCCAGCCTTACAGGGCCCGCTTAAAGGGCCAGCTTAAAGGGCCAGCTTGAAGGGCCAGCTTAAAGGGCCAGCCTTAGAGGGCCAGCCTTAAAGGGCCAGCCTTACATGGCCGACCTTAGAGGGCCAGCCTTAGAGGGCCAGCCTTAGAGGGCCAGCTTAAAGGGCCAGCCTTAGAGGGCCAGCCTTAGAGGGCCAGCCTTAGAGGGCCAGCCTTAGAGGGCCAGCCTTAAGGGACCAGCTTAAAGGACCAGCCTTAAAGCTGTAGCCTTAAAGGGCCAGCCTTAGAGGGCCAGCCTTACAGGGCCCGCTTAAAGGGCCAGCCTTACAGGGCCCGCTTAAAGGGCCAGCTTAAAGGGCCAGCCTTAGAGGGCCAGCCTTTAAGGGCCAGCCTTAAAGGCCAGCCTTAAAGGGCCAGCCTTAGAGGGCCAGCCTTACAGGGCCAGCTTAAAGGGCCAGCTTAAAGGGCCAGCCTTAGAGGGCCAGCCTTAAAGGGCCAGCCTTAAAGGGCCAGCCTTAGAGGGCCAGCCTTAGAGGGCCAGCCTTAGAGGGCCAGCTTAAAGAGCCAGCCTTAGAGGGCCAGCCTTAGAGGGCCAGCCTTAAGGGGCCATCCGTAAAGGGCCAGCCTTAGAGGGCCAGCCTTAGAGGGCCAGCTTAAAGGGCCAGCTTAAAGGGCCAGCCTTAAAGCTGTAGCCTTAAAGGGCCAGCCTTAGAGGGCCAGCCTTACAGGGCCCGCTTAAAGGGCCAGCCTTACAGGGCCCGCTTAAAGGGCCAGCTTAAAGGGCCAGCCTTAGAGGGCCAGCCTTAAAGGGCCAGCCTTAGAGGGCCAGCCTTAAAGGGCCAGACTTAGAGGGCCAGCCTTACAGGGCCAGCTTAAAGGGCCAGCTTAAAGGGCCAGCCTTAAAGGGCCATCCTGAAAGGGCCAGCCTTAAAGGGCCAGCCTTAAAGGGCCAGCCTTAAAGGGCCAGCCTTGAAGGGCCAGCCTTAGAGGGCCAGCCTTACAGGGCCAGCTTAAAGGGCCGACCTTAGAGGGCCAGCCTTAAAGGGCCAGCTTAAAGGGCCAGCTTAAAGGGCCAGCCTTAGAGGGCCAGCCTTAGAGGGCCAGCCTTACAGGGCCAGCCTTAAAGGGCCAGCCTTAAAGGGCCAGCCTTAGAGGGCCAGCCTTAAAGGGCCAGCCTTAGAGGGCCAGTCTTAGAGGGCCAGCATTAGAGGGCCAGCCTTAGAGGGCCAGCCTTAGAGGGCCAGCTTTAGAGGGCCAGCCTTAAAGGGCCAGCCTTAAAGGGCCATCCTGAAAGGGCCATCCTGAAAGGGCCAGCCTTAGAGGGCCAGCCTTACATGGCCGACCTTAGAGGGCCAGCCTTAGAGGGCCAGCCTTAGAGGGCCAGCCTTAAAGGGCCAGCCTTAGAGGGCCAGCCTTAGAAGGCCAGCCTTAGAAGGCCAGCGAGGGTCAGCCTTAAAGGGTTAGCTTAAAGTGCCAGCCTTAAAGGGCCAGTCTTAGGGGGCCAGCGAGGGTCAGCCTTAAAGGGTTAGCTTAAAGTGCCAGTCTTAGAGGGCCAGCCTTACAGGGCCAGCTTAAAGGGCCAGCTTAAAGGGCCAGCCTTAGAGGGCCAGCCTTAAAGGGCCAGCTTAAAGGGCCAGCCTTAGCGGCCCAGCCTTAGAGGGCCAGCCTTAGAGGGCCAGCTGAAAGGGCCAGCCTTGGAGGGCCAGCCTTAGAGGGCCAGCCTTAGAGGGCCAGCCTTAAGGGGCCATCCTTAGAGGGCCAGCCTTAGAGGCCCAGCCTTAGAGGGCCAGCCTTAAAGGGCCAGCCTTAGAGGGCCAGCCTTACAGGGCCAGCTTAAAGGGCCAGCTTAAAGGGCCAGCCTTAGAGGGCCAGCCTTAAAGGGCCAGCCTTAGAGGGCCAGCCTTAGAGGGCCAGCCTTAGAGGGCCAGCTTAAAGAGCCAGCCTTAGAGGGCCAGCCTTAGAGGGCCAGCCTTAAGGGGCCATCCGTAAAGGGCCAGCCTTAGAGGGCCAGCCTTAGAGGGCCAGCTTAAAGGGCCAGCTTAAAGGGCCAGCCTTAAAGCTGTAGCCTTAAAGGGCCAGCCTTAGAGGGCCAGCCTTACAGGGCCCGCTTAAAGGGCCAGCCTTACAGGGCCCGCTTAAAGGGCCAGCTTAAAGGGCCAGCCTTAGAGGGCCAGCCTTAAAGGGCCAGCCTTAGAGGGCCAGCCTTAAAGGGCCAGACTTAGAGGGCCAGCCTTACAGGGCCAGCTTAAAGGGCCAGCTTAAAGGGCCAGCCTTAAAGGGCCATCCTGAAAGGGCCAGCCTTAAAGGGCCAGCCTTAAAGGGCCAGCCTTAAAGGGCCAGCCTTGAAGGGCCAGCCTTAGAGGGCCAGCCTTACAGGGCCAGCCTTACAGGGCCGACCTTAGAGGGCCAGCCTTAAAGGGCCAGCTTAAAGGGCCAGCTTAAAGGGCCAGCCTTACAGGGCCAGCCTTACAGGGCCAGCCTTACAGGGCCCGCTTAAAGGGCCAGCCTTAAAGGGCCAGCCTTAGAGGGCCAGCCTTAAAGGGCCAGCTTAAAGGGCCAGCCTTAGAGGGCCAGCCTTAGAAGGCCAGCCTTTGAGGGCCAGCCTTAGAGGGCAAGCCTTAAGGGGCCAGCTTAAAGGGCCAGCTTAAAGGGCCAGCCTTAGAGGGCCAGCCTTAGAGGGCCAGTCTTAGAGGGCCAGCATTAGAGGGCCAGCCTTAGAGGGCCAGCCTTAGAGGGCCAGCTTTAGAGGGCCAGCCTTAAAGGGCCAGCCTTAAAGGGCCATCCTGAAAGGGCCATCCTGAAAGGGCCAGCCTTAGAGGGCCAGCCTTACATGGCCGACCTTAGAGGGCCAGCCTTAGAGGGCCAGCCTTAGAGGGCCAGCCTTAGAGGGCCAGCCTTAGAGGCCCAGCCTTAGAGGGCCAGCCTTAAAGGGCCAGCCTTAGAGGGCCAGCCTTAGAAGGCCAGCCTTAGAAGGCCAGCGAGGGTCAGCCTTAAAGGGTTAGCTTAAAGTGCCAGCCTTAAAGGGCCAGTCTTAGGGGGCCAGCGAGGGTCAGCCTTAAAGGGTTAGCTTAAAGTGCCAGTCTTAGAGGGCCAGCCTTAGAGGGCAGCCTTAAAGGGTCAGCTTAGAGGGCCAGACTTGGAGGGCCAGCTTTAGAGGGCCGGCTTAAAAGGCCAGCCTTAATGCGCCAGCTTTAGAGGGCCAGTGTAACCCATGTCTTCCCACCAGCCTAATCATGAGCAGCCATATGACTTGGTCAGCTGACGGTAGGTCCCCTCCTGATTGGCTGTCTGTGCTGCAAGGAAGCAGTAAAAGGCCAGCAGGTGCAGGTCATCAGTGGCTCCTGCTGTGGTTGGTCAACAAGCTGCATGCTCACAACCCTCTTTGATATCCATACCTACAGAAAACAACTTTGCGGTAAGCCTTTCCATTTCACCGGCCATGTCTGTGGCCGCTACATCTGAATGGATATATTATGTATATATATTATATATTATTATCTGTGTGTATATATATATTTCAACTGCTAAACTCATTGCTCGACAGTAAAGTGGGATGAATGCCACAAGTGAACTTTTACTGTCATTATGAAGGATGGCCATCTTGAATTGGATGTATAAGTGTTGGATTATTTACCGGTACATTTTGTAAAGTGGACTGACATGTTAATACCTGTTTCTGGCATTAAAGGGCCAGCCTTGAAGGGCCGCCTTAAAGCTCTAGCCTTAAAGGGTCAGCTTAAAGGGCCAGCCTTAGAGGGCCAGCCTTAAAGGGCCAGCCTTAGAGGGCCAGCCTTACAGGGCCATCTTAAAGGGCCAGCTTAAAGGGCTAGCCTTAGAGGGCCAGCCTTAAAGGGCCAGCTTAAAGGGCCAGCCTTAGCGGCCCAGCCTTAGAGGGCCAGCCTTAGAGGGCCAGCTGAAAGGGCCAGCCTTGGAGGGCCAGCCTTAGAGGGCCAGCCTTAGAGGGCCAGCCTTAAGGGGCCATCCTTAGAGGGCCAGCCTTAGAGGCCCAGCCTTAGAGGGCCAGCCTTAAAGGGCCAGCCTTAGAGGGCCAGCCTTACAGGGCCAGCTTAAAGGGCCAGCTTAAAGGGCCAGCCTTAGAGGGCCAGCCTTAGAGGGCCAGCCTTAAAGGGCCAGCCTTAGAGGGCCAGCCTTAGAGGGCCAGCCTTAGAGGGCCAGCTTAAAGAGCCAGCCTTAGAGGGCCAGCCTTAGAGGGCCAGCCTTAAGGGGCCATCCGTAAAGGGCCAGCCTTAGAGGGCCAGCCTTAGAGGGCCAGCTTAAAGGGCCAGCTTAAAGGGCCAGCCTTAAAGCTGTAGCCTTAAAGGGCCAGCCTTAGAGGGCCAGCCTTACAGGGCCCGCTTAAAGGGCCAGCCTTACAGGGCCCGCTTAAAGGGCCAGCTTAAAGGGCCAGCCTTAGAGGGCCAGCCTTAAAGGGCCAGCCTTAGAGGGCCAGCCTTAAAGGGCCAGACTTAGAGGGCCAGCCTTACAGGGCCAGCTTAAAGGGCCAGCTTAAAGGGCCAGCCTTAAAGGGCCATCCTGAAAGGGCCAGCCTTAAAGGGCCAGCCTTAAAGGGCCAGCCTTAAAGGGCCAGCCTTGAAGGGCCAGCCTTAGAGGGCCAGCCTTACAGGGCCAGCCTTACAGGGCCGACCTTAGAGGGCCAGCCTTAAAGGGCCAGCTTAAAGGGCCAGCTTAAAGGGCCAGCCTTACAGGGCCAGCCTTACAGGGCCAGCCTTACAGGGCCCGCTTAAAGGGCCAGCCTTAAAGGGCCAGCCTTAGAGGGCCAGCCTTAAAGGGCCAGCTTAAAGGGCCAGCCTTAGAGGGCCAGCCTTAGAAGGCCAGCCTTTGAGGGCCAGCCTTAGAGGGCAAGCCTTAAGGGGCCAGCTTAAAGGGCCAGCTTAAAGGGCCAGCCTTAGAGGGCCAGCCTTAGAGGGCCAGTCTTAGAGGGCCAGCATTAGAGGGCCAGCCTTAGAGGGCCAGCCTTAGAGGGCCAGCTTTAGAGGGCCAGCCTTAAAGGGCCAGCCTTAAAGGGCCATCCTGAAAGGGCCATCCTGAAAGGGCCAGCCTTAGAGGGCCAGCCTTACATGGCCGACCTTAGAGGGCCAGCCTTAGAGGGCCAGCCTTAGAGGGCCAGCCTTAGAGGGCCAGCCTTAGAGGCCCAGCCTTAGAGGGCCAGCCTTAAAGGGCCAGCCTTAGAGGGCCAGCCTTAGAAGGCCAGCCTTAGAAGGCCAGCGAGGGTCAGCCTTAAAGGGTTAGCTTAAAGTGCCAGCCTTAAAGGGCCAGTCTTAGGGGGCCAGCGAGGGTCAGCCTTAAAGGGTTAGCTTAAAGTGCCAGTCTTAGAGGGCCAGCCTTAGAGGGCAGCCTTAAAGGGTCAGCTTAGAGGGCCAGACTTGGAGGGCCAGCTTTAGAGGGCCGGCTTAAAAGGCCAGCCTTAATGCGCCAGCTTTAGAGGGCCAGTGTAACCCATGTCTTCCCACCAGCCTAATCATGAGCAGCCATATGACTTGGTCAGCTGACGGTAGGTCCCCTCCTGATTGGCTGTCTGTGCTGCAAGGAAGCAGTAAAAGGCCAGCAGGTGCAGGTCATCAGTGGCTCCTGCTGTGGTTGGTCAACAAGCTGCATGCTCACAACCCTCTTTGATATCCATACCTACAGAAAACAACTTTGCGGTAAGCCTTTCCATTTCACCGGCCATGTCTGTGGCCGCTACATCTGAATGGATATATTATGTATATATATTATATATTATTATCTGTGTGTATATATATATTTCAACTGCTAAACTCATTGCTCGACAGTAAAGTGGGATGAATGCCACAAGTGAACTTTTACTGTCATTATGAAGGATGGCCATCTTGAATTGGATGTATAAGTGTTGGATTATTTACCGGTACATTTTGTAAAGTGGACTGACATGTTAATACCTGTTTCTGGCATTAAAGGGCCAGCCTTGAAGGGCCGCCTTAAAGCTCTAGCCTTAAAGGGTCAGCTTAAAGGGCCAGCCTTAGAGGGCCAGCCTTAAAGGGCCAGCCTTAGAGGGCCAGCCTTACAGGGCCATCTTAAAGGGCCAGCTTAAAGGGCTAGCCTTAGAGGGCCAGCCTTAAAGGGCCAGCTTAAAGGGCCAGCCTTAGCGGCCCAGCCTTAGAGGGCCAGCCTTAGAGGGCCAGCTGAAAGGGCCAGCCTTAGAGGGCCAGCCTTAGAGGGCCAGCCTTAGAGGGCCAGCCTTAAGGGGCCATCCTTAGAGGGCCAGCCTTAGAGGCCCAGCCTTAGAGGGCCAGCCTTAAAGGGCCAGCCTTAGAGGGCCAGCCTTACAGGGCCAGCTTAAAGGGCCAGCTTAAAGGGCCAGCCTTAGAGGGCCAGCCTTAAAGGGCCAGCCTTAAAGGGCCAGCCTTAGAGGGCCAGCCTTAGAGGGCCAGCCTTAGAGGGCCAGCTTAAAGAGCCAGCCTTAGAGGGCCAGCCTTAGAGGGCCAGCCTTAAGGGGCCATCCGTAAAGGGCCAGCCTTAGAGGGCCAGCCTTAGAGGGCCAGCTTAAAGGGCCAGCTTAAAGGGCCAGCCTTAAAGCTGTAGCCTTAAAGGGCCAGCCTTAGAGGGCCAGCCTTACAGGGCCCGCTTAAAGGGCCAGCCTTACAGGGCCCGCTTAAAGGGCCAGCTTAAAGGGCCAGCCTTAGAGGGCCAGCCTTAAAGGGCCAGCCTTAGAGGGCCAGCCTTAAAGGGCCAGACTTAGAGGGCCAGCCTTACAGGGCCAGCTTAAAGGGCCAGCTTAAAGGGCCAGCCTTAAAGGGCCATCCTGAAAGGGCCAGCCTTAAAGGGCCAGCCTTAAAGGGCCAGCCTTGAAGGGCCAGCCTTAGAGGGCCAGCCTTACAGGGCCAGCTTAAAGGGCCGACCTTAGAGGGCCAGCCTTAAAGGGCCAGCTTAAAGGGCCAGCTTAAAGGGCCAGCCTTAGAGGGCCAGCCTTAGAGGGCCAGCCTTACAGGGCCCGCTTAAAGGGCCAGCCTTAAAGGGCCAGCCTTAGAGGGCCAGCCTTAAAGGGCCAGCTTAAAGGGCCAGCCTTAGAGGGCCAGCCTTAGAGTGCCAGCCTTTGAGGGCCAGCCTTAGAGGGCAAGCCTTAAGGGGCCAGCTTAAAGGGCCAGCTTAAAGGGCCAGCCTTAGAGGGCCAGCCTTAGAGGGCCAGCCTTAGAGGGCCAGCTTTAGAGGGCCAGCCTTAAAGGGCCAGCCTTAAAGGGCCATCCTGAAAGGGCCATCCTGAAAGGGCCAGCCTTAGAGGGCCAGCCTTACATGGCCGACCTTAGAGGGCCAGCCTTAGAGGGCCAGCCTTAGAGGGCCAGCCTTAGAGGCCCAGCCTTAGAGGGCCAGCCTTAAAGGGCCAGCCTTAGAGGGCCAGCCTTAGAAGGCCAGCCTTAGAAGGCCAGCGAGGGTCAGCCTTAAAGGGTTAGCTTAAAGTGCCAGCCTTAAAGGGCCAGTCTTAGGGGGCCAGCGAGGGTCAGCCTTAAAGGGTTAGCTTAAAGTGCCAGTCTTAGAGGGCCAGCCTTAGAGGGCAGCCTTAAAGGGTCAGCTTAGAGGGCCAGACTTGGAGGGCCAGCTTTAGAGGGCCGGCTTAAAAGGCCAGCCTTAATGCGCCAGCTTTAGAGGGCCAGTGTAACCCATGTCTTCCCACCAGCCTAATCATGAGCAGCCATATGACTTGGTCAGCTGACGGTAGGTCCCCTCCTGATTGGCTGTCTGTGCTGCAAGGAAGCAGTAAAAGGCCAGCAGGTGCAGGTCATCAGTGGCTCCTGCTGTGGTTGGTCAACAAGCTGCATGCTCACAACCCTCTTTGATATCCATACCTACAGAAAACAACTTTGCGGTAAGCCTTTCCATTTCACCGGCCATGTCTGTGGCCGCTACATCTGAATGGATATATTATGTATATATATTATATATTATTATCTGTGTGTATATATATATTTCAACTGCTAAACTCATTGCTCGACAGTAAAGTGGGATGAATGCCACAAGTGAACTTTTACTGTCATTATGAAGGATGGCCATCTTGAATTGGATGTATAAGTGTTGGATTATTTACCGGTACATTTTGTAAAGTGGACTGACATGTTAATACCTGTTTCTGGCATTAAAGGGCCAGCCTTGAAGGGCCGCCTTAAAGCTCTAGCCTTAAAGGGTCAGCTTAAAGGGCCAGCCTTAGAGGGCCAGCCTTAAAGGGCCAGCCTTAGAGGGCCAGCCTTACAGGGCCATCTTAAAGGGCCAGCTTAAAGGGCTAGCCTTAGAGGGCCAGCCTTAAAGGGCCAGCTTAAAGAGCCAGCCTTAGCGGCCCAGCCTTAGAGGGCCAGCCTTAGAGGGCCAGCTGAAAGGGCCAGCCTTAGAGGGCCAGCCTTAGAGGGCCAGCCTTAGAGGGCCAGCCTTAAGGGGCCATCCTTAGAGGGCCAGCCTTAGAGGGCCAGCCTTAGAGGGCCAGCTTAAAGGGCCAGCTTAAAGGGCCAGCCCTAAAGCTGTAGCCTTAAAGGGCCAGCCTTAGAGGGCCAGCCTTACAGGGCCCGCTTAAAGGGCCAGCCTTACAGGGCCCGCTTAAAGGGCCAGCTTAAAGGGCCAGCTTGAAGGGCCAGCTTAAAGGGCCAGCCTTAGAGGGCCAGCCTTAAAGGGCCAGCCTTACATGGCCGACCTTAGAGGGCCAGCCTTAGAGGGCCAGCCTTAGAGGGCCAGCCTTAGAGGGCCAGCCTTAGAGGGCCAGCTTAAAGGGCCAGCCTTAGAGGGCCAGCCTTAGAGGGCCAGCCTAAGAGGGCCAGCCTTAAGGGGCCATCCTTAAAGGGCCAGCCTTAGAGGGCCAGCTTAAAGGGCCAGCTTAAAGGACCAGCCTTAAAGCTGTAGCCTTAAAGGGCCAGCCTTAGAGGGCCAGCCTTACAGGGCCCGCTTAAAGGGCCAGCCTTACAGGGCCCGCTTAAAGGGCCAGCTTAAAGGGCCAGCCTTAGAGGGCCAGCCTTTAAGGGCCAGCCTTAAAGGCCAGCCTTAAAGGGCCAGCCTTAGAGGGCCAGCCTTACAGGGCCAGCTTAAAGGGCCAGCTTAAAGGGCCAGCCTTAGAGGGCCAGCCTTAAAGGGCCAGCCTTAAAGGGCCAGCCTTAGAGGGCCAGCCTTAGAGGGCCAGCTTAAAGAGCCAGCCTTAGAGGGCCAGCCTTAAGGGGCCATCCGTAAAGGGCCAGCCTTAGAGGGCCAGCCTTAGAGGGCCAGCTTAAAGGGCCAGCTTAAAGGGCCAGCCTTAAAGCTGTAGCCTTAAAGGGCCAGCCTTAGAGGGCCAGCCTTACAGGGCCCGCTTAAAGGGCCAGCCTTACAGGGCCCGCTTAAAGGGCCAGCTTAAAGGGCCAGCCTTAGAGGGCCAGCCTTAAAGGGCCAGACTTAGAGGGCCAGCCTTACAGGGCCAGCTTAAAGGGCCAGCCTTAAAGGGCCATCCTGAAAGGGCCAGCCTTAAAGGGCCAGCCTTAAAGGGCCAGCCTTAAAGGGCCAGCCTTGAAGGGCCAGCCTTAGAGGGCCAGCCTTACAGGGCCAGCTTAAAGGGCCGACCTTAGAGGGCCAGCCTTAAAGGGCCAGCTTAAAGGGCCAGCTTAAAGGGCCAGCCTTAGAGGGCCAGCCTTAGAGGGCCAGCCTTACAGGGCCCGCTTAAAGGGCCAGCCTTAAAGGGCCAGCCTTAGAGGGCCAGCCTTAAAGGGCCAGCTTAAAGGGCCAGCCTTAGAGGGCCAGCCTTAGAGGGCCAGCCTTTGAGGGCCAGCCTTTGAGGGCCAGCTTAAAGGGCCAGCTTAAAGGGCCAGCCTTAGAGGGCCAGCCTTAGAGGGCCAGTCTTAGAGGGCCAGCATTAGAGGGCCAGCCTTAGAGGGCCAGCCTTAGAGGGCCAGCTTTAGAGGGCCAGCCTTAAAGGGCCAGCCTTAAAGGGCCATCCTGAAAGGGCCATCCTGAAAGGGCCAGCCTTAGAGGGCCAGCCTTACATGGCCGACCTTAGAGGGCCAGCCTTAGAGGGCCAGCCTTAGAGGCCCAGCCTTAGAGGGCCAGCCTTAAAGGGCCAGCCTTAGAGGGCCAGCCTTAGAAGGCCAGCCTTAGAAGGCCAGCCTTAGAAGGCCAGCCTTAGAAGGCCAGCGAGGGTCAGCCTTAAAGGGTTAGCTTAAAGTGCCAGCCTTAAAGGGCCAGTCTTAGGGGGCCAGCGAGGGTCAGCCTTAAAGGGTTAGCTTAAAGTGCCAGTCTTAGAGGGCCAGCCTTAGAGGGCAGCCTTAAAGGGTCAGCTTAGAGGGCCAGACTTGGAGGGCCAGCTTTAGAGGGCCGGCTTAAAAGGCCAGCCTTAATGCGCCAGCTTTAGAGGGCCAGTGTAACCCATGTCTTCCCACCAGCCTAATCATGAGCAGCCATATGACTTGGTCAGCTGACGGTAGGTCCCCTCCTGATTGGCTGTCTGTGCTGCAAGGAAGCAGTAAAAGGCCAGCAGGTGCAGGTCATCAGTGGCTCCTGCTGTGGTTGGTCAACAAGCTGCATGCTCACAACCCTCTTTGATATCCATACCTACAGAAAACAACTTTGCGGTAAGCCTTTCCATTTCACCGGCCATGTCTGTGGCCGCTACATCTGAATGGATATATTATGTATATATATTATATATTATTATCTGTGTGTATATATATATTTCAACTGCTAAACTCATTGCTCGACAGTAAAGTGGGATGAATGCCACAAGTGAACTTTTACTGTCATTATGAAGGATGGCCATCTTGAATTGGATGTATAAGTGTTGGATTATTTACCGGTACATTTTGTAAAGTGGACTGACATGTTAATACCTGTTTCTGGCATTAAAGGGCCAGCCTTGAAGGGCCGCCTTAAAGCTCTAGCCTTAAAGGGTCAGCTTAAAGGGCCAGCCTTAGAGGGCCAGCCTTAAAGGGCCAGCCTTAGAGGGCCAGCCTTACAGGGCCATCTTAAAGGGCCAGCTTAAAGGGCTAGCCTTAGAGGGCCAGCCTTAAAGGGCCAGCTTAAAGGGCCAGCCTTAGCGGCCCAGCCTTAGAGGGCCAGCCTTAGAGGGCCAGCTGAAAGGGCCAGCCTTAGAGGGCCAGCCTTAGAGGGCCAGCCTTAGAGGGCCAGCCTTACGGGGCCATCCTTAGAGGGCCAGCCTTAGAGGGCCAGCCTTAGAGGGCCAGCTTAAAGGGCCAGCTTAAAGGGCCAGCCTTAAAGCTGTAGCCTTAAAGGGCCAGCCTTAGAGGGCCAGCCTTACAGGGCCCGCTTAAAGGGCCAGCCTTACAGGGCCCGCTTAAAGGGCCAGCTTAAAGGGCCAGCTTGAAGGGCCAGCTTAAAGGGCCAGGCTTAGAGGGCCAGCCTTAAAGGGCCAGCCTTACATGGCCGACCTTAGAGGGCCAGCCTTAGAGGGCCAGCCTTAGAGGGCCAGCCTTAGAGGGCCAGCCTTAGAGGGCCAGCCTTAGAGGGCCAGCTTAAAGGGCCAGCCTTAGAGGGCCAGCCTTAGAGGGCCAGCCTTAGAGGGCCAGCCTTAGAGGGCCAGCCTTAAGGGGCCATCCTTAAAGGGCCAGCCTTAGAGGGCCAGCTTAAAGGGCCAGCTTAAAGGACCAGCCTTAAAGCTGTAGCCTTAAAGGGCCAGCCTTAGAGGGCCAGCCTTACAGGGCCCGCTTAAAGGGCCAGCCTTACAGGGCCCGCTTAAAGGGCCAGCTTAAAGGGCCAGCCTTAGAGGGCCAGCCTTTAAGGGCCAGCCTTAAAGGCCAGCCTTAAAGGGCCAGCCTTAGAGGGCCAGCCTTACAGGGCCAGCTTAAAGGGCCAGCTTAAAGGGCCAGCTTAAAGGGCCAGCCTTAGAGGGCCAGCCTTAAAGGGCCAGCCTTAAAGGGCCAGCCTTAGAGGGCCAGCCTTAGAGGGCCAGCCTTAGAGGGCCAGCTTAAAGAGCCAGCCTTAGAGGGCCAGCCTTAGAGGGCCAGCCTTAAAGGGCCATCCGTAAAGGGCCAGCCTTAGAGGGCCAGCCTTAGAGGGCCAGCTTAAAGGGCCAGCTTAAAGGGCCAGCCTTAAAGCTGTAGCCTTAAAGGGCCAGCCTTAGAGGGCCAGCCTTACAGGGCCCGCTTAAAGGGCCAGCCTTACAGGGCCCGCTTAAAGGGCCAGCTTAAAGGGCCAGCCTTAGAGGGCCAGCCTTAAAGGGCCAGCCTTAGAGGGCCAGCCTTAAAGGGCCAGACTTAGAGGGCCAGCCTTACAGGGCCAGCTTAAAGGGCCAGCCTTAAAGGGCCATCCTGAAAGGGCCAGCCTTAAAGGGCCAGCCTTAAAGGGCCAGCCTTAAAGGGCCAGCCTTGAAGGGCCAGCCTTAGAGGGCCAGCCTTAAAGGGCCAGCCTTACATGGCCGACCTTAGAGGGCCAGCCTTAGAGGGCCAGCCTTAGAGGGCCAGCCTTAGAGGGCCAGCCTTAGAGGGCCAGCCTTAGAGGGCCAGCTTAAAGGGCCAGCCTTAGAGGGCCAGCCTTAGAGGGCCAGCCTTAGAGGGCCAGCCTTAGAGGGCCAGCCTTAAGGGGCCATCCTTAAAGGGCCAGCCTTAGAGGGCCAGCTTAAAGGGCCAGCTTAAAGGACCAGCCTTAAAGCTGTAGCCTTAAAGGGCCAGCCTTAGAGGGCCAGCCTTACAGGGCCCGCTTAAAGGGCCAGCCTTACAGGGCCCGCTTAAAGGGCCAGCTTAAAGGGCCAGCCTTAGAGGGCCAGCCTTTAAGGGCCAGCCTTAAAGGCCAGCCTTAAAGGGCCAGCCTTAGAGGGCCAGCCTTACAGGGCCAGCTTAAAGGGCCAGCTTAAAGGGCCAGCTTAAAGGGCCAGCCTTAGAGGGCCAGCCTTAAAGGGCCAGCCTTAAAGGGCCAGCCTTAGAGGGCCAGCCTTAGAGGGCCAGCCTTAGAGGGCCAGCTTAAAGAGCCAGCCTTAGAGGGCCAGCCTTAGAGGGCCAGCCTTAAGGGGCCATCCGTAAAGGGCCAGCCTTAGAGGGCCAGCCTTAGAGGGCCAGCTTAAAGGGCCAGCTTAAAGGGCCAGCCTTAAAGCTGTAGCCTTAAAGGGCCAGCCTTAGAGGGCCAGCCTTACAGGGCCCGCTTAAAGGGCCAGCCTTACAGGGCCCGCTTAAAGGGCCAGCTTAAAGGGCCAGCCTTAGAGGGCCAGCCTTAAAGGGCCAGCCTTAGAGGGCCAGCCTTAAAGGGCCAGACTTAGAGGGCCAGCCTTACAGGGCCAGCTTAAAGGGCCAGCTTAAAGGGCCAGCCTTAAAGGGCCATCCTGAAAGGGCCAGCCTTAAAGGGCCAGCCTTAAAGGGCCAGCCTTAAAGGGCCAGCCTTGAAGGGCCAGCCTTAGAGGGCCAGCCTTACAGGGCCAGCTTAAAGGGCCGACCTTAGAGGGCCAGCCTTAAAGGGCCAGCTTAAAGGGCCAGCTTAAAGGGCCAGCCTTAGAGGGCCAGCCTTAGAGGGCCAGCCTTACAGGGCCCGCTTAAAGGGCCAGCCTTAAAGGGCCAGCCTTAGAGGGCCAGCCTTAAAGGGCCAGCTTAAAGGGCCAGCCTTAGAGGGCCAGCCTTAGAGGGCCAGCCTTTGAGGGCCAGCCTTAGAGGGCAAGCCTTAAGGGGCCAGCTTAAAGGGCCAGCTTAAAGGGCCAGCCTTAGAGGGCCAGCCTTAGAGGGCCAGCATTAGAGGGCCAGCCTTAGAGGGCCAGCCTTAGAGGGCCAGCTTTAGAGGGCCAGCCTTAAAGGGCCAGCCTTAAAGGGCCATCCTGAAAGGGCCATCCTGAAAGGGCCAGCCTTAGAGGGCCAGCCTTACATGGCCGACCTTAGAGGGCCAGCCTTAGAGGCCCAGCCTTAGAGGGCCAGCCTTAAAGGGCCAGCCTTAGAGGGCCAGCCTTAGAGGGCCAGCCTTAGAGGGCCAGCTTAAAGGGCCAGCTTAAAGGGCCAGCCTTAAAGCTGTAGCCTTAAAGGGCCAGCCTTAGAGGGCCAGCCTTACAGGGCCCGCTTAAAGGGCCAGCCTTACAGGGCCCGCTTAAAGGGCCAGCTTAAAGGGCCAGCCTTAGAGGGCCAGCCTTAGAGGGCCAGCCTTAAAGGGCCAGCCTTAGAGGGCCAGCCTTAAAGGGCCAGACTTAGAGGGCCAGCCTTACAGGGCCAGCTTAAAGGGCCAGCCTTAAAGGGCCATCCTGAAAGGGCCAGCCTTAAAGGGCCATCCTGAAAGGGCCAGCCTTAAAGGGCCAGCCTTAAAGGGCCAGCCTTGAAGGGCCAGCCTTAGAGGGCCAGCCTTAGAGGGCCAGCCTTAGAGGGCCAGCCTTAGAGGGCCAGCCTTACAGGGCCAGCTTAAAGGGCCGACCTTAGAGGGCCGACCTTAGAGGGCCAGCCTTAAAGGGCCAGCTTAAAGGGCCATCTTAAAGGGCCAGCTTAAAGGGCCAGCCTTAGAGGGCCAGTCTTAGAGGGCCAGCCTTAGAGGGCCAGTCTTAGAGGGCCAGCATTAGAGGGCCAGCCTTAGAGGGCCAGCCTTAGAGGGCCGGCTTAAAAGGCCAGCCTTAATGCGCCAGCTTTAGAGGGCCAGTGTAACCCATGTCTTCCCACCAGCCTAATCATGAGCAGCCATATGACTTGGTCAGCTGACGGTAGGTCCCCTCCTGATTGGCTGTCTGTGCTGCAAGGAAGCAGTAAAAGGCCAGCAGGTGCAGGTCATCAGTGGCTCCTGCTGTGGTTGGTCAACAAGCTGCATGCTCACAACCCTCTTTGATATCCATACCTACAGAAAACAACTTTGCGGTAAGCCTTTCCATTTCACCGGCCATGTCTGTGGCCGCTACATCTGAATGGATATATTATGTATATATATTATATATTATTATCTGTGTGTATATATATATTTCAACTGCTAAACTCATTGCTCGACAGTAAAGTGGGATGAATGCCACAAGTGAACTTTTACTGTCATTATGAAGGATGGCCATCTTGAATTGGATGTATAAGTGTTGGATTATTTACCGGTACATTTTGTAAAGTGGACTGACATGTTAATACCTGTTTCTGGCATTAAAGGGCCAGCCTTGAAGGGCCGCCTTAAAGCTCTAGCCTTAAAGGGTCAGCTTAAAGGGCCAGCCTTAGAGGGCCAGCCTTAAAGGGCCAGCCTTAGAGGGCCAGCCTTACAGGGCCATCTTAAAGGGCCAGCTTAAAGGGCTAGCCTTAGAGGGCCAGCCTTAAAGGGCCAGCTTAAAGGGCCAGCCTTAGCGGCCCAGCCTTAGAGGGCCAGCCTTAGAGGGCCAGCTGAAAGGGCCAGCCTTAGAGGGCCAGCCTTAGAGGGCCAGCCTTAGAGGGCCAGCCTTACGGGGCCATCCTTAGAGGGCCAGCCTTAGAGGGCCAGCCTTAGAGGGCCAGCTTAAAGGGCCAGCTTAAAGGGCCAGCCTTAAAGCTGTAGCCTTAAAGGGCCAGCCTTAGAGGGCCAGCCTTACAGGGCCCGCTTAAAGGGCCAGCCTTACAGGGCCCGCTTAAAGGGCCAGCTTAAAGGGCCAGCTTGAAGGGCCAGCTTAAAGGGCCAGCCTTAGAGGGCCAGCCTTAAAGGGCCAGCCTTACATGGCCGACCTTAGAGGGCCAGCCTTAGAGGGCCAGCCTTAGAGGGCCAGCCTTAGAGGGCCTGCCTTAGAGGGCCAGCTTAAATGGCCAGCCTTAGAGGGCCAGCCTTAGAGGGCCAGCCTTAGAGGGCCAGCCTTAAGGGGCCATCCTTAAAGGGCCAGCCTTAGAGGGCCAGCTTAAAGGGCCAGCTTAAAGGACCAGCCTTAAAGCTGTAGCCTTAAAGGGCCAGCCTTAGAGGGCCAGCCTTACAGGGCCCGCTTAAAGGGCCAGCCTTACAGGGCCCGCTTAAAGGGCCAGCTTAAAGGGCCAGCCTTAGAGGGCCAGCCTTTAAGGGCCAGCCTTAAAGGCCAGCCTTAAAGGGCCAGCCTTAGAGGGCCAGCCTTACAGGGCCAGCTTAAAGGGCCAGCTTAAAGGGCCAGCCTTAGAGGGCCAGCCTTAAAGGGCCAGCCTTAAAGGGCCAGCCTTAGAGGGCCAGCCTTAGAGGGCCAGCCTTAGAGGGCCAGCTTAAAGAGCCAGCCTTAGAGGGCCAGCCTTAGAGGGCCAGCCTTAAGGGGCCATCCGTAAAGGGCCAGCCTTAGAGGGCCAGCCTTAGAGGGCCAGCTTAAAGGGCCAGCTTAAAGGGCCAGCTTAAAGGGCCAGCCTTAGAGGGCCAGCCTTAAAGGGCCAGCCTTAAAGGGCCAGCCTTAGAGGGCCAGCCTTAGAGGGCCAGCCTTAGAGGGCCAGCTTAAAGAGCCAGCCTTAGAGGGCCAGCCTTAGAGGGCCAGCCTTAAGGGGCCATCCGTAAAGGGCCAGCCTTAGAGGGCCAGCCTTAGAGGGCCAGCTTAAAGGGCCAGCTTAAAGGGCCAGCCTTAAAGCTGTAGCCTTAAAGGGCCAGCCTTAGAGGGCCAGCCTTACAGGGCCCGCTTAAAGGGCCAGCCTTACAGGGCCCGCTTAAAGGGCCAGCTTAAAGGGCCAGCCTTAGAGGGCCAGCCTTAAAGGGCCAGCCTTAGAGGGCCAGCCTTAAAGGGCCAGACTTAGAGGGCCAGCCTTACAGGGCCAGCTTAAAGGGCCAGCTTAAAGGGCCAGCCTTAAAGGGCCATCCTGAAAGGGCCAGCCTTAAAGGGCCAGCCTTAAAGGGCCAGCCTTAAAGGGCCAGCCTTGAAGGGCCAGCCTTAGAGGGCCAGCCTTACAGGGCCAGTCTTAGAGGGCCAGCATTAGAGGGCCAGCCTTAGAGGGCCAGCCTTAGAGGGCCAGCTTTAGAGGGCCAGCCTTAAAGGGCCAGCCTTAAAGGGCCATCCTGAAAGGGCCATCCTGAAAGGGCCAGCCTTAGAGGGCCAGCCTTACATGGCCGACCTTAGAGGGCCAGCCTTAGAGGGCCAGCCTTAGAGGGCCAGCCTTAGAGGCCCAGCCTTAGAGGGCCAGCCTTAAAGGGCCAGCCTTAGAGGGCCAGCCTTAGAAGGCCAGCCTTAGAAGGCCAGCGAGGGTCAGCCTTAAAGGGTTAGCTTAAAGTGCCAGCCTTAAAGGGCCAGTCTTAGGGGGCCAGCGAGGGTCAGCCTTAAAGGGTTAGCTTAAAGTGCCAGTCTTAGAGGGCCAGCCTTAGAGGGCAGCCTTAAAGGGTCAGCTTAGAGGGCCAGACTTGGAGGGCCAGCTTTAGAGGGCCGGCTTAAAAGGCCAGCCTTAATGCGCCAGCTTTAGAGGGCCAGTGTAACCCATGTCTTCCCACCAGCCTAATCATGAGCAGCCATATGACTTGGTCAGCTGACGGTAGGTCCCCTCCTGATTGGCTGTCTGTGCTGCAAGGAAGCAGTAAAAGGCCAGCAGGTGCAGGTCATCAGTGGCTCCTGCTGTGGTTGGTCAACAAGCTGCATGCTCACAACCCTCTTTGATATCCATACCTACAGAAAACAACTTTGCGGTAAGCCTTTCCATTTCACCGGCCATGTCTGTGGCCGCTACATCTGAATGGATATATTATGTATATATATTATATATTATTATCTGTGTGTATATATATATTTCAACTGCTAAACTCATTGCTCGACAGTAAAGTGGGATGAATGCCACAAGTGAACTTTTACTGTCATTATGAAGGATGGCCATCTTGAATTGGATGTATAAGTGTTGGATTATTTACCGGTACATTTTGTAAAGTGGACTGACATGTTAATACCTGTTTCTGGCATTAAAGGGCCAGACTTGAAGGGCCGCCTTAAAGCTCTAGCCTTAAAGGGTCAGCTTAAAGGGCCAGCCTTAGAGGGCCAGCCTTAAAGGGCCAGCCTTAGAGGGCCAGCCTTACAGGGCCATCTTAAAGGGCCAGCTTAAAGGGCTAGCCTTAGAGGGCCAGCCTTAAAGGGCCAGCTTAAAGGGCCAGCCTTAGCGGCCCAGCCTTAGAGGGCCAGCCTTAGAGGGCCAGCTGAAAGGGCCAGCCTTAGAGGGCCAGCCTTAGAGGGCCAGCCTTACGGGGCCATCCTTAGAGGGCCAGCCTTAGAGGGCCAGCCTTAGAGGGCCAGCTTAAAGGGCCAGCCTTAAAGCTGTAGCCTTAAAGGGCCAGCCTTAGAGGGCCAGCCTTACAGGGCCCGCTTAAAGGGCCAGCCTTACAGGGCCCGCTTAAAGGGCCAGCTTAAAGGGCCAGCTTGAAGGGCCAGCTTAAAGGGCCAGCCTTAGAGGGCCAGCCTTAAAGGGCCAGCCTTACATGGCCGACCTTAGAGGGCCAGCCTTAGAGGGCCAGCCTTAGAGGGCCAGCCTTAGAGGGCCAGCCTTAGAGGGCCAGCTTAAATGGCCAGCCTTAGAGGGCCAGCCTTAGAGGGCCAGCCTTAGAGGGCCAGCCTTAAGGGGCCATCCTTAAAGGGCCAGCCTTAGAGGGCCAGCTTAAAGGGCCAGCTTAAAGGACCAGCCTTAAAGCTGTAGCCTTAAAGGGCCAGCCTTAGAGGGCCAGCCTTACAGGGCCCGCTTAAAGGGCCAGCCTTACAGGGCCCGCTTAAAGGGCCAGCTTAAAGGGCCAGCCTTAGAGGGCCAGCCTTTAAGGGCCAGCCTTAAAGGCCAGCCTTAAAGGGCCAGCCTTAAAGGCCAGCCTTAAAGGGCCAGCCTTAGAGGGCCAGCCTTACAGGGCCAGCTTAAAGGGCCAGCTTAAAGGGCCAGCCTTAGAGGGCCAGCCTTAAAGGGCCAGCCTTAAAGGGCCAGCCTTAGAGGGCCAGCCTTAGAGGGCCAGCCTTAGAGGGCCAGCTTAAAGAGCCAGCCTTAGAGGGCCAGCCTTAGAGGGCCAGCCTTAAGGGGCCATCCGTAAAGGGCCAGCCTTAGAGGGCCAGCCTTAGAGGGCCAGCTTAAAGGGCCAGCTTAAAGGGCCAGCTTAAAGGGCCAGCCTTAGAGGGCCAGCCTTAAAGGGCCAGCCTTAAAGGGCCAGCCTTAGAGGGCCAGCCTTAGAGGGCCAGCCTTAGAGGGCCAGCTTAAAGAGCCAGCCTTAGAGGGCCAGCCTTAGAGGGCCAGCCTTAAGGGGCCATCCGTAAAGGGCCAGCCTTAGAGGGCCAGCCTTAGAGGGCCAGCTTAAAGGGCCAGCTTAAAGGGCCAGCCTTAAAGCTGTAGCCTTAAAGGGCCAGCCTTAGAGGGCCAGCCTTACAGGGCCCGCTTAAAGGGCCAGCCTTACAGGGCCCGCTTAAAGGGCCAGCTTAAAGGGCCAGCCTTAGAGGGCCAGCCTTAAAGGGCCAGCCTTAGAGGGCCAGCCTTAAAGGGCCAGACTTAGAGGGCCAGCCTTACAGGGCCAGCTTAAAGGGCCAGCTTAAAGGGCCAGCCTTAAAGGGCCATCCTGAAAGGGCCAGCCTTAAAGGGCCAGCCTTAAAGGGCCAGCCTTAAAGGGCCAGCCTTAAAGGGCCAGCCTTAAAGGGCCAGCCTTAGAGGGCCAGCCTTAGAGGGCCAGCCTTAGAGGGCCAGCTTAAAGAGCCAGCCTTAGAGGGCCAGCCTTAGAGGGCCAGCCTTAAAGGGCCATCCGTAAAGGGCCAGCCTTAGAGGGCCAGCCTTAGAGGGCCAGCTTAAAGGGCCAGCTTAAAGGGCCAGCCTTAAAGCTGTAGCCTTAAAGGGCCAGCCTTAGAGGGCCAGCCTTACAGGGCCCGCTTAAAGGGCCAGCCTTACAGGGCCCGCTTAAAGGGCCAGCTTAAAGGGCCAGCCTTAGAGGGCCAGCCTTAAAGGGCCAGCCTTAGAGGGCCAGCCTTAAAGGGCCAGACTTAGAGGGCCAGCCTTACAGGGCCAGCTTAAAGGGCCAGCCTTAAAGGGCCATCCTGAAAGGGCCAGCCTTAAAGGGCCAGCCTTAAAGGGCCAGCCTTAAAGGGCCAGCCTTGAAGGGCCAGCCTTAGAGGGCCAGCCTTAAAGGGCCAGCCTTACATGGCCGACCTTAGAGGGCCAGCCTTAGAGGGCCAGCCTTAGAGGGCCAGCCTTAGAGGGCCAGCCTTAGAGGGCCAGCCTTAGAGGGCCAGCTTAAAGGGCCAGCCTTAGAGGGCCAGCCTTAGAGGGCCAGCCTTAGAGGGCCAGCCTTAGAGGGCCAGCCTTAAGGGGCCATCCTTAAAGGGCCAGCCTTAGAGGGCCAGCTTAAAGGGCCAGCTTAAAGGACCAGCCTTAAAGCTGTAGCCTTAAAGGGCCAGCCTTAGAGGGCCAGCCTTACAGGGCCCGCTTAAAGGGCCAGCCTTACAGGGCCCGCTTAAAGGGCCAGCTTAAAGGGCCAGCCTTAGAGGGCCAGCCTTTAAGGGCCAGCCTTAAAGGCCAGCCTTAAAGGGCCAGCCTTAGAGGGCCAGCCTTACAGGGCCAGCTTAAAGGGCCAGCTTAAAGGGCCAGCTTAAAGGGCCAGCCTTAGAGGGCCAGCCTTAAAGGGCCAGCCTTAAAGGGCCAGCCTTAGAGGGCCAGCCTTAGAGGGCCAGCCTTAGAGGGCCAGCTTAAAGAGCCAGCCTTAGAGGGCCAGCCTTAGAGGGCCAGCCTTAAGGGGCCATCCGTAAAGGGCCAGCCTTAGAGGGCCAGCCTTAGAGGGCCAGCTTAAAGGGCCAGCTTAAAGGGCCAGCCTTAAAGCTGTAGCCTTAAAGGGCCAGCCTTAGAGGGCCAGCCTTACAGGGCCCGCTTAAAGGGCCAGCCTTACAGGGCCCGCTTAAAGGGCCAGCTTAAAGGGCCAGCCTTAGAGGGCCAGCCTTAAAGGGCCAGCCTTAGAGGGCCAGCCTTAAAGGGCCAGACTTAGAGGGCCAGCCTTACAGGGCCAGCTTAAAGGGCCAGCTTAAAGGGCCAGCCTTAAAGGGCCATCCTGAAAGGGCCAGCCTTAAAGGGCCAGCCTTAAAGGGCCAGCCTTAAAGGGCCAGCCTTGAAGGGCCAGCCTTAGAGGGCCAGCCTTACAGGGCCAGCTTAAAGGGCCGACCTTAGAGGGCCAGCCTTAAAGGGCCAGCTTAAAGGGCCAGCTTAAAGGGCCAGCCTTAGAGGGCCAGCCTTAGAGGGCCAGCCTTACAGGGCCCGCTTAAAGGGCCAGCCTTAAAGGGCCAGCCTTAGAGGGCCAGCCTTAAAGGGCCAGCTTAAAGGGCCAGCCTTAGAGGGCCAGCCTTAGAGGGCCAGCCTTTGAGGGCCAGCCTTAGAGGGCAAGCCTTAAGGGGCCAGCTTAAAGGGCCAGCTTAAAGGGCCAGCCTTAGAGGGCCAGCCTTAGAGGGCCAGCATTAGAGGGCCAGCCTTAGAGGGCCAGCCTTAGAGGGCCAGCTTTAGAGGGCCAGCCTTAAAGGGCCAGCCTTAAAGGGCCATCCTGAAAGGGCCATCCTGAAAGGGCCAGCCTTAGAGGGCCAGCCTTACATGGCCGACCTTAGAGGGCCAGCCTTAGAGGCCCAGCCTTAGAGGGCCAGCCTTAAAGGGCCAGCCTTAGAGGGCCAGCCTTAGAGGGCCAGCCTTAGAGGGCCAGCTTAAAGGGCCAGCTTAAAGGGCCAGCCTTAAAGCTGTAGCCTTAAAGGGCCAGCCTTAGAGGGCCAGCCTTACAGGGCCCGCTTAAAGGGCCAGCCTTACAGGGCCCGCTTAAAGGGCCAGCTTAAAGGGCCAGCCTTAGAGGGCCAGCCTTAGAGGGCCAGCCTTAAAGGGCCAGCCTTAGAGGGCCAGCCTTAAAGGGCCAGACTTAGAGGGCCAGCCTTACAGGGCCAGCTTAAAGGGCCAGCCTTAAAGGGCCATCCTGAAAGGGCCAGCCTTAAAGGGCCATCCTGAAAGGGCCAGCCTTAAAGGGCCAGCCTTAAAGGGCCAGCCTTGAAGGGCCAGCCTTAGAGGGCCAGCCTTAGAGGGCCAGCCTTAGAGGGCCAGCCTTAGAGGGCCAGCCTTACAGGGCCAGCTTAAAGGGCCGACCTTAGAGGGCCGACCTTAGAGGGCCAGCCTTAAAGGGCCAGCTTAAAGGGCCATCTTAAAGGGCCAGCTTAAAGGGCCAGCCTTAGAGGGCCAGTCTTAGAGGGCCAGCCTTAGAGGGCCAGTCTTAGAGGGCCAGCATTAGAGGGCCAGCCTTAGAGGGCCAGCCTTAGAGGGCCGGCTTAAAAGGCCAGCCTTAATGCGCCAGCTTTAGAGGGCCAGTGTAACCCATGTCTTCCCACCAGCCTAATCATGAGCAGCCATATGACTTGGTCAGCTGACGGTAGGTCCCCTCCTGATTGGCTGTCTGTGCTGCAAGGAAGCAGTAAAAGGCCAGCAGGTGCAGGTCATCAGTGGCTCCTGCTGTGGTTGGTCAACAAGCTGCATGCTCACAACCCTCTTTGATATCCATACCTACAGAAAACAACTTTGCGGTAAGCCTTTCCATTTCACCGGCCATGTCTGTGGCCGCTACATCTGAATGGATATATTATGTATATATATTATATATTATTATCTGTGTGTATATATATATTTCAACTGCTAAACTCATTGCTCGACAGTAAAGTGGGATGAATGCCACAAGTGAACTTTTACTGTCATTATGAAGGATGGCCATCTTGAATTGGATGTATAAGTGTTGGATTATTTACCGGTACATTTTGTAAAGTGGACTGACATGTTAATACCTGTTTCTGGCATTAAAGGGCCAGCCTTGAAGGGCCGCCTTAAAGCTCTAGCCTTAAAGGGTCAGCTTAAAGGGCCAGCCTTAGAGGGCCAGCCTTAAAGGGCCAGCCTTAGAGGGCCAGCCTTACAGGGCCATCTTAAAGGGCCAGCTTAAAGGGCTAGCCTTAGAGGGCCAGCCTTAAAGGGCCAGCTTAAAGGGCCAGCCTTAGCGGCCCAGCCTTAGAGGGCCAGCCTTAGAGGGCCAGCTGAAAGGGCCAGCCTTAGAGGGCCAGCCTTAGAGGGCCAGCCTTAGAGGGCCAGCCTTACGGGGCCATCCTTAGAGGGCCAGCCTTAGAGGGCCAGCCTTAGAGGGCCAGCTTAAAGGGCCAGCTTAAAGGGCCAGCCTTAAAGCTGTAGCCTTAAAGGGCCAGCCTTAGAGGGCCAGCCTTACAGGGCCCGCTTAAAGGGCCAGCCTTACAGGGCCCGCTTAAAGGGCCAGCTTAAAGGGCCAGCTTGAAGGGCCAGCTTAAAGGGCCAGCCTTAGAGGGCCAGCCTTAAAGGGCCAGCCTTACATGGCCGACCTTAGAGGGCCAGCCTTAGAGGGCCAGCCTTAGAGGGCCAGCCTTAGAGGGCCTGCCTTAGAGGGCCAGCTTAAATGGCCAGCCTTAGAGGGCCAGCCTTAGAGGGCCAGCCTTAGAGGGCCAGCCTTAAGGGGCCATCCTTAAAGGGCCAGCCTTAGAGGGCCAGCTTAAAGGGCCAGCTTAAAGGACCAGCCTTAAAGCTGTAGCCTTAAAGGGCCAGCCTTAGAGGGCCAGCCTTACAGGGCCCGCTTAAAGGGCCAGCCTTACAGGGCCCGCTTAAAGGGCCAGCTTAAAGGGCCAGCCTTAGAGGGCCAGCCTTTAAGGGCCAGCCTTAAAGGCCAGCCTTAAAGGGCCAGCCTTAGAGGGCCAGCCTTACAGGGCCAGCTTAAAGGGCCAGCTTAAAGGGCCAGCCTTAGAGGGCCAGCCTTAAAGGGCCAGCCTTAAAGGGCCAGCCTTAGAGGGCCAGCCTTAGAGGGCCAGCCTTAGAGGGCCAGCTTAAAGAGCCAGCCTTAGAGGGCCAGCCTTAGAGGGCCAGCCTTAAGGGGCCATCCGTAAAGGGCCAGCCTTAGAGGGCCAGCCTTAGAGGGCCAGCTTAAAGGGCCAGCTTAAAGGGCCAGCTTAAAGGGCCAGCCTTAGAGGGCCAGCCTTAAAGGGCCAGCCTTAAAGGGCCAGCCTTAGAGGGCCAGCCTTAGAGGGCCAGCCTTAGAGGGCCAGCTTAAAGAGCCAGCCTTAGAGGGCCAGCCTTAGAGGGCCAGCCTTAAGGGGCCATCCGTAAAGGGCCAGCCTTAGAGGGCCAGCCTTAGAGGGCCAGCTTAAAGGGCCAGCTTAAAGGGCCAGCCTTAAAGCTGTAGCCTTAAAGGGCCAGCCTTAGAGGGCCAGCCTTACAGGGCCCGCTTAAAGGGCCAGCCTTACAGGGCCCGCTTAAAGGGCCAGCTTAAAGGGCCAGCCTTAGAGGGCCAGCCTTAAAGGGCCAGCCTTAGAGGGCCAGCCTTAAAGGGCCAGACTTAGAGGGCCAGCCTTACAGGGCCAGCTTAAAGGGCCAGCTTAAAGGGCCAGCCTTAAAGGGCCATCCTGAAAGGGCCAGCCTTAAAGGGCCAGCCTTAAAGGGCCAGCCTTAAAGGGCCAGCCTTGAAGGGCCAGCCTTAGAGGGCCAGCCTTACAGGGCCAGTCTTAGAGGGCCAGCATTAGAGGGCCAGCCTTAGAGGGCCAGCCTTAGAGGGCCAGCTTTAGAGGGCCAGCCTTAAAGGGCCAGCCTTAAAGGGCCATCCTGAAAGGGCCATCCTGAAAGGGCCAGCCTTAGAGGGCCAGCCTTACATGGCCGACCTTAGAGGGCCAGCCTTAGAGGGCCAGCCTTAGAGGGCCAGCCTTAGAGGCCCAGCCTTAGAGGGCCAGCCTTAAAGGGCCAGCCTTAGAGGGCCAGCCTTAGAAGGCCAGCCTTAGAAGGCCAGCGAGGGTCAGCCTTAAAGGGTTAGCTTAAAGTGCCAGCCTTAAAGGGCCAGTCTTAGGGGGCCAGCGAGGGTCAGCCTTAAAGGGTTAGCTTAAAGTGCCAGTCTTAGAGGGCCAGCCTTAGAGGGCAGCCTTAAAGGGTCAGCTTAGAGGGCCAGACTTGGAGGGCCAGCTTTAGAGGGCCGGCTTAAAAGGCCAGCCTTAATGCGCCAGCTTTAGAGGGCCAGTGTAACCCATGTCTTCCCACCAGCCTAATCATGAGCAGCCATATGACTTGGTCAGCTGACGGTAGGTCCCCTCCTGATTGGCTGTCTGTGCTGCAAGGAAGCAGTAAAAGGCCAGCAGGTGCAGGTCATCAGTGGCTCCTGCTGTGGTTGGTCAACAAGCTGCATGCTCACAACCCTCTTTGATATCCATACCTACAGAAAACAACTTTGCGGTAAGCCTTTCCATTTCACCGGCCATGTCTGTGGCCGCTACATCTGAATGGATATATTATGTATATATATTATATATTATTATCTGTGTGTATATATATATTTCAACTGCTAAACTCATTGCTCGACAGTAAAGTGGGATGAATGCCACAAGTGAACTTTTACTGTCATTATGAAGGATGGCCATCTTGAATTGGATGTATAAGTGTTGGATTATTTACCGGTACATTTTGTAAAGTGGACTGACATGTTAATACCTGTTTCTGGCATTAAAGGGCCAGACTTGAAGGGCCGCCTTAAAGCTCTAGCCTTAAAGGGTCAGCTTAAAGGGCCAGCCTTAGAGGGCCAGCCTTAAAGGGCCAGCCTTAGAGGGCCAGCCTTACAGGGCCATCTTAAAGGGCCAGCTTAAAGGGCTAGCCTTAGAGGGCCAGCCTTAAAGGGCCAGCTTAAAGGGCCAGCCTTAGCGGCCCAGCCTTAGAGGGCCAGCCTTAGAGGGCCAGCTGAAAGGGCCAGCCTTAGAGGGCCAGCCTTAGAGGGCCAGCCTTACGGGGCCATCCTTAGAGGGCCAGCCTTAGAGGGCCAGCCTTAGAGGGCCAGCTTAAAGGGCCAGCTTAAAGGGCCAGCCTTAAAGCTGTAGCCTTAAAGGGCCAGCCTTAGAGGGCCAGCCTTACAGGGCCCGCTTAAAGGGCCAGCCTTACAGGGCCCGCTTAAAGGGCCAGCTTAAAGGGCCAGCTTGAAGGGCCAGCTTAAAGGGCCAGCCTTAGAGGGCCAGCCTTAAAGGGCCAGCCTTACATGGCCGACCTTAGAGGGCCAGCCTTAGAGGGCCAGCCTTAGAGGGCCAGCCTTAGAGGGCCAGCCTTAGAGGGCCAGCTTAAATGGCCAGCCTTAGAGGGCCAGCCTTAGAGGGCCAGCCTTAGAGGGCCAGCCTTAAGGGGCCATCCTTAAAGGGCCAGCCTTAGAGGGCCAGCTTAAAGGGCCAGCTTAAAGGACCAGCCTTAAAGCTGTAGCCTTAAAGGGCCAGCCTTAGAGGGCCAGCCTTACAGGGCCCGCTTAAAGGGCCAGCCTTACAGGGCCCGCTTAAAGGGCCAGCTTAAAGGGCCAGCCTTAGAGGGCCAGCCTTTAAGGGCCAGCCTTAAAGGCCAGCCTTAAAGGGCCAGCCTTAAAGGCCAGCCTTAAAGGGCCAGCCTTAGAGGGCCAGCCTTACAGGGCCAGCTTAAAGGGCCAGCTTAAAGGGCCAGCCTTAGAGGGCCAGCCTTAAAGGGCCAGCCTTAAAGGGCCAGCCTTAGAGGGCCAGCCTTAGAGGGCCAGCCTTAGAGGGCCAGCTTAAAGAGCCAGCCTTAGAGGGCCAGCCTTAGAGGGCCAGCCTTAAGGGGCCATCCGTAAAGGGCCAGCCTTAGAGGGCCAGCCTTAGAGGGCCAGCTTAAAGGGCCAGCTTAAAGGGCCAGCTTAAAGGGCCAGCCTTAGAGGGCCAGCCTTAAAGGGCCAGCCTTAAAGGGCCAGCCTTAGAGGGCCAGCCTTAGAGGGCCAGCCTTAGAGGGCCAGCTTAAAGAGCCAGCCTTAGAGGGCCAGCCTTAGAGGGCCAGCCTTAAGGGGCCATCCGTAAAGGGCCAGCCTTAGAGGGCCAGCCTTAGAGGGCCAGCTTAAAGGGCCAGCTTAAAGGGCCAGCCTTAAAGCTGTAGCCTTAAAGGGCCAGCCTTAGAGGGCCAGCCTTACAGGGCCCGCTTAAAGGGCCAGCCTTACAGGGCCCGCTTAAAGGGCCAGCTTAAAGGGCCAGCCTTAGAGGGCCAGCCTTAAAGGGCCAGCCTTAGAGGGCCAGCCTTAAAGGGCCAGACTTAGAGGGCCAGCCTTACAGGGCCAGCTTAAAGGGCCAGCTTAAAGGGCCAGCCTTAAAGGGCCATCCTGAAAGGGCCAGCCTTAAAGGGCCAGCCTTAAAGGGCCAGCCTTAAAGGGCCAGCCTTGAAGGGCCAGCCTTAGAGGGCCAGCCTTACAGGGCCAGCTTAAAGGGCCGACCTTAGAGGGCCAGCCTTAAAGGGCCAGCTTAAAGGGCCAGCTTAAAGGGCCAGCCTTAGAGGGCCAGCCTTAGAGGGCCAGCCTTACAGGGCCCGCTTAAAGGGCCAGCCTTAAAGGGCCAGCCTTAGAGGGCCAGCCTTAAAGGGCCAGCTTAAAGGGCCAGCCTTAGAGGGCCAGCCTTAGAGGGCCAGCCTTTGAGGGCCAGCCTTAGAGGGCAAGCCTTAAGGGGCCAGCTTAAAGGGCCAGCTTAAAGGGCCAGCCTTAGAGGGCCAGCCTTAGAGGGCCAGCATTAGAGGGCCAGCCTTAGAGGGCCAGCCTTAGAGGGCCAGCTTTAGAGGGCCAGCCTTAAAGGGCCAGCCTTAAAGGGCCATCCTGAAAGGGCCATCCTGAAAGGGCCAGCCTTAGAGGGCCAGCCTTACATGGCCGACCTTAGAGGGCCAGCCTTAGAGGGCCAGCCTTAGAGGGCCAGCCTTAGAGGCCCAGCCTTAGAGGGCCAGCCTTAAAGGGCCAGCCTTAGAGGGCCAGCCTTAGAAGGCCAGCCTTAGAAGGCCAGCGAGGGTCAGCCTTAAAGGGTTAGCTTAAAGTGCCAGCCTTAAAGGGCCAGTCTTAGGGGGCCAGCGAGGGTCAGCCTTAAAGGGTTAGCTTAAAGTGCCAGTCTTAGAGGGCCAGCCTTAGAGGGCAGCCTTAAAGGGTCAGCTTAGAGGGCCAGACTTGGAGGGCCAGCTTTAGAGGGCCGGCTTAAAAGGCCAGCCTTAATGCGCCAGCTTTAGAGGGCCAGTGTAACCCATGTCTTCCCACCAGCCTAATCATGAGCAGCCATATGACTTGGTCAGCTGACGGTAGGTCCCCTCCTGATTGGCTGTCTGTGCTGCAAGGAAGCAGTAAAAGGCCAGCAGGTGCAGGTCATTAGTGGCTCCTGCTGTGGTTGGTCAACAAGCTGCATGCTCACAACCCTCTTTGATATCCATACCTACAGAAAACAACTTTGCGGTAAGCCTTTCCATTTCACCGGCCATGTCTGTGGCCGCTACATCTGAATGGATATATTATGTATATATATTATATATTATTATCTGTGTGTATATATATATTTCAACTGCTAAACTCATTGCTCGACAGTAAAGTGGGATGAATGCCACAAGTGAACTTTTACTGTCATTATGAAGGATGGCCATCTTGAATTGGATGTATAAGTGTTGGATTATTTACCGGTACATTTTGTAAAGTGGACTGACATGTTAATACCTGTTTCTGGCATTAAAGGGCCAGCCTTGAAGGGCCGCCTTAAAGCTCTAGCCTTAAAGGGTCAGCTTAAAGGGCCAGCCTTAGAGGGCCAGCCTTAAAGGGCCAGCCTTAGAGGGCCAGCCTTACAGGGCCATCTTAAAGGGCCAGCTTATAGGGCTAGCCTTAGAGGGCCAGCCTTAAAGGGCCAGCTTAAAGGGCCAGCCTTAGCGGCCCAGCCTTAGAGGGCCAGCCTTAGAGGGCCAGCTGAAAGGGCCAGCCTTAGAGGGCCAGCCTTAGAGGGCCAGCCTTACGGGGCCATCCTTAGAGGGCCAGCCTTAGAGGGCCAGCCTTAGAGGGCCAGCTTAAAGGGCCAGCTTAAAGGGCCAGCCTTAAAGCTGTAGCCTTAAAGGGCCAGCCTTAGAGGGCCAGCCTTACAGGGCCCGCTTAAAGGGCCAGCCTTACAGGGCCCGCTTAAAGGGCCAGCTTAAAGGGCCAGCTTGAAGGGCCAGCTTAAAGGGCCAGCCTTAGAGGGCCAGCCTTAAAGGGCCAGCCTTACATGGCCGACCTTAGAGGGCCAGCCTTAGAGGGCCAGCCTTAGAGGGCCAGCCTTAGAGGGCCAGCCTTAGAGGGCCAGCTTAAAGGGCCAGCCTTAGAGGGCCAGCCTTAGAGGGCCAGCCTTAGAGGGCCAGCCTTAGAGGGCCAGCCTTAAGGGGCCATCCTTAAAGGGCCAGCCTTAGAGGGCCAGCTTAAAGGGCCAGCTTAAAGGACCAGCCTTAAAGCTGTAGCCTTAAAGGGCCAGCCTTAGAGGGCCAGCCTTACAGGGCCCGCTTAAAGGGCCAGCCTTACAGGGCCCGCTTAAAGGGCCAGCTTAAAGGGCCAGCCTTAGAGGGCCAGCCTTTAAGGGCCAGCCTTAAAGGCCAGCCTTAAAGGGCCAGCCTTAGAGGGCCAGCCTTACAGGGCCAGCTTAAAGGGCCAGCTTAAAGGGCCAGCCTTAGAGGGCCAGCCTTAAAGGGCCAGCCTTAAAGGGCCAGCCTTAAAGGGCCAGCCTTAGAGGGCCAGCCTTAGAGGGCCAGCTTAAAGAGCCAGCCTTAGAGGGCCAGCCTTAGAGGGCCAGCCTTAAGGGGCCATCCGTAAAGGGCCAGCCTTAGAGGGCCAGCCTTAGAGGGCCAGCTTAAAGGGCCAGCCTTAAAGCTGTAGCCTTAAAGGGCCAGCCTTAGAGGGCCAGCCTTACAGGGCCAGCCTTACAGGGCCCGCTTAAAGGGCCAGCCTTACAGGGCCCGCTTAAAGGGCCAGCTTAAAGGGCCAGCCTTAAAGGGCCAGCCTTAGAGGGCCAGCCTTAAAGGGCCAGACTTAGAGGGCCAGCCTTACAGGGCCAGCTTAAAGGGCCAGCTTAAAGGGCCAGCCTTAAAGGGCCATCCTGAAAGGGCCAGCCTTAAAGGGCCAGCCTTAAAGGGCCAGCCTTGAAGGGCCAGCCTTAGAGGGCCAGCCTTACAGGGCCAGCTTAAAGGGCCGACCTTAGAGGGCCAGCCTTAAAGGGCCAGCTTAAAGGGCCAGCTTAAAGGGCCAGCCTTAGAGGGCCAGCCTTAGAGGGCCAGCCTTACAGGGCCCGCTTAAAGGGCCAGCCTTAAAGGGCCAGCCTTAGAGGGCCAGCCTTAAAGGGCCAGCTTAAAGGGCCAGCCTTAGAGGGCCAGCCTTAGAGGGCCAGCCTTTGAGGGCCAGCCTTAGAGGGCCAGCCTTAGAGGGCCAGCCTTAGAGGGCCAGCTTTAGAGGGCCAGCCTTAAAGGGCCAGCCTTAAAGGGCCATCCTGAAAGGGCCATCCTGAAAGGGCCAGCCTTAGAGGGCCAGCCTTACATGGCCGACCTTAGAGGGCCAGCCTTAGAGGGCCAGCCTTAGAGGGCCAGCCTTAGAGGCCCAGCCTTAGAGGGCCAGCCTTAAAGGGCCAGCCTTAGAGGGCCAGCCTTAGAAGGCCAGCCTTAGAAGGCCAGCGAGGGTCAGCCTTAAAGGGTTAGCTTAAAGTGCCAGCCTTAAAGGGCCAGTCTTAGGGGGCCAGCGAGGGTCAGCCTTAAAGGGTTAGCTTAAAGTGCCAGTCTTAGAGGGCCAGCCTTAGAGGGCAGCCTTAAAGGGTCAGCTTAGAGGGCCAGACTTGGAGGGCCATCTTTAGAGGGCCGGCTTAAAAGGCCAGCCTTAATGCGCCAGCTTTAGAGGGCCAGTGTAACCCATGTCTTCCCACCAGCCTAATCATGAGCAGCCATATGACTTGGTCAGCTGACGGAAGGTCCCCTCCTGATTGGCTGTCTGTGCTGCAAGGAAGCAGTAAAAGGCCAGCAGGTGCAGGTCATCAGTGGCTCCTGCTGTGGTTGGTCAACAAGCTGCATGCTCACAACCCTCTTTGATATCCATACCTACAGAAAACAACTTTGCGGTAAGCCTTTCCATTTCACCGGCCATGTCTGTGGCCGCTACATCTGAATGGATATATTATGTATATATATTATATATTATTATCTGTGTGTATATATATATATTTCAACTGCTAAACTCATTGCTCGACAGTAAAGTGGGATGAATGCCACAAGTGAACTTTTACTGTCATTATGAAGGATGGCCATCTTGAATTGGATGTATAAGTGTTGGATTATTTACCGGTACATTTTGTAAAGTGGACTGACATGTTAATACCTGTTTCTGGCATTAAAGGGCCAGCCTTGAAGGGCCGCCTTAAAGCTCTAGCCTTAAAGGGTCAGCTTAAAGGGCCAGCCTTAGAGGGCCAGCCTTAAAGGGCCAGCCTTAGAGGGCCAGCCTTACAGGGCCATCTTAAAGGGCCAGCTTATAGGGCTAGCCTTAGAGGGCCAGCCTTAAAGGGCCAGCTTAAAGGGCCAGCCTTAGCGGCCCAGCCTTAGAGGGCCAGCCTTAGAGGGCCAGCTGAAAGGGCCAGCCTTAGAGGGCCAGCCTTAGAGGGCCAGCCTTACGGGGCCATCCTTAGAGGGCCAGCCTTAGAGGGCCAGCCTTAGAGGGCCAGCTTAAAGGGCCAGCTTAATGGGCCAGCCTTAAAGCTGTAGCCTTAAAGGGCCAGCCTTAGAGGGCCAGCCTTACAGGGCCCGCTTAAAGGGCCAGCCTTACAGGGCCCGCTTAAAGGGCCAGCTTAAAGGGCCAGCCTTAGAGGGCCAGCCTTAAAGGGCCAGCCTTAGAAGGCCAGCCTTAAAGGGCCAGACTTAGAGGGCCAGCCTTACAGGGCCAGCTTAAAGGGCCAGCTTAAAGGGCTAGCCTTAGAGGGCCAGCCTTAAAGGGCCAGCTTAAAGGGCCAGCCTTAGCGGCCCAGCCTTAGAGGGCCAGCCTTAGAGGGCCAGCTGAAAGGGCCAGCCTTAGAGGGCCAGCCTTAGAGGGCCAGCCTTAGAGGGCCAGCCTTACGGGGCCATCCTTAGAGGGCCAGCCTTAGAGGGCCAGCCTTAGAGGGCCAGCTTAAAGGGCCAGCTTAAAGGGCCAGCCTTAAAGCTGTAGCCTTAAAGGGCCAGCCTTAGAGGGCCAGCCTTACAGGGCCCGCTTAAAGGGCCAGCCTTACAGGGCCCGCTTAAAGGGCCAGCTTAAAGGGCCAGCTTGAAGGGCCAGCTTAAAGGGCCAGCCTTAGAGGGCCAGCCTTAAAGGGCCAGCCTTACATGGCCGACCTTAGAGGGCCAGCCTTAGAGGGCCAGCCTTAGAGGGCCAGCCTTAAGGGGCCATCCGTAAAGGGCCAGCCTTAGAGGGCCAGCCTTAGAGGGCCAGCCTTAAAGGGCCAGCCTTACATGGCCGACCTTAGAGGGCCAGCCTTAGAGGGCCAGCCTTAGAGGGCCAGCCTTAGAGGGCCAGCCTTAGAGGGCCAGCTTAAAGGGCCAGCCTTAGAGGGCCAGCCTTAGAGGGCCAGCCTTAGAGGGCCAGCCTTAGAGGGCCAGCCTTAAGGGGCCATCCTTAAAGGGCCAGCCTTAGAGGGCCAGCTTAAAGGGCCAGCTTAAAGGACCAGCCTTAAAGCTGTAGCCTTAAAGGGCCAGCCTTAGAGGGCCAGCCTTACAGGGCCCGCTTAAAGGGCCAGCCTTACAGGGCCCGCTTAAAGGGCCAGCTTAAAGGGCCAGCCTTAGAGGGCCAGCCTTTAAGGGCCAGCCTTAAAGGCCAGCCTTAAAGGGCCAGCCTTAGAGGGCCAGCCTTACAGGGCCAGCTTAAAGGGCCAGCTTAAAGGGCCAGCCTTAGAGGGCCAGCCTTAAAGGGCCAGCCTTAAAGGGCCAGCCTTAAAGGGCCAGCCTTAGAGGGCCAGCCTTAGAGGGCCAGCTTAAAGAGCCAGCCTTAGAGGGCCAGCCTTAGAGGGCCAGCCTTAAGGGGCCATCCGTAAAGGGCCAGCCTTAGAGGGCCAGCCTTAGAGGGCCAGCTTAAAGGGCCAGCCTTAAAGCTGTAGCCTTAAAGGGCCAGCCTTAGAGGGCCAGCCTTACAGGGCCAGCCTTACAGGGCCCGCTTAAAGGGCCAGCCTTACAGGGCCCGCTTAAAGGGCCAGCTTAAAGGGCCAGCCTTAAAGGGCCAGCCTTAGAGGGCCAGCCTTAAAGGGCCAGACTTAGAGGGCCAGCCTTACAGGGCCAGCTTAAAGGGCCAGCTTAAAGGGCCAGCCTTAAAGGGCCATCCTGAAAGGGCCAGCCTTAAAGGGCCAGCCTTAAAGGGCCAGCCTTGAAGGGCCAGCCTTAGAGGGCCAGCCTTACAGGGCCAGCTTAAAGGGCCGACCTTAGAGGGCCAGCCTTAAAGGGCCAGCTTAAAGGGCCAGCTTAAAGGGCCAGCCTTAGAGGGCCAGCCTTAGAGGGCCAGCCTTACAGGGCCCGCTTAAAGGGCCAGCCTTAAAGGGCCAGCCTTAGAGGGCCAGCCTTAAAGGGCCAGCTTAAAGGGCCAGCCTTAGAGGGCCAGCCTTAGAGGGCCAGCCTTTGAGGGCCAGCCTTAGAGGGCCAGCCTTAGAGGGCCAGCCTTAGAGGGCCAGCTTTAGAGGGCCAGCCTTAAAGGGCCAGCCTTAAAGGGCCATCCTGAAAGGGCCATCCTGAAAGGGCCAGCCTTAGAGGGCCAGCCTTACATGGCCGACCTTAGAGGGCCAGCCTTAGAGGGCCAGCCTTAGAGGGCCAGCCTTAGAGGCCCAGCCTTAGAGGGCCAGCCTTAAAGGGCCAGCCTTAGAGGGCCAGCCTTAGAAGGCCAGCCTTAGAAGGCCAGCGAGGGTCAGCCTTAAAGGGTTAGCTTAAAGTGCCAGCCTTAAAGGGCCAGTCTTAGGGGGCCAGCGAGGGTCAGCCTTAAAGGGTTAGCTTAAAGTGCCAGTCTTAGAGGGCCAGCCTTAGAGGGCAGCCTTAAAGGGTCAGCTTAGAGGGCCAGACTTGGAGGGCCATCTTTAGAGGGCCGGCTTAAAAGGCCAGCCTTAATGCGCCAGCTTTAGAGGGCCAGTGTAACCCATGTCTTCCCACCAGCCTAATCATGAGCAGCCATATGACTTGGTCAGCTGACGGAAGGTCCCCTCCTGATTGGCTGTCTGTGCTGCAAGGAAGCAGTAAAAGGCCAGCAGGTGCAGGTCATCAGTGGCTCCTGCTGTGGTTGGTCAACAAGCTGCATGCTCACAACCCTCTTTGATATCCATACCTACAGAAAACAACTTTGCGGTAAGCCTTTCCATTTCACCGGCCATGTCTGTGGCCGCTACATCTGAATGGATATATTATGTATATATATTATATATTATTATCTGTGTGTATATATATATATTTCAACTGCTAAACTCATTGCTCGACAGTAAAGTGGGATGAATGCCACAAGTGAACTTTTACTGTCATTATGAAGGATGGCCATCTTGAATTGGATGTATAAGTGTTGGATTATTTACCGGTACATTTTGTAAAGTGGACTGACATGTTAATACCTGTTTCTGGCATTAAAGGGCCAGCCTTGAAGGGCCGCCTTAAAGCTCTAGCCTTAAAGGGTCAGCTTAAAGGGCCAGCCTTAGAGGGCCAGCCTTAAAGGGCCAGCCTTAGAGGGCCAGCCTTACAGGGCCATCTTAAAGGGCCAGCTTATAGGGCTAGCCTTAGAGGGCCAGCCTTAAAGGGCCAGCTTAAAGGGCCAGCCTTAGCGGCCCAGCCTTAGAGGGCCAGCCTTAGAGGGCCAGCTGAAAGGGCCAGCCTTAGAGGGCCAGCCTTAGAGGGCCAGCCTTACGGGGCCATCCTTAGAGGGCCAGCCTTAGAGGGCCAGCCTTAGAGGGCCAGCTTAAAGGGCCAGCTTAATGGGCCAGCCTTAAAGCTGTAGCCTTAAAGGGCCAGCCTTAGAGGGCCAGCCTTACAGGGCCCGCTTAAAGGGCCAGCCTTACAGGGCCCGCTTAAAGGGCCAGCTTAAAGGGCCAGCCTTAGAGGGCCAGCCTTAAAGGGCCAGCCTTAGAAGGCCAGCCTTAAAGGGCCAGACTTAGAGGGCCAGCCTTACAGGGCCAGCTTAAAGGGCCAGCTTAAAGGGCTAGCCTTAGAGGGCCAGCCTTAAAGGGCCAGCTTAAAGGGCCAGCCTTAGCGGCCCAGCCTTAGAGGGCCAGCCTTAGAGGGCCAGCTGAAAGGGCCAGCCTTAGAGGGCCAGCCTTAGAGGGCCAGCCTTAGAGGGCCAGCCTTACGGGGCCATCCTTAGAGGGCCAGCCTTAGAGGGCCAGCCTTAGAGGGCCAGCTTAAAGGGCCAGCTTAAAGGGCCAGCCTTAAAGCTGTAGCCTTAAAGGGCCAGCCTTAGAGGGCCAGCCTTACAGGGCCCGCTTAAAGGGCCAGCCTTACAGGGCCCGCTTAAAGGGCCAGCTTAAAGGGCCAGCTTGAAGGGCCAGCTTAAAGGGCCAGCCTTAGAGGGCCAGCCTTAAAGGGCCAGCCTTACATGGCCGACCTTAGAGGGCCAGCCTTAGAGGGCCAGCCTTAGAGGGCCAGCCTTAAGGGGCCATCCGTAAAGGGCCAGCCTTAGAGGGCCAGCCTTAGAGGGCCAGCTTAAAGGGCCAGCTTAAAGGGCCAGCCTTAAAGCTGTAGCCTTAAAGGGCCAGCCTTAGAGGGCCAGCCTTACAGGGCCCGCTTAAAGGGCCAGCCTTACAGGGCCCGCTTAAAGGGCCAGCTTAAAGGGCCAGCCTTAGAGGGCCAGCCTTAAAGGGCCAGCCTTAGAGGGCCAGCCTTAAAGGGCCAGACTTAGAGGGCCAGCCTTACAGGGCCAGCTTAAAGGGCCAGCTTAAAGGGCCAGCCTTAAAGGGCCATCCTGAAAGGGCCAGCCTTAAAGGGCCAGCCTTAAAGGGCCAGCCTTAAAGGGCCAGCCTTGAAGGGCCAGCCTTAGAGGGCCAGCCTTACAGGGCCAGCTTAAAGGGCCGACCTTAGAGGGCCAGCCTTAAAGGGCCAGCTTAAAGGGCCAGCTTAAAGGGCCAGCCTTAGAGGGCCAGCCTTAGAGGGCCAGCCTTACAGGGCCCGCTTAAAGGGCCAGCCTTAAAGGGCCAGCCTTAGAGGGCCAGCCTTAAAGGGCCAGCTTAAAGGGCCAGCCTTAGAGGGCCAGCCTTAGAGGGCCAGCCTTTGAGGGCCAGCCTTAGAGGGCAAGCCTTAAGGGGCCAGCTTAAAGGGCCAGCTTAAAGGGCCAGCCTTAGAGGGCCAGCCTTAGAGGGCCAGCATTAGAGGGCCAGCCTTAGAGGGCCAGCCTTAGAGGGCCAGCTTTAGAGGGCCAGCCTTAAAGGGCCAGCCTTAAAGGGCCATCCTGAAAGGGCCATCCTGAAAGGGCCAGCCTTAGAGGGCCAGCCTTACATGGCCGACCTTAGAGGGCCAGCCTTAGAGGGCCAGCCTTAGAGGGCCAGCCTTAGAGGCCCAGCCTTAGAGGGCCAGCCTTAAAGGGCCAGCCTTAGAGGGCCAGCCTTAGAAGGCCAGCCTTAGAAGGCCAGCGAGGGTCAGCCTTAAAGGGTTAGCTTAAAGTGCCAGCCTTAAAGGGCCAGTCTTAGGGGGCCAGCGAGGGTCAGCCTTAAAGGGTTAGCTTAAAGTGCCAGTCTTAGAGGGCCAGCCTTAGAGGGCAGCCTTAAAGGGTCAGCTTAGAGGGCCAGACTTGGAGGGCCAGCTTTAGAGGGCCGGCTTAAAAGGCCAGCCTTAATGCGCCAGCTTTAGAGGGCCAGTGTAACCCATGACTTCCCACCAGCCTAATCATGAGCAGCCATATGACTTGGTCAGCTGACGGTAGGTCCCCTCCTGATTGGCTGTCTGTGCTGCAAGGAAGCAGTAAAAGGCCAGCAGGTGCAGGTCATCAGTGGCTCCTGCTGTGGTTGGTCAACAAGCTGCATGCTCACAACCCTCTTTGATATCCATACCTACAGAAAACAACTTTGCGGTAAGCCTTTCCATTTCACCGGCCATGTCTGTGGCCGCTACATCTGAATGGATATATTATGTATATATATTATATATTATTATCTGTGTGTATATATATATTTCAACTGCTAAACTCATTGCTCGACAGTAAAGTGGGATGAATGCCACAAGTGAACTTTTACTGTCATTATGAAGGATGGCCATCTTGAATTGGATGTATAAGTGTTGGATTATTTACCGGTACATTTTGTAAAGTGGACTGACATGTTAATACCTGTTTCTGGCATTAAAGGGCCAGCCTTGAAGGGCCGCCTTAAAGCTCTAGCCTTAAAGGGTCAGCTTAAAGGGCCAGCCTTAGAGGGCCAGCCTTAAAGGGCCAGCCTTAGAGGGCCAGCCTTACAGGGCCATCTTAAAGGGCCAGCTTAAAGGGCTAGCCTTAGAGGGCCAGCCTTAAAGGGCCAGCTTAAAGGGCCAGCCTTAGCGGCCCAGCCTTAGAGGGCCAGCCTTAGAGGGCCAGCTGAAAGGGCCAGCCTTAGAGGGCCAGCCTTAGAGGGCCAGCCTTAGAGGGCCAGCCTTACGGGGCCATCCTTAGAGGGCCAGCCTTAGAGGGCCAGCCTTAGAGGGCCAGCTTAAAGGGCCAGCTTAAAGGGCCAGCCTTAAAGCTGTAGCCTTAAAGGGCCAGCCTTAGAGGGCCAGCCTTACAGGGCCCGCTTAAAGGGCCAGCCTTACAGGGCCCGCTTAAAGGGCCAGCTTAAAGGGCCAGCTTGAAGGGCCAGCTTAAAGGGCCAGCCTTAGAGGGCCAGCCTTAAAGGGCCAGCCTTACATGGCCGACCTTAGAGGGCCAGCCTTAGAGGGCCAGCCTTAGAGGGCCAGCCTTAGAGGGCCAGCCTTAGAGGGCCAGCTTAAATGGCCAGCCTTAGAGGGCCAGCCTTAGAGGGCCAGCCTTAGAGGGCCAGCCTTAAGGGGCCATCCTTAAAGGGCCAGCCTTAGAGGGCCAGCTTAAAGGGCCAGCTTAAAGGACCAGCCTTAAAGCTGTAGCCTTAAAGGGCCAGCCTTAGAGGGCCAGCCTTACAGGGCCCGCTTAAAGGGCCAGCCTTACAGGGCCCGCTTAAAGGGCCAGCTTAAAGGGCCAGCCTTAGAGGGCCAGCCTTTAAGGGCCAGCCTTAAAGGCCAGCCTTAAAGGGCCAGCCTTAGAGGGCCAGCCTTACAGGGCCAGCTTAAAGGGCCAGCTTAAAGGGCCAGCCTTAGAGGGCCAGCCTTAAAGGGCCAGCCTTAAAGGGCCAGCCTTAGAGGGCCAGCCTTAGAGGGCCAGCCTTAGAGGGCCAGCTTAAAGAGCCAGCCTTAGAGGGCCAGCCTTAGAGGGCCAGCCTTAAGGGGCCATCCGTAAAGGGCCAGCCTTAGAGGGCCAGCCTTAGAGGGCCAGCTTAAAGGGCCAGCTTAAAGGGCCAGCCTTAAAGCTGTAGCCTTAAAGGGCCAGCCTTAGAGGGCCAGCCTTACAGGGCCAGCCTTACAGGGCCCGCTTAAAGGGCCAGCCTTACAGGGCCCGCTTAAAGGGCCAGCTTAAAGGGCCAGCCTTAAAGGGCCAGCCTTAGAGGGCCAGCCTTAAAGGGCCAGACTTAGAGGGCCAGCCTTACAGGGCCAGCTTAAAGGGCCAGCTTAAAGGGCCAGCCTTAAAGGGCCATCCTGAAAGGGCCAGCCTTAAAGGGCCAGCCTTAAAGGGCCAGCCTTGAAGGGCCAGCCTTAGAGGGCCAGCCTTACAGGGCCAGCTTAAAGGGCCGACCTTAGAGGGCCAGCCTTAAAGGGCCAGCTTAAAGGGCCAGCTTAAAGGGCCAGCCTTAGAGGGCCAGCCTTAGAGGGCCAGCCTTACAGGGCCCGCTTAAAGGGCCAGCCTTAAAGGGCCAGCCTTAGAGGGCCAGCCTTAAAGGGCCAGCTTAAAGGGCCAGCCTTAGAGGGCCAGCCTTAGAGGGCCAGCCTTTGAGGGCCAGCCTTTGAGGGCCAGCCTTAGAGGGCAAGCCTTAAGGGGCCAGCTTAAAGGGCCAGCTTAAAGGGCCAGCCTTAGAGGGCCAGTCTTAGAGGGCCAGTCTTAGAGGGCCAGCATTAGAGGGCCAGCCTTAGAGGGCCAGCCTTAGAGGGCCAGCTTTAGAGGGCCAGCCTTAAAGGGCCAGCCTTAAAGGGCCATCCTGAAAGGGCCATCCTGAAAGGGCCAGCCTTAGAGGGCCAGCCTTACATGGCCGACCTTAGAGGGCCAGCCTTAGAGGGCCAGCCTTAGAGGGCCAGCCTTAGAGGCCCAGCCTTAGAGGGCCAGCCTTAAAGGGCCAGCCTTAGAGGGCCAGCCTTAGAAGGCCAGCCTTAGAAGGCCAGCGAGGGTCAGCCTTAAAGGGTTAGCTTAAAGTGCCAGCCTTAAAGGGCCAGTCTTAGGGGGCCAGCGAGGGTCAGCCTTAAAGGGTTAGCTTAAAGTGCCAGTCTTAGAGGGCCAGCCTTAGAGGGCAGCCTTAAAGGGTCAGCTTAGAGGGCCAGACTTGGAGGGCCAGCTTTAGAGGGCCGGCTTAAAAGGCCAGCCTTAATGCGCCAGCTTTAGAGGGCCAGTGTAACCCATGTCTTCCCACCAGCCTAATCATGAGCAGCCATATGACTTGGTCAGCTGACGGTAGGTCCCCTCCTGATTGGCTGTCTGTGCTGCAAGGAAGCAGTAAAAGGCCAGCAGGTGCAGGTCATCAGTGGCTCCTGCTGTGGTTGGTCAACAAGCTGCATGCTCACAACCCTCTTTGATATCCATACCTACAGAAAACAACTTTGCGGTAAGCCTTTCCATTTCACCGGCCATGTCTGTGGCCGCTACATCTGAATGGATATATTATGTATATATATTATATATTATTATCTGTGTGTATATATATATTTCAACTGCTAAACTCATTGCTCGACAGTAAAGTGGGATGAATGCCACAAGTGAACTTTTACTGTCATTATGAAGGATGGCCATCTTGAATTGGATGTATAAGTGTTGGATTATTTACCGGTACATTTTGTAAAGTGGACTGACATGTTAATACCTGTTTCTGGCATTAAAGGGCCAGCCTTGAAGGGCCGCCTTAAAGCTCTAGCCTTAAAGGGTCAGCTTAAAGGGCCAGCCTTAGAGGGCCAGCCTTAAAGGGCCAGCCTTAGAGGGCCAGCCTTACAGGGCCATCTTAAAGGGCAAGCTTAAAGGGCTAGCCTTAGAGGGCCAGCCTTAAAGGGCCAGCTTAAAGGGCCAGCCTTAGCGGCCCAGCCTTAGAGGGCCAGCCTTAGAGGGCCAGCTGAAAGGGCCAGCCTTAGAGGGCCAGCCTTAGAGGGCCAGCCTTAGAGGGCCAGCCTTAAGGGGCCATCCTTAGAGGGCCAGCCTTAGAGGGCCAGCCTTAGAGGGCCAGCTTAAAGGGCCAGCTTAAAGGGCCAGCCTTAAAGCTGTAGCCTTAAAGGGCCAGCCTTAGAGGGCCAGCCTTACAGGGCCCGCTTAAAGGGCCAGCCTTACAGGGCCCGCTTAAAGGGCCAGCTTAAAGGGCCAGCCTTAGAGGGCCAGCCTTAAAGGGCCAGCCTTAGAGGGCCAGCCTTAAAGGGCCAGACTTAGAGGGCCAGCCTTACAGGGCCAGCTTAAAGGGCCAGCTTAAAGGGCCAGCCTTAAAGGGCCAGCCTTAAAGGGCCAACCATGAAAGGGCCAGCCTTAAAGGGCCAGCCTTAAAGGGCCAGCCTTGAAGGGCCAGCCTTAGAGGGCCAGCCTTAGAGGGCCAGCCTTAGAGGGCCAGCCTTAGAGGGCCAGCCTTACAGGGCCAGCTTAAAGGGCCGACCTTAGAGGGCCGACCTTAGAGGGCCAGCCTTAAAGGGCCAGCTTAAAGGGCCATCTTAAAGGGCCAGCTTAAAGGGCCAGCCTTAGAGGGCCAGCCTTAGAGGGCCCGCTTAAAGGGCCAGCCTTAAAGGGCCAGCCTTAAAGGGCCATCCTGAAAGGGCCATCCTGAAAGGGCCAGCCTTAGAGGGCCAGCCTTAGAGGGCCAGCTTAAAGGGCCAGCCTTTGAGGGCCAGCCTTTGAGGGCCAGCCTTAAGGGGCCAGCTTAAAGGGCCAGCTTAAAGGGCCAGCCTTAGAGGGCCAGCCTTAGAGGGCCAGTCTTAGAGGGCCAGCATTAGAGGGCCAGCCTTAGAGGGCCAGCCTTAGAGGGCCAGCTTTAGAGGGCCAGCCTTAAAGGGCCAGCCTTAAAGGGCCATCCTGAAAGGGCCATCCTGAAAGGGCCAGCCTTAGAGGGCCAGCCTTACATGGCCGACCTTAGAGGGCCAGCCTTAGAGGGCCAGCCTTAGAGGGCCAGCCTTAGAGGGCCAGCCTTAGAGGCCCAGCCTTAGAGGGCCAGCCTTAAAGGGCCAGCCTTAGAGGGCCAGCCTTAGAAGGCCAGCCTTAGAAGGCCAGCGAGGGTCAGCCTTAAAGGGTTAGCTTAAAGTGCCAGCCTTAAAGGGCCAGTCTTAGGGGGCCAGCGAGGGTCAGCCTTAAAGGGTTAGCTTAAAGTGCCAGTCTTAGAGGGCCAGCCTTAGAGGGCAGCCTTAAAGGGTCAGCTTAGAGGGCCAGACTTGGAGGGCCAGCTTTAGAGGGCCGGCTTAAAAGGCCAGCCTTAATGCGCCAGCTTTAGAGGGCCAGTGTAACCCATGTCTTCCCACCAGCCTAATCATGAGCAGCCATATGACTTGGTCAGCTGACGGTAGGTCCCCTCCTGATTGGCTGTCTGTGCTGCAAGGAAGCAGTAAAAGGCCAGCAGGTGCAGGTCATCAGTGGCTCCTGCTGTGGTTGGTCAACAAGCTGCATGCTCACAACCCTCTTTGATATCCATACCTACAGAAAACAACTTTGCGGTAAGCCTTTCCATTTCACCGGCCATGTCTGTGGCCGCTACATCTGAATGGATATATTATGTATATATATTATATATTATTATCTGTGTGTATATATATATTTCAACTGCTAAACTCATTGCTCGACAGTAAAGTGGGATGAATGCCACAAGTGAACTTTTACTGTCATTATGAAGGATGGCCATCTTGAATTGGATGTATAAGTGTTGGATTATTTACCGGTACATTTTGTAAAGTGGACTGACATGTTAATACCTGTTTCTGGCATTAAAGGGCCAGCCTTGAAGGGCCGCCTTAAAGCTCTAGCCTTAAAGGGTCAGCTTAAAGGGCCAGCCTTAGAGGGCCAGCCTTAAAGGGCCAGCCTTAGAGGGCCAGCCTTACAGGGCCATCTTAAAGGGCCAGCTTAAAGGGCTAGCCTTAGAGGGCCAGCCTTAAAGGGCCAGCTTAAAGGGCCAGCCTTAGCGGCCCAGCCTTAGAGGGCCAGCCTTAGAGGGCCAGCTGAAAGGGCCAGCCTTAGAGGGCCAGCCTTAGAGGGCCAGCCTTAGAGGGCCAGCCTTAAGGGGCCATCCTTAGAGGGCCAGCCTTAGAGGGCCAGCCTTAGAGGGCCAGCTTAAAGGGCCAGCTTAAAGGGCCAGCCTTAAAGCTGTAGCCTTAAAGGGCCAGCCTTAGAGGGCCAGCCTTACAGGGCCCGCTTAAAGGGCCAGCCTTACAGGGCCCGCTTAAAGGGCCAGCTTAAAGGGCCAGCTTGAAGGGCCAGCTTAAAGGGCCAGCCTTAGAGGGCCAGCCTTAAAGGGCCAGCCTTACATGGCCGACCTTAGAGGGCCAGCCTTAGAGGGCCAGCCTTAGAGGGCCAGCCTTAGAGGGCCAGCCTTAGAGGGCCAGCTTAAATGGCCAGCCTTAGAGGGCCAGCCTTAGAGGGCCAGCCTTAAAGGGCCAGCCTTAAGGGGCCATCCTTAAAGGGCCAGCCTTAGAGGGCCAGCTTAAAGGGCCAGCTTAAAGGACCAGCCTTAAAGCTGTAGCCTTAAAGGGCCAGCCTTAGAGGGCCAGCCTTACAGGGCCCGCTTAAAGGGCCAGCCTTACAGGGCCCGCTTAAAGGGCCAGCTTAAAGGGCCAGCCTTAGAGGGCCAGCCTTTAAGGGCCAGCCTTAAAGGCCAGCCTTAAAGGGCCAGCCTTAGAGGGCCAGCCTTACAGGGCCAGCTTAAAGGGCCAGCTTAAAGGGCCAGCCTTAGAGGGCCAGCCTTAAAGGGCCAGCCTTAAAGGGCCAGCCTTAGAGGGCCAGCCTTAGAGGGCCAGCCTTAGAGGGCCAGCTTAAAGAGCCAGCCTTAGAGGGCCAGCCTTAGAGGGCCAGCCTTAAGGGGCCATCCGTAAAGGGCCAGCCTTAGAGGGCCAGCCTTAGAGGGCCAGCTTAAAGGGCCAGCTTAAAGGGCCAGCCTTAAAGCTGTAGCCTTAAAGGGCCAGCCTTAGAGGGCCAGCCTTACAGGGCCCGCTTAAAGGGCCAGCCTTACAGGGCCCGCTTAAAGGGCCAGCTTAAAGGGCCAGCCTTAGAGGGCCAGCCTTAAAGGGCCAGCCTTAGAGGGCCAGCCTTAAAGGGCCAGACTTAGAGGGCCAGCCTTACAGGGCCAGCTTAAAGGGCCAGCTTAAAGGGCCAGCCTTAAAGGGCCATCCTGAAAGGGCCAGCCTTAAAGGGCCAGCCTTAAAGGGCCAGCCTTAAAGGGCCAGCCTTAAAGGGCCAGCCTTGAAGGGCCAGCCTTAGAGGGCCAGCCTTACAGGGCCAGCTTAAAGGGCCGACCTTAGAGGGCCAGCCTTAAAGGGCCAGCTTAAAGGGCCAGCTTAAAGGGCCAGCCTTAGAGGGCCAGCCTTAGAGGGCCAGCCTTACAGGGCCCGCTTAAAGGGCCAGCCTTAAAGGGCCAGCCTTAAAGGGCCATCCTGAAAGGGCCAGCCTTAGAGGGCCAGCCTTAAAGGGCCAGCTTAAAGTGCCAGCCTTAGAGGGCCAGCCTTAGAGGGCCAGCCTTTGAGGGCCAGCCTTAGAGGGCAAGCCTTAAGGGGCCAGTTTAAAGGGCCAGCTTAAAGGGCCAGCCTTAGAGGGCCAGCCTTAGAGGGCCAGTCTTAGAGGGCAAGCATTAGAGGGCCAGCCTTAGAGGGCCAGCCTTAGAGGGCCAGCTTTAGAGGGCCAGCCTTAAAGGGCCAGCCTTAAAGGGCCATCCTGAAAGGGCCATCCTGAAAGGGCCAGCCTTAGAGGGCCAGCCTTACATGGCCGACCTTAGAGGGCCAGCCTTAGAGGGCCAGCCTTAGAGGCCCAGCCTTAAAGGGCCAGCCTTAGAGGGCCAGCCTTAGAAGGCCAGCCTTAGAAGGCCAGCGAGGGTCAGCCTTAAAGGGTTAGCTTAAAGTGCCAGCCTTAAAGGGCCAGTCTTAGAGGGCCAGCGAGGGTCAGCCTTAAAGGGTTAGCTTAAAGTGCCAGCCTTAAAGGGCCAGTCTTAGAGGGCCAGCCTTAAAGGGCCAGCCTTAGAGGGCCAGCCTTACAGGGCCATCTTAAAGGGCAAGCTTAAAGGGCTAGCCTTAGAGGGCCAGCCTTAAAGGGCCAGCTTAAAGGGCCAGCCTTAGCGGCCCAGCCTTAGAGGGCCAGCCTTAGAGGGCCAGCTGAAAGGGCCAGCCTTAGAGGGCCAGCCTTAGAGGGCCAGCCTTAGAGGGCCAGCCTTAAGGGGCCATCCTTAGAGGGCCAGCCTTAGAGGGCCAGCCTTAGAGGGCCAGCTTAAAGGGCCAGCTTAAAGGGCCAGCCTTAAAGCTGTAGCCTTAAAGGGCCAGCCTTAGAGGGCCAGCCTTACAGGGCCCGCTTAAAGGGCCAGCTTAAAGGGCCAGCTTGAAGGGCCAGCTTAAAGGGCCAGCCTTAGAGGGCCAGCCTTAAAGGGCCAGCCTTACATGGCCGACCTTAGAGGGCCAGCCTTAGAGGGCCAGCCTTAGAGGGCCAGCCTTAGAGGGCCAGCTTAAAGGGCCAGCCTTAGAGGGCCAGCCTTAGAGGGCCAGCCTTAGAGGGCCAGCCTTAGAGGGCCAGCCTTAAGGGGCCATCCTTAAAGGGCCAGCCTTAGAGGGCCAGCTTAAAGGGCCAGCTTAAAGGACCAGCCTTAAAGCTGTAGCCTTAAAGGGCCAGCCTTAGAGGGCCAGCCTTACAGGGCCCGCTTAAAGGGCCAGCCTTACAGGGCCCGCTTAAAGGGCCAGCTTAAAGGGCCAGCTTGAAGGGCCAGCTTAAAGGGCCAGCCTTAGAGGGCCAGCCTTAAAGGGCCAGCCTTACATGGCCGACCTTAGAGGGCCAGCCTTAGAGGGCCAGCCTTAGAGGGCCAGCCTTAGAGGGCCAGCCTTAGAGGGCCAGCTTAAAGGGCCAGCCTTAGAGGGCCAGCCTTAGAGGGCCAGCCTTAGAGGGCCAGCCTTAAGGGGCCATCCTTAAAGGGCCAGCCTTAGAGGGCCAGCTTAAAGGGCCAGCTTAAAGGACCAGCCTTAAAGCTGTAGCCTTATAGGGCCAGCCTTAGAGGGCCAGTCTTACAGGGCCCGCCTTAGAGGGCCAGCCTTAAAGGGCCAGCCTTAGAGGGCCAGCCTTACAGGGCCAGCTTAAAGGGCCAGCTTAAAGGGCCAGCCTTAGAGGGCCAGCCTTAAAGGGCCAGCCTTAGAGGGCCAGCCTTAGAGGGCCAGCTTAAAGGGCCAGCTTAAAGGGCCAGCCTTAGAGGGCCAGCCTTAGAGGGCCAGCTTAAAGGGCCAGCTTAAAGGGCCAGCCTTAGAGGGCCAGCCTTAGAGGGCCAGCCTTAGAGGGCCAGCCTTAAAGGGCCAGCCTTAGAGGGCCAGCCTTACAGGGCCAGCTTAAAGGGCCAGCTTAAAGGGCCAGCCTTAGAGGGCCAGCCTTAAAGGGCCAGCCTTAGAGGGCCAGCCTTAGAGGGCCAGCTTAAAGAGCCAGCCTTAGAGGGCCAGCCTTAGAGGGCCAGCCTTAAGGGGCCATCCGTAAAGGGCCAGCCTTAGAGGGCCAGCCTTAGAGGGCCAGCTTAAAGGGCCAGCTTAAAGGGCCAGCCTTAAAGCTGTAGCCTTAAAGGGCCAGCCTTAGAGGGCCAGCCTTAGAGGGCCAGTCTTAGAGGGCCAGCATTAGAGGGCCAGCCTTAGAGGGCCAGCCTTAGAGGGCCAGCTTTAGAGGGCCAGCCTTAAAGGGCCAGCCTTAAAGGGCCATCCTGAAAGGGCCATCCTGAAAGGGCCAGCCTTAGAGGGCCAGCCTTACATGGCCGACCTTAGAGGGCCAGCCTTAGAGGGCCAGCCTTAGAGGGCCAGCCTTAGAGGGCCAGCCTTAGAGGCCCAGCCTTAGAGGGCCAGCCTTAAAGGGCCAGCCTTAGAGGGCCAGCCTTAGAAGGCCAGCCTTAGAAGGCCAGCGAGGGTCAGCCTTAAAGGGTTAGCTTAAAGTGCCAGCCTTAAAGGGCCAGTCTTAGGGGGCCAGCGAGGGTCAGCCTTAAAGGGTTAGCTTAAAGTGCCAGTCTTAGAGGGCCAGCCTTAGAGGGCAGCCTTAAAGGGTCAGCTTAGAGGGCCAGACTTGGAGGGCCAGCTTTAGAGGGCCGGCTTAAAAGGCCAGCCTTAATGCGCCAGCTTTAGAGGGCCAGTGTAACCCATGTCTTCCCACCAGCCTAATCATGAGCAGCCATATGACTTGGTCAGCTGACGGTAGGTCCCCTCCTGATTGGCTGTCTGTGCTGCAAGGAAGCAGTAAAAGGCCAGCAGGTGCAGGTCATCAGTGGCTCCTGCTGTGGTTGGTCAACAAGCTGCATGCTCACAACCCTCTTTGATATCCATACCTACAGAAAACAACTTTGCGGTAAGCCTTTCCATTTCACCGGCCATGTCTGTGGCCGCTACATCTGAATGGATATATTATGTATATATATTATATATTATTATCTGTGTGTATATATATATTTCAACTGCTAAACTCATTGCTCGACAGTAAAGTGGGATGAATGCCACAAGTGAACTTTTACTGTCATTATGAAGGATGGCCATCTTGAATTGGATGTATAAGTGTTGGATTATTTACCGGTACATTTTGTAAAGTGGACTGACATGTTAATACCTGTTTCTGGCATTAAAGGGCCAGCCTTGAAGGGCCGCCTTAAAGCTCTAGCCTTAAAGGGTCAGCTTAAAGGGCCAGCCTTAGAGGGCCAGCCTTAAAGGGCCAGCCTTAGAGGGCCAGCCTTACAGGGCCATCTTAAAGGGCCAGCTTAAAGGGCTAGCCTTAGAGGGCCAGCCTTAAAGGGCCAGCTTAAAGGGCCAGCTTAAAGGGCCAGCCTTAGCGGCCCAGCCTTAGAGGGCCAGCCTTAGAGGGCCAGCTGAAAGGGCCAGCCTTAGAGGGCCAGCCTTAGAGGGCCAGCCTTAGAGGGCCAGCCTTACGGGGCCATCCTTAGAGGGCCAGCCTTAGAGGGCCAGCCTTAGAGGGCCAGCTTAAAGGGCCAGCTTAAAGGGCCAGCCTTAAAGCTGTAGCCTTAAAGGGCCAGCCTTAGAGGGCCAGCCTTACAGGGCCCGCTTAAAGGGCCAGCCTTACAGGGCCCGCTTAAAGGGCCAGTTTAAAGGGCCAGCTTGAAGGGCCAGCTTAAAGGGCCAGCCTTAGAGGGCCAGCCTTAAAGGGCCAGCCTTACATGGCCGACCTTAGAGGGCCAGCCTTAGAGGGCCAGCCTTAGAGGGCCAGCCTTAGAGGGCCAGCCTTAGAGGGCCAGCCTTCGAGGGCCAGCTTAAAGGGCCAGCCTTAGAGGGCCAGCCTTAAAGGGCCAGCCTTAGAGGGCCAGCCTTAGAGGGCCAGCCTTAGAGGGCCAGCCTTAGAGGGCCAGCCTTAGAGGGCCAGCTTAAAGGGCCAGCCTTAGAGGGCCAGCCTTAGAGGGCCAGCCTTAGAGGGCCAGCCTTAGAGGGCCAGCCTTAAGGGGCCATCCTTAAAGGGCCAGCCTTAGAGGGCCAGCTTAAAGGGCCAGCTTAAAGGACCAGCCTTAAAGCTGTAGCCTTAAAGGGCCAGCCTTAAAGGGCCAGCCTTAGAGGGCCAGCCTTACAGGGCCCGCTTAAAGGGCCAGCCTTACAGGGCCCGCTTAAAGGGCCAGCTTAAAGGGCCAGCCTTAGAGGGCCAGCCTTTAAGGGCCAGCCTTAAAGGCCAGCCTTAAAGGGCCAGCCTTAGAGGGCCAGCCTTACAGGGCCAGCTTAAAGGGCCAGCTTAAAGGGCCAGCCTTAGAGGGCCAGCCTTAAAGGGCCAGCCTTAAAGGGCCAGCCTTAGAGGGCCAGCCTTAGAGGGCCAGCCTTAGAGGGCCAGCTTAAAGAGCCAGCCTTAGAGGGCCAGCCTTAGAGGGCCAGCCTTAAGGGGCCATCCGTAAAGGGCCAGCCTTAGAGGGCCAGCCTTAGAGGGCCAGCTTAAAGGGCCAGCTTAAAGGGCCAGCCTTAAAGCTGTAGCCTTAAAGGGCCAGCCTTAGAGGGCCAGCCTTACAGGGCCCGCTTAAAGGGCCAGCCTTACAGGGCCCGCTTAAAGGGCCAGCTTAAAGGGCCAGCCTTAGAGGGCCAGCCTTAAAGGGCCAGCCTTAGAGGGCCAGCCTTAAAGGGCCAGCGTTAGAGGGCCAGCCTTACAGGGCCAGCTTAAAGGGCCAGCTTAAAGGGCCAGCCTTAAAGGGCCATCCTGAAAGGGCCAGCCTTAAAGGGCCATCCTGAAAGGGCCAGCCTTAAAGGGCCAGCCTTGAAGGGCCAGCCTTAGAGGGCCAGCCTTACAGGGCCAGCTTAAAGGGCCGACCTTAGAGGGCCAGCCTTAAAGGGCCAGCTTAAAGGGCCAGCTTAAAGGGCCAGCCTTAGAGGGCCAGCCTTAGAGGGCCAGCCTTACAGGGCCCGCTTAAAGGGCCAGCCTTAAAGGGCCAGCCTTAGAGGGCCAGCCTTAAAGGGCCAGCCTTTGAGGGCCAGCCTTAGAGGGCCAGCCTTTGAGGGCCAGCCTTAGAGGGCAAGCCTTAAGGGGCCAGCTTAAAGGGCCAGCTTAAAGGGCCAGCCTTAGAGGGCCAGCCTTAGAGGGCCAGTCTTAGAGGGCCAGCATTAGAGGGCCAGCCTTAGAGGGCCAGCCTTAGAGGGCCAGCTTTAGAGGGCCAGCCTTAAAGGGCCAGCCTTAAAGGGCCATCCTGAAAGGGCCATCCTGAAAGGGCCAGCCTTAGAGGGCCAGCCTTACATGGCCGACCTTAGAGGGCCAGCCTTAGAGGGCCAGCCTTAGAGGGCCAGCCTTAGAGGCCCAGCCTTAGAGGCCCAGCCTTAAAGGGCCAGCCTTAGAGGGCCAGCCTTAGAAGGCCAGCCTTAGAAGGCCAGCGAGGGTCAGCCTTAAAGGGTTAGCTTAAAGTGCCAGCCTTACAGGGCCATCTTAAAGGGCCAGCTTAAAGGGCTAGCCTTAGAGGGCCAGCCTTAAAGGGCCAGCTTAAAGGGCCAGCCTTAGCGGCCCAGCCTTAGAGGGCCAGCCTTAGAGGGCCAGCTGAAAGGGCCAGCCTTAGAGGGCCAGCCTTAGAGGGCCAGCCTTAGAGGGCCAGCCTTAGAGGGCCAGCCTTAAGGGGCCATCCTTAGAGGGCCAGCCTTAGAGGGCCAGCCTTAGAGGGCCAGCTTAAAGGGCCAGCCTTAAAGCTGTAGCCTTAAAGGGCCAGCCTTAGAGGGCCAGCCTTACAGGGCCCGCTTAAAGGGCCAGCCTTACAGGGCCCGCTTAAAGGACCAGCTTAAAGGGCCAGCTTGAAGGGCCAGCTTAAAGGGCCAGCCTTAGAGGGCCAGCCTTAAAGGGCCAGCCTTACATGGCCGACCTTAGAGGGCCAGCTTTAGAGGGCCAGCCTTAGAGGGCCAGCCTTAGAGGGCCAGCTTAAAGGGCCAGCCTTAGAGGGCCAGCCTTAGAGGGCCAGCCTTAGAGGGCCAGCCTTAAGGGGCCATCCTTAAAGGGCCAGCCTTAGAGGGCCAGCTTAAAGGGCCAGCTTAAAGGACCAGCCTTAAAGCTGTAGCCTTAAAGGGCCAGCCTTAGAGGGCCAGCCTTACAGGGCCCGCCTTAGAGGGCCAGCCTTAAAGGGCCAGCCTTAGAGGGCCAGCCTTACAGGGCCAGCTTAAAGGGCCAGCTTAAAGGGCCAGCCTTAGAGGGCCAGCCTTAAAGGGCCAGCCTTAGAGGGCCAGCCTTAGAGGGCCAGCTTAAAGGGCCAGCTTAAAGGGCCAGCCTTAGAGGGCCAGCCTTAGAGGGCCAGCTTAAAGGGCCAGCTTAAAGGGCCAGCCTTAGAGGGCCAGCCTTAGAGGGCCAGCCTTAGAGGGCCAGCCTTAAAGGGCCAGCCTTAGAGGGCCAGCCTTACAGGGCCAGCTTAAAGGGCCAGCTTAAAGGGCCAGCCTTAGAGGGCCAGCCTTAGAGGGCCAGCTTAAAGAGCCAGCCTTAGAGGGCCAGCCTTAGAGGGCCAGCCTTAAGGGGCCATCCGTAAAGGGCCAGCCTTAGAGGGCCAGCCTTAGAGGGCCAGCTTAAAGGGCCAGCTTAAAGGGCCAGCCTTAAAGCTGTAGCCTTAAAGGGCCAGCCTTAGAGGGCCAGCCTTACAGGGCCCGCTTAAAGGGCCAGCCTTACAGGGCCCGCTTAAAGGGCCAGCTTAAAGGGCCAGCCTTAGAGGGCCAGCCTTAGAGGGCCAGCCTTAAAGGGCCAGCCTTAGAGGGCCAGCCTTAAAGGGCCAGACTTAGAGGGCCAGCCTTACAGGGCCAGCTTAAAGGGCCAGCTTAAAGGGCCAGCCTTAAAGGGCCAGCCTTAAAGGGCCATCCTGAAAGGGCCAGCCTTAAAGGGCCAGCCTTAAAGGGCCAGCCTTGAAGGGCCAGCCTTAGAGGGCCAGCCTTAGAGGGCCAGCCTTACAGGGCCAGCTTAAAGGGCCGACCTTAGAGGGCCAGCCTTAAAGGGCCAGCTTAAAGGGCCATCTTAAAGGGCCAGCTTAAAGGGCCAGCCTTACAGGGCCCGCTTAAAGGGCCAGCTTAAAGGGCCAGCTTGAAGGGCCAGCTTAAAGGGCCAGCCTTAGAGGGCCAGCCTTAAAGGGCCAGCCTTACATGGCCGACCTTAGAGGGCCAGCCTTAGAGGGCCAGCCTTAGAGGGCCAGCCTTAGAGGGCCAGCTTAAAGGGCCAGCCTTAGAGGGCCAGCCTTAGAGGGCCAGCCTTAGAGGGCCAGCCTTAGAGGGCCAGCCTTAAGGGGCCATCCTTAAAGGGCCAGCCTTAGAGGGCCAGCTTAAAGGACCAGCCTTAAAGCTGTAGCCTTAAAGGGCCAGCCTTAGAGGGCCAGCCTTACAGGGCCCGCTTAAAGGGCCAGCCTTACAGGGCCAGCCTTAGAGGGCCAGCCTTAGAGGGCCAGCCTTAGAGGGCCAGCCTTAAGGGGCCATCCTTAAAGGGCCAGCCTTAGAGGGCCAGCTTAAAGGGCCAGCTTAAAGGACCAGCCTTAAAGCTGTAGCCTTAAAGGGCCAGCCTTAGAGGGCCAGCCTTACAGGGCCCGCTTAAAGGGCCAGCCTTACAGGGCCCGCTTAAAGGGCCAGCTTAAAGGGCCAGCCTAAAGGGCCAGCCTTAGAGGGCCAGCCTTTAAGGGCCAGCCTTAAAGGCCAGCCTTAAAGGGCCAGCCTTAGAGGGCCAGCCTTACAGGGCCAGCTTAAAGGGCCAGCTTAAAGGGCCAGCCTTAGAGGGCCAGCCTTAGAGGGCCAGCTTAAAGGGCCAGCTTAAAGGGCCAGCCTTAAAGCTGTAGCCTTAAAGGGCCAGCCTTAGAGGGCCAGCCTTACAGGGCCCGCTTAAAGGGCCAGCCTTACAGGGCCCGCTTAAAGGGCCAGCTTAAAGGGCCAGCTTGAAGGGCCAGCTTAAAGGGCCAGCCTTAGAGGGCCAGCCTTAAAGGGCCAGCCTTACATGGCCGACCTTAGAGGGCCAGCCTTAGAGGGCCAGCCTTAGAGGGCCAGCCTTAGAGGGCCAGCTTAAAGGGCCAGCCTTAGAGGGCCAGCCTTAGAGGGCCAGCCTTAGAGGGCCAGCCTTAGAGGGCCAGCCTTAAGGGGCCATCCTTAAAGGGCCAGCCTTAGAGGGCCAGCTTAAAGGACCAGCCTTAAAGCTGTAGCCTTAAAGGGCCAGCCTTAGAGGGCCAGCCTTACAGGGCCCGCTTAAAGGGCCAGCCTTACAGGGCCAGCCTTAGAGGGCCAGCCTTAGAGGGCCAGCCTTAGAGGGCCAGCCTTAAGGGGCCATCCTTAAAGGGCCAGCCTTAGAGGGCCAGCTTAAAGGGCCAGCTTAAAGGACCAGCCTTAAAGCTGTAGCCTTAAAGGGCCAGCCTTAGAGGGCCAGCCTTACAGGGCCCGCTTAAAGGGCCAGCCTTACAGGGCCCGCTTAAAGGGCCAGCTTAAAGGGCCAGCCTAAAGGGCCAGCCTTAGAGGGCCAGCCTTTAAGGGCCAGCCTTAAAGGCCAGCCTTAAAGGGCCAGCCTTAGAGGGCCAGCCTTACAGGGCCAGCTTAAAGGGCCAGCTTAAAGGGCCAGCCTTAGAGGGCCAGCCTTAAAGGGCCAGCCTTAAAGGGCCAGCCTTAGAGGGCCAGCCTTAGAGGGCCAGCCTTAGAGGGCCAGCTTAAAGAGCCAGCCTTAGAGGGCCAGCCTTAGAGGGCCAGCCTTAAGGGGCCATCCGTAAAGGGCCAGCCTTAGAAGGCCAGCCTTAGAGGGCCAGCTTAAAGGGCCAGCTTAAAGGGCCAGCCTTAAAGCTGTAGCCTTAAAGGGCCAGCCTTAGAGGGCCAGCCTTACAGGGCCCGCTTAAAGGGCCAGCCTTACAGGGCCCGCTTAAAGGGCCAGCTTAAAGGGCCAGCCTTAGAGGGCCAGCCTTAAAGGGCCAGCCTTAGAGGGCCAGCCTTAAAGGGCCAGACTTAGAGGGCCAGCCTTACAGGGCCAGCTTAAAGGGCCAGCTTAAAGGGCCAGACTTAAAGGGCCATCCTGAAAGGGCCAGCCTTAAAGGGCCAGCCTTAAAGGGCCAGCCTTAAAGGGCCAGCCTTAGAGGGCCAGCCTTACAGGGCCAGCTTAAAGGGCCGACCTTAGAGGGCCAGCCTTAAAGGGCCAGCTTAAAGGGCCAGCTTAAAGGGCCAGCCTTAGAGGGCCAGCCTTAGAGGGCCAGCCTTACAGGGCCCGCTTAAAGGGCCAGCCTTAAAGGGCCATCCTGAAAGGGCCAGCCTTAGAGGGCCAGCCTTAAAGGGCCAGCTTAAAGGGCCAGCCTTAGAGGGCCAGCCTTAGAGGGCCAGCCTTTGAGGGCCAGCCTTAGAGGGCAAGCCTTAAGGGGCCAGCTTAAAGGGCCAGCTTAAAGGGCCAGCCTTAGAGGGCCAGCCTTAGAGGGCCAGTCTTAGAGGGCCAGCATTAGAGGGCCAGCCTTAGAGGGCCAGCCTTAGAGGGCCAGCTTTAGAGGGCCAGCCTTAAAGGGCCAGCCTTAAAGGGCCATCCTGAAAGGGCCATCCTGAAAGGGCCAGCCTTAGAGGGCCAGCCTTACATGGCCGACCTTAGAGGGCCAGCCTTAGAGGGCCAGCCTTAGAGGGCCAGCCTTAGAGGCCCAGCCTTAGAGGCCCAGCCTTAAAGGGCCAGCCTTAGAGGGCCAGCCTTAGAAGGCCAGCCTTAGAGGCCCAGCCTTAGAGGCCCAGCCTTAAAGGGCCAGCCTTAGAGGGCCAGCCTTAGAAGGCCAGCCTTAGAAGGCCAGCGAGGGTCAGCCTTAAAGGGTTAGCTTAAAGTGCCAGCCTTAAAGGGCCAGTCTTAGAGGGCCAGCCTTAGAGGGCAGCCTTAAAGGGTCAGCTTAGAGGGCCAGCCTTGGAGGGCCAGCTTTAGAGGGCCGGCTTAAAAGGCCAGCCTTAATGCGCCAGCTTTAGAGGGCCAGTGTAACCCATGTCTTCCCACCAGCCTAATCATGAGCAGCCATATGACTTGGTCAGCTGACGGTAGGTCCCCTCCTGATTGGCTGTCTGTGCTGCAAGGAAGCAGTAAAAGGCCAGCAGGTGCAGGTCATCAGTGGCTCCTGCTGTGGTTGGTCAACAAGCTGCATGCTCACAACCCTCTTTGATATCCATACCTACAGAAAACAACTTTGCGGTAAGCCTTTCCATTTCACCGGCCATGTCTGTGGCCGCTACATCTGAATGGATATATTATGTATATATATTATATATTATTATCTGTGTGTATATATATATTTCAACTGCTAAACTCATTGCTCGACAGTAAAGTGGGATGAATGCCACAAGTGAACTTTTACTGTCATTATGAAGGATGGCCATCTTGAATTGGATGTATAAGTGTTGGATTATTTACCGGTACATTTTGTAAAGTGGACTGACATGTTAATACCTGTTTCTGGCATTAAAGGGCCAGCCTTGAAGGGCCGCCTTAAAGCTCTAGCCTTAAAGGGTCAGCTTAAAGGGCCAGCCTTAGAGGGCCAGCCTTAAAGGGCCAGCCTTAGAGGGCCAGCCTTACAGGGCCATCTTAAAGGGCCAGCTTAAAGGGCTAGCCTTAGAGGGCCAGCCTTAAAGGGCCAGCTTAAAGGGCCAGCCTTAGCGGCCCAGCCTTAGAGGGCCAGCCTTAGAGGGCCAGCTGAAAGGGCCAGCCTTAGAGGGCCAGCCTTAGAGGGCCAGCCTTAGAGGGCCAGCCTTAAGGGGCCATCCTTAGAGGGCCAGCCTTAGAGGGCCAGCCTTAGAGGGCCAGCTTAAAGGGCCAGCTTAAAGGGCCAGCCTTAAAGCTGTAGCCTTAAAGGGCCAGCCTTAGAGGGCCAGCCTTACAGGGCCCGCTTAAAGGGCCAGCCTTACAGGGCCCGCTTAAAGGGCCAGCTTAAAGGGCCAGCTTGAAGGGCCAGCTTAAAGGGCCAGCCTTAGAGGGCCAGCCTTAAAGGGCCAGCCTTACATGGCCGACCTTAGAGGGCCAGCCTTAGAGGGCCAGCCTTAGAGGGCCAGCCTTAGAGGGCCAGCCTTAGAGGGCCAGCTTAAAGGGCCAGCCTTAGAGGGCCAGCCTTAGAGGGCCAGCCTTAGAGGGCCAGCCTTAAGGGGCCATCCTTAAAGGGCCAGCCTTAGAGGGCCAGCTTAAAGGGCCAGCTTAAAGGACCAGCCTTAAAGCTGTAGCCTTAAAGGGCCAGCCTTAGAGGGCCAGCCTTACAGGGCCCGCTTAAAGGGCCAGCCTTACAGGGCCCGCTTAAAGGGCCAGCTTAAAGGGCCAGCTTAAAGGGCCAGCCTTAGAGGGCCAGCCTTTAAGGGCCAGCCTTAAAGGCCAGCCTTAAAGGGCCAGCCTTAGAGGGCCAGCCTTACAGGGCCAGCTTAAAGGGCCAGCTTAAAGGGCCAGCCTTAGAGGGCCAGCCTTAAAGGGCCAGCCTTAGAGGGCCAGCCTTAGAGGGCCAGCCTTAGAGGGCCAGCTTAAAGAGCCAGCCTTAGAGGGCCAGCCTTAGAGGGCCAGCCTTAAGGGGCCATCCGTAAAGGGCCAGCCTTAGAGGGCCAGCCTTAGAGGGCCAGCTTAAAGGGCCAGCTTAAAGGGCCAGCTTAAAGGGCCAGCCTTAGAGGGCCAGCCTTAGAGGGCCAGCTTAAAGGGCCAGCTTAAAGGGCCAGCCTTAGAGGGCCAGCCTTAGAGGGCCAGCCTTAGAGGGCCAGCCTTAAAGGGCCAGCCTTAGAGGGCCAGCCTTACAGGGCCAGCTTAAAGGGCCAGCTTAAAGGGCCAGCCTTAGAGGGCCAGCCTTAAAGGGCCAGCCTTAGAGGGCCAGCCTTAGAGGGCCAGCTTAAAGAGCCAGCCTTAGAGGGCCAGCCTTAGAGGGCCAGCCTTAAGGGGCCATCCGTAAAGGGCCAGCCTTAGAGGGCCAGCCTTAGAGGGCCAGCTTAAAGGGCCAGCTTAAAGGGCCAGCCTTAAAGCTGTAGCCTTAAAGGGCCAGCCTTAGAGGGCCAGCCTTACAGGGCCCGCTTAAACGGCCAGCCTTACAGGGCCCGCTTAAAGGGCCAGCTTAAAGGGCCAGCCTTAGAGGGCCAGCCTTAGAGGGCCAGCCTTAAAGGGCCAGCCTTAGAGGGCCAGCCTTAAAGGGCCAGAATTAGAGGGCCAGCCTTACAGGGCCAGCTTAAAGGGCCAGATTAAAGGGCCAGCCTTAAAGGGCCAGCCTTAAAGGGCCATCCTGAAAGGGCCAGCCTTAAAGGGCCAGCCTTAAAGGGCCAGCCTTGAAGGGCCAGCCTTAGAGGGCCAGCCTTAGAGGGCCAGCCTTACAGGGCCAGCTTAAAGGGCCGACCTTAGAGGGCCAGCCTTAAAGGGCCAGCTTAAAGGGCCATCTTAAAGGGCCAGCTTAAAGGGCCAGCCTTAGAGGGCCAGCCTTAGAGGGCCAGCCTTACAGGGCCCGCTTAAAGGGCCAGCCTTAAAGGGCCAGCCTTAAAGGGCCATCCTGAAAGGGCCAGCCTTAGAGGGCCAGCCTTAAAGGGCCAGCTTAAAGGGCCAGCCTTAGAGGGCCAGCCTTTGAGGGCCAGCCTTAGAGGGCAAGCCTTAAGGGGCCAGCTTAAAGGGCCAGCTTAAAGGGCCAGCCTTAGAGGGCCAGCCTTAGAGGGCCAGTCTTAGAGGGCCAGCATTAGAGGGCCAGCCTTAGAGGGCCAGCCTTAGAGGGCCAGCTTTAGAGGGCCAGCCTTAAAGGGCCAGCCTTAAAGGGCCATCCTGAAAGGGCCATCCTGAAAGGGCCAGCCTTAGAGGGCCAGCCTTACATGGCCGACCTTAGAGGGCCAGCCTTAGAGGGCCAGCCTTAGAGGGCCAGCCTTAGAGGGCCAGCCTTAGAGGCCCAGCCTTAGAGGGCCAGCCTTAAAGGGCCAGCCTTAGAGGGCCAGCCTTAGAAGGCCAGCCTTAGAAGGCCAGCGAGGGTCAGCCTTAAAGGGTTAGCTTAAAGTGCCAGCCTTAAAGGGCCAGTCTTAGGGGGCCAGCGAGGGTCAGCCTTAAAGGGTTAGCTTAAAGTGCCAGTCTTAGAGGGCCAGCCTTAGAGGGCAGCCTTAAAGGGTCAGCTTAGAGGGCCAGACTTGGAGGGCCAGCTTTAGAGGGCCGGCTTAAAAGGCCAGCCTTAATGCGCCAGCTTTAGAGGGCCAGTGTAACCCATGTCTTCCCACCAGCCTAATCATGAGCAGCCATATGACTTGGTCAGCTGACGGTAGGTCCCCTCCTGATTGGCTGTCTGTGCTGCAAGGAAGCAGTAAAAGGCCAGCAGGTGCAGGTCATCAGTGGCTCCTGCTGTGGTTGGTCAACAAGCTGCATGCTCACAACCCTCTTTGATATCCATACCTACAGAAAACAACTTTGCGGTAAGCCTTTCCATTTCACCGGCCATGTCTGTGGCCGCTACATCTGAATGGATATATTATGTATATATATTATATATTATTATCTGTGTGTATATATATATTTCAACTGCTAAACTCATTGCTCGACAGTAAAGTGGGATGAATGCCACAAGTGAACTTTTACTGTCATTATGAAGGATGGCCATCTTGAATTGGATGTATAAGTGTTGGATTATTTACCGGTACATTTTGTAAAGTGGACTGACATGTTAATACCTGTTTCTGGCATTAAAGGGCCAGCCTTGAAGGGCCGCCTTAAAGCTCTAGCCTTAAAGGGTCAGCTTAAAGGGCCAGCCTTAGAGGGCCAGCCTTAAAGGGCCAGCCTTAGAGGGCCAGCCTTACAGGGCCATCTTAAAGGGCCAGCTTAAAGGGCTAGCCTTAGAGGGCCAGCCTTAAAGGGCCAGCTTAAAGGGCCAGCCTTAGCGGCCCAGCCTTAGAGGGCCAGCCTTAGAGGGCCAGCTGAAAGGGCCAGCCTTAGAGGGCCAGCCTTAGAGGGCCAGCCTTAGAGGGCCAGCCTTAAGGGGCCATCCTTAGAGGGCCAGCCTTAGAGGGCCAGCCTTAGAGGGCCAGCTTAAAGGGCCAGCCTTAAAGCTGTAGCCTTAAAGGGCCAGCCTTAGAGGGCCAGCCTTACAGGGCCCGCTTAAAGGGCCAGCCTTACAGGGCCCGCTTAAAGGACCAGCTTAAAGGGCCAGCTTGAAGGGCCAGCTTAAAGGGCCAGCCTTAGAGGGCCAGCCTTAAAGGGCCAGCCTTACATGGCCGACCTTAGAGGGCCAGCTTTAGAGGGCCAGCCTTAGAGGGCCAGCCTTAGAGGGCCAGCTTAAAGGGCCAGCCTTAGAGGGCCAGCCTTAGAGGGCCAGCCTTAGAGGGCCAGCCTTAAGGGGCCATCCTTAAAGGGCCAGCCTTAGAGGGCCAGCTTAAAGGGCCAGCTTAAAGGACCAGCCTTAAAGCTGTAGCCTTAAAGGGCCAGCCTTAGAGGGCCAGCCTTACAGGGCCCGCCTTAGAGGGCCAGCCTTAAAGGGCCAGCCTTAGAGGGCCAGCCTTACAGGGCCAGCTTAAAGGGCCAGCTTAAAGGGCCAGCTTAAAGGGCCAGCCTTAGAGGGCCAGCCTTAAAGGGCCAGCCTTAGAGGGCCAGCCTTAGAGGGCCAGCTTAAAGGGCCAGCTTAAAGGGCCAGCCTTAGAGGGCCAGCCTTAGAGGGCCAGCTTAAAGGGCCAGCTTAAAGGGCCAGCCTTAGAGGGCCAGCCTTAGAGGGCCAGCCTTAGAGGGCCAGCCTTAAAGGGCCAGCCTTAGAGGGCCAGCCTTACAGGGCCAGCTTAAAGGGCCAGCTTAAAGGGCCAGCCTTAGAGGGCCAGCCTTAGAGGGCCAGCTTAAAGAGCCAGCCTTAGAGGGCCAGCCTTAGAGGGCCAGCCTTAAGGGGCCATCCGTAAAGGGCCAGCCTTAGAGGGCCAGCCTTAGAGGGCCAGCTTAAAGGGCCAGCTTAAAGGGCCAGCCTTAAAGCTGTAGCCTTAAAGGGCCAGCCTTAGAGGGCCAGCCTTACAGGGCCCGCTTAAAGGGCCAGCCTTACAGGGCCCGCTTAAAGGGCCAGCTTAAAGGGCCTGCCTTAGAGGGCCAGCCTTAGAGGGCCAGCCTTAAAGGGCCAGCCTTAGAGGGCCAGCCTTAAAGGGCCAGACTTAGACGGCCAGCCTTACAGGGCCAGCTTAAAGGGCCAGCTTAAAGGGCCAGCCTTAAAGGGCCAGCCTTAAAGGGCCATCCTGAAAGGGCCAGCCTTAAAGGGCCAGCCTTAAAGGGCCAGCCTTGAAGGGCCAGCCTTAGAGGGCCAGCCTTAGAGGGCCAGCCTTACAGGGCCAGCTTAAAGGGCCGACCTTAGAGGGCCAGCCTTAAAGGGCCAGCTTAAAGGGCCATCTTAAAGGGCCAGCTTAAAGGGCCAGCCTTAGAAGGCCAGCCTTAGAGGGCCAGCCTTACAGGGCCCGCTTAAAGGGCCAGCCTTAAAGGGCCAGCCTTAAAGGGCCATCCTGAAAGGGCCAGCCTTAGAGGGCCAGCCTTAAAGGGCCAGCTTAAAGGGCCAGCCTTAGAGGGCCAGCCTTTGAGGGCCAGCCTTAGAGGGCAAGCCTTAAGGGGCCAGCTTAAAGGGCCAGCTTAAAGGGCCAGCCTTAGAGGGCCAGCCTTAGAGGGCCAGTCTTAGAGGGCCAGCATTAGAGGGCCAGCCTTAGAGGGCCAGCCTTAGAGGGCCAGCTTTAGAGGGCCAGCCTTAAAGGGCCAGCCTTAAAGGGCCATCCTGAAAGGGCCATCCTGAAAGGGCCAGCCTTAGAGGGCCAGCCTTACATGGCCGACCTTAGAGGGCCAGCCTTAGAGGGCCAGCCTTAGAGGGCCAGCCTTAGTGGGCCAGCCTTAGAGGCCCAGCCTTAGAGGGCCAGCCTTAGTGGGCCAGCCTTAGAGGCCCAGCCTTAGAGGGCCAGCCTTAAAGGGCCAGCCTTAGCGGGCCAGCCTTAGAAGGCCAGCCTTAGAAGGCCAGCGAGGGTCAGCCTTAAAGGGTTAGCTTAAAGTGCCAGCCTTAAAGGGCCAGTCTTAGGGGGCCAGCGAGGGTCAGCCTTAAAGGGTTAGCTTAAAGTGCCAGTCTTAGAGGGCCAGCCTTAGAGGGCAGCCTTAAAGGGTCAGCTTAGAGGGCCAGCCTTAGAGGGCCAGCCTTAGAGGGCCAGCTTAAAGGGCCAGCTTAAAGGGCCAGCCTTAAAGCTGTAGCCTTAAAGGGCCAGCCTTAGAGGGCCAGCCTTACAGGGCCCGCTTAAAGGGCCAGCCTTACAGGGCCCGCTTAAAGGGCCAGCTTAAAGGGCCAGCTTGAAGGGCCAGCTTAAAGGGCCAGCCTTAGAGGGCCAGCCTTAAAGGGCCAGCCTTACATGGCCGACCTTAGAGGGCCAGCCTTAGAGGGCCAGCCTTAGAGGGCCAGCCTTAGAGGGCCAGCCTTAGAGGGCCAGCCTTAGAGGGCCAGCTTAAAGGGCCAGCCTTAGAGGGCCAGCCTTAGAGGGCCAGCCTTAGAGGGCCAGCCTTAGAGGGCCAGCCTTAAAGGGCCAGCCTTAGAGGGCCAGCTTAAAGGACCAGCCTTAAAGCTGTAGCCTTAAAGGGCCAGCCTTAGAGGGCCAGCCTTACAGGGCCCGCTTAAAGGGCCAGCCTTACAGGGCCCGTTTAAAGGGCCAGCTTAAAGGGCCAGCCTTAGAGGGCCAGCCTTTAAGGGCCAGCCTTAAAGGCCAGCCTTAAAGGGCCAGCCTTAGAGGGCCAGCCTTACAGGGCCAGCTTAAAGGGCCAGCTTAAAGGGCCAGCCTTAGAGGGCCAGCCTTAAAGGGCCAGCCTTAAAGGGCCAGCCTTAGAGGGCCAGCCTTAGAGGGCCAGCCTTAGAGGGCCAGCTTAAAGAGCCAGCCTTAGAGGGCCAGCCTTAGAGGGCCAGCCTTAAGGGGCCATCCGTAAAGGGCCAGCCTTAGAGGGCCAGCCTTAGAGGGCCAGCTTAAAGGGCCAGCTTAAAGGGCCAGCCTTAAAGCTGTAGCCTTAAAGGGCCAGCCTTAGAGGGCCAGCCCTACAGGGCCCGCTTAAAGGGCCAGCCTTACAGGGCCCGCTTAAAGGGCCAGCTTAAAGGGCCAGCCTTAGAGGGCCAGCCTTAAAGGGCCAGCCTTAGAGGGCCAGCCTTAAAGGGCCAGACTTAGAGGGCCAGCCTTACAGGGCCAGCTTAAAGGGCCAGCTTAAAGGGCCAGCCTTAAAGGGCCATCCTGAAAGGGCCAGCCTTAAAGGGCCAGCCTTAAAGGGCCAGCCTTAAAGGGCCAGCCTTGAAGGGCCAGCCTTGAAGGGCCAGCTTAAAGGGCCGACCTTAGAGGGCCAGCCTTAAAGGGCCAGCTTAAAGGGCCAGCCTTAGAGGGCCAGCCTTAGAGGGCCCGCTTAAAGGGCCAGCCTTAAAGGGCCAGCCTTAAAGGGCCATCCTGAAAGGGCCAGCCTTAGAGGGCCAGCCTTAAAGGGCCAGCTTAAAGGGCCAGCCTTAGAGGGCCAGCCTTAGAGGGCCAGCCTTTGAGGGCCAGCCTTAGAGGGCAAGCCTTAAGGGGCCAGCTTAAAGGGCCAGCTTAAAGGGCCAGCCTTAGAGGGCCAGCCTTAGAGGGCCAGCCTTAGAGGGCCAGCATTAGAGGGCCAGCCTTAGAGGGCCAGCCTTAGAGGGCCAGCTTTAGAGGGCCAGCCTTAAAGGGCCAGCCTTAAAGGGCCATCCTGAAAGGGCCATCCTGAAAGGGCCAGCCTTAGAGGGCCAGCCTTACATGGCCGACCTTAGAGGGCCAGCCTTAGAGGGCCAGCCTTAGAGGCCCAGCCTTAGAGGCCCAGCCTTAAAGGGCCAGCCTTAGAGGGCCAGCCTTAGAAGGCCAGCCTTAGAAGGCCAGCGAGGGTCAGCCTTAAAGGGTTAGCTTAAAGTGCCAGCCTTAAAGGGCCAGTCTTAGAGGGCCAGCGAGGGTCAGCCTTAAAGGGTTAGCTTAAAGTGCCAGCCTTAAAGGGCCAGTCTTAGAGGGCCAGCCTTAGAGGGCAGCCTTAAAGGGTCAGCTTAGAGGGCCAGCCTTGGAGGGCCAGCTTTAGAGGGCCGGCTTAAAAGGCCAGCCTTAATGCGCCAGCTTTAGAGGGCCAGTGTAACCCATGTCTTCCCACCAGCCTAATCATGAGCAGCCATATGACTTGGTCAGCTGACGGTAGGTCCCCTCCTGATTGGCTGTCTGTGCTGCAAGGAAGCAGTAAAAGGCCAGCAGGTGCAGGTCATCAGTGGCTCCTGCTGTGGTTGGTCAACAAGCTGCATGCTCACAACCCTCTTTGATATCCATACCTACAGAAAACAACTTTGCGGTAAGCCTTTCCATTTCACCGGCCATGTCTGTGGCCGCTACATCTGAATGGATATATTATGTATATATATTATATATTATTATCTGTGTGTATATATATATTTCAACTGCTAAACTCATTGCTCGACAGTAAAGTGGGATGAATGCCACAAGTGAACTTTTACTGTCATTATGAAGGATGGCCATCTTGAATTGAATGTATAAGTGTTGGATTATTTACCGGTACATTTTGTAAAGTGGACTGACATGTTAATACCTGTTTCTGGCATTAAAGGGCCAGCCTTGAAGGGCCGCCTTAAAGCTCTAGCCTTAAAGGGTCAGCTTAAAGGGCCAGCCTTAGAGGGCCAGCCTTAAAGGGCCAGCCTTAGAGGGCCAGCCTTACAGGGCCATCTTAAAGGGCCAGCTTAAAGGGCTAGCCTTAGAGGGCCAGCCTTAAAGGGCCAGCTTAAAGGGCCAGCCTTAGCGGCCCAGCCTTAGAGGGCCAGCCTTAGAGGGCCAGCTGAAAGGGCCAGCCTTAGAGGGCCAGCCTTAGAGGGCCAGCCTTAAGGGGCCATCCTTAGAGGGCCAGCCTTAGAGGGCCAGCCTTAGAGGGCCAGCTTAAAGGGCCAGCTTAAAGGGCCAGCCTTAAAGCTGTAGCCTTAAAGGGCCAGCCTTAGAGGGCCAGCATTAGAGGGCCAGCCTTAGAGGGCCAGCCTTAGAGGGCCAGCTTTAGAGGGCCAGCCTTAAAGGGCCAGCCTTAAAGGGCCATCCTGAAAGGGCCATCCTGAAAGGGCCAGCCTTAGAGGGCCAGCCTTACATGGCCGACCTTAGAGGGCCAGCCTTAGAGGGCCAGCCTTAGAGGCCCAGCCTTAGAGGCCCAGCCTTAAAGGGCCAGCCTTAGAGGGCCAGCCTTAGAAGGCCAGCCTTAGAAGGCCAGCGAGGGTCAGCCTTAAAGGGTTAGCTTAAAGTGCCAGCCTTAAAGGGCCAGTCTTAGAGGGCCAGCGAGGGTCAGCCTTAAAGGGTTAGCTTAAAGTGCCAGCCTTAAAGGGCCAGTCTTAGAGGGCCAGCCTTAGAGGGCAGCCTTAAAGGGTCAGCTTAGAGGGCCAGCCTTGGAGGGCCAGCTTTAGAGGGCCGGCTTAAAAGGCCAGCCTTAATGCGCCAGCTTTAGAGGGCCAGTGTAACCCATGTCTTCCCACCAGCCTAATCATGAGCAGCCATATGACTTGGTCAGCTGACGGTAGGTCCCCTCCTGATTGGCTGTCTGTGCTGCAAGGAAGCAGTAAAAGGCCAGCAGGTGCAGGTCATCAGTGGCTCCTGCTGTGGTTGGTCAACAAGCTGCATGCTCACAACCCTCTTTGATATCCATACCTACAGAAAACAACTTTGCGGTAAGCCTTTCCATTTCACCGGCCATGTCTGTGGCCGCTACATCTGAATGGATATATTATGTATATATATTATATATTATTATCTGTGTGTATATATATATTTCAACTGCTAAACTCATTGCTCGACAGTAAAGTGGGATGAATGCCACAAGTGAACTTTTACTGTCATTATGAAGGATGGCCATCTTGAATTGAATGTATAAGTGTTGGATTATTTACCGGTACATTTTGTAAAGTGGACTGACATGTTAATACCTGTTTCTGGCATTAAAGGGCCAGCCTTGAAGGGCCGCCTTAAAGCTCTAGCCTTAAAGGGTCAGCTTAAAGGGCCAGCCTTAGAGGGCCAGCCTTAAAGGGCCAGCCTTAGAGGGCCAGCCTTACAGGGCCATCTTAAAGGGCCAGCTTAAAGGGCTAGCCTTAGAGGGCCAGCCTTAAAGGGCCAGCTTAAAGGGCCAGCCTTAGCGGCCCAGCCTTAGAGGGCCAGCCTTAGAGGGCCAGCTGAAAGGGCCAGCCTTAGAGGGCCAGCCTTAGAGGGCCAGCCTTAAGGGGCCATCCTTAGAGGGCCAGCCTTAGAGGGCCAGCCTTAGAGGGCCAGCTTAAAGGGCCAGCTTAAAGGGCCAGCCTTAAAGCTGTAGCCTTAAAGGGCCAGCCTTAGAGGGCCAGCCTTACAGGGCCCGCTTAAAGGGCCAGCCTTACAGGGCCCGCTTAAAGGGCCAGCTTAAAGGGCTAGCTTGAAGGGCCAGCTTAAAGGGCCAGCCTTAGAGGGCCAGCCTTAAAGGGCCAGCCTTACATGGCCGACCTTAGAGGGCCAGCCTTAGAGGGCCAGCCTTAGAGGGCCAGCCTTAGAGGGCCAGCTTAAAGGGCCAGCCTTAGAGGGCCAGCCTTAGAGGGCCAGCCTTAGAGGGCCAGCCTTAGAGGGCCAGCCTTAAGGGGCCATCCTTAAAGGGCCAGCCTTAGAGGGCCAGCTTAAAGGACCAGCCTTAAAGCTGTAGCCTTAAAGGGCCAGCCTTAGAGGGCCAGCCTTACAGGGCCCGCTTAAAGGGCCAGCCTTACAGGGCCAGCCTTAGAGGGCCAGCCTTAGAGGGCCAGCCTTAGAGGGCCAGCCTTAGAGGGCCAGCCTTAAGGGGCCATCCTTAAAGGGCCAGCCTTAGAGGGCCAGCTTAAAGGGCCAGCTTAAAGGACCAGCCTTAAAGCTGTAGCCTTAAAGGGCCAGCCTTAGAGGGCCAGCCTTACAGGGCCCGCTTAAAGGGCCAGCCTTACAGGGCCCGCTTAAAGGGCCAGCTTAAAGGGCCAGCCTAAAGGGCCAGCCTTAGAGGGCCAGCCTTTAAGGGCCAGCCTTAAAGGCCAGCCTTAAAGGGCCAGCCTTAGAGGGCCAGCCTTACAGGGCCAGCTTAAAGGGCCAGCTTAAAGGGCCAGCCTTAGAGGGCCAGCCTTAAAGGGCCAGCCTTAAAGGGCCAGCCTTAGAGGGCCAGCCTTAGAGGGCCAGCTTAAAGAGCCAGCCTTAGAGGGCCAGCCTTAGAGGGCCAGCCTTAAGGGGCCATCCGTAAAGGGCCAGCCTTAGAGGGCCAGCCTTAGAGGGCCAGCTTAAAGGGCCAGCTTAAAGGGCCAGCCTTAAAGCTGTAGCCTTAAAGGGCCAGCCTTAGAGGGCCAGCCTTACAGGGCCCGCTTAAAGGGCCAGCCTTACAGGGCCCGCTTAAAGGGCCAGCTTAAAGGGCCAGCCTTAGAGGGCCAGCCTTAAAGGGCCAGCCTTAGAGGGCCAGCCTTAAAGGGCCAGACTTAGAGGGCCAGCCTTACAGGGCCAGCTTAAAGGGCCAGCTTAAAGGGCCAGACTTAAAGGGCCATCCTGAAAGGGCCAGACTTAAAGGGCCATCCTGAAAGGGCCAGCCTTAAAGGGCCAGCCTTAAAGGGCCAGCCTTAAAGGGCCAGCCTTAGAGGGCCAGCCTTACAGGGCCAGCTTAAAGGGCCGACCTTAGAGGGCCAGCCTTAAAGGGCCAGCTTAAAGGGCCAGCTTAAAGGGCCAGCCTTAGAGGGCCAGCCTTAGAGGGCCAGCCTTACAGGGCCCGCTTAAAGGGCCAGCCTTAAAGGGCCATCCTGAAAGGGCCAGCCTTAGAGGGCCAGCCTTAAAGGGCCAGCTTAAAGGGCCAGCCTTAGAGGGCCAGCCTTAGAGGGCCAGCCTTTGAGGGCCAGCCTTTGAGGGCCAGCCTTAGAGGGCAAGCCTTAAGGGGCCAGCTTAAAGGGCCAGCTTAAAGGGCCAGCCTTAGAGGGCCAGCCTTAGAGGGCCAGTCTTAGAGGGCCAGCATTAGAGGGCCAGCCTTAGAGGGCCAGCCTTAGAGGGCCAGCTTTAGAGGGCCAGCCTTAAAGGGCCAGCCTTAAAGGGCCATCCTGAAAGGGCCATCCTGAAAGGGCCAGCCTTAGAGGGCCAGCCTTACATGGCCGACCTTAGAGGGCCAGCCTTAGAGGGCCAGCCTTAGAGGGCCAGCCTTAGAGGCCCAGCCTTAGAGGCCCAGCCTTAAAGGGCCAGCCTTAGAGGGCCAGCCTTAGAAGGCCAGCCTTAGAGGCCCAGCCTTAGAGGCCCAGCCTTAAAGGGCCAGCCTTAGAGGGCCAGCCTTAGAAGGCCAGCCTTAGAAGGCCAGCGAGGGTCAGCCTTAAAGGGTTAGCTTAAAGTGCCAGCCTTAAAGGGCCAGTCTTAGAGGGCCAGCGAGGGTCAGCCTTAAAGGGTTAGCCTAAAGTGCCAGCCTTAAAGGGCCAGTCTTAGAGGGCCAGCCTTAGAGGGCAGCCTTAAAGGGTCAGCTTAGAGGGCCAGCCTTGGAGGGCCAGCTTTAGAGGGCCGGCTTAAAAGGCCAGCCTTAATGCGCCAGCTTTAGAGGGCCAGTGTAACCCATGTCTTCCCACCAGCCTAATCATGAGCAGCCATATGACTTGGTCAGCTGACGGTAGGTCCCCTCCTGATTGGCTGTCTGTGCTGCAAGGAAGCAGTAAAAGGCCAGCAGGTGCAGGTCATCAGTGGCTCCTGCTGTGGTTGGTCAACAAGCTGCATGCTCACAACCCTCTTTGATATCCATACCTACAGAAAACAACTTTGCGGTAAGCCTTTCCATTTCACCGGCCATGTCTGTGGCCGCTACATCTGAATGGATATATTATGTATATATATTATATATTATTATCTGTGTGTATATATATATTTCAACTGCTAAACTCATTGCTCGACAGTAAAGTGGGATGAATGCCACAAGTGAACTTTTACTGTCATTATGAAGGATGGCCATCTTGAATTGGATGTATAAGTGTTGGATTATTTACCGGTACATTTTGTAAAGTGGACTGACATGTTAATACCTGTTTCTGGCATTAAAGGGCCAGCCTTGAAGGGCCGCCTTAAAGCTCTAGCCTTAAAGGGTCAGCTTAAAGGGCCAGCCTTAGAGGGCCAGCCTTAAAGGGCCAGCCTTAGAGGGCCAGCCTTACAGGGCCATCTTAAAGGGCCAGCTTAAAGGGCTAGCCTTAGAGGGCCAGCCTTAAAGGGCCAGCTTAAAGGGCCAGCCTTAGCGGCCCAGCCTTAGAGGGCCAGCCTTAGAGGGCCAGCTGAAAGGGCCAGCCTTAGAGGGCCAGCCTTAGAGGGCCAGCCTTAGAGGGCCAGCCTTAAGGGGCCATCCTTAGAGGGCCAGCCTTAGAGGGCCAGCCTTAGAGGGCCAGCTTAAAGGGCCAGCTTAAAGGGCCAGCCTTAAAGCTGTAGCCTTAAAGGGCCAGCCTTAGAGGGCCAGCCTTACAGGGCCCGCTTAAAGGGCCAGCCTTACAGGGCCCGCTTAAAGGGCCAGCTTAAAGGGCCAGCTTGAAGGGCCAGCTTAAAGGGCCAGCCTTAGAGGGCCAGCCTTAAAGGGCCAGCCTTACATGGCCGACCTTAGAGGGCCAGCCTTAGAGGGCCAGCCTTAGAGGGCCAGCCTTAGAGGGCCAGCCTTAGAGGGCCAGCTTAAAGGGCCAGCCTTAGAGGGCCAGCCTTAGAGGGCCAGCCTTAGAGGGCCAGCCTTAAGGGGCCATCCTTAAAGGGCCAGCCTTAGAGGGCCAGCTTAAAGGGCCAGCTTAAAGGACCAGCCTTAAAGCTGTAACCTTAAAGGGCCAGCCTTAGAGGGCCAGCCTTACAGGGCCCGCTTAAAGGGCCAGCCTTACAGGGCCCGCTTAAAGGGCCAGCTTAAAGGGCCAGCTTAAAGGGCCAGCCTTAGAGGGCCAGCCTTTAAGGGCCAGCCTTAAAGGCCAGCCTTAAAGGGCCAGCCTTAGAGGGCCAGCCTTACAGGGCCAGCTTAAAGGGCCAGCTTAAAGGGCCAGCCTTAGAGGGCCAGCCTTAAAGGGCCAGCCTTAGAGGGCCAGCCTTAGAGGGCCAGCCTTAGAGGGCCAGCTTAAAGAGCCAGCCTTAGAGGGCCAGCCTTAGAGGGCCAGCCTTAAGGGGCCATCCGTAAAGGGCCAGCCTTAGAGGGCCAGCCTTAGAGGGCCAGCTTAAAGGGCCAGCTTAAAGGGCCAGCCTTAGAGGGCCAGCCTTAGAGGGCCAGCTTAAAGGGCCAGCTTAAAGGGCCAGCCTTAGAGGGCCAGCCTTAGAGGGCCAGCCTTAAAGGGCCAGCCTTAGAGGGCCAGCCTTACAGGGCCAGCTTAAAGGGCCAGCTTAAAGGGCCAGCCTTAGAGGGCCAGCCTTAAAGGGCCAGCCTTACATGGCCGACCTTAGAGGGCCAGCCTTAGAGGGCCAGCCTTAGAGGGCCAGCCTTAGAGGGCCAGCCTTAGAGGGCCAGCTTAAAGGGCCAGCCTTAGAGGGCCAGCCTTAGAGGGCCAGCCTTAGAGGGCCAGCCTTAGAGGGCCAGCCTTAAAGGGCCAGCCTTAGAGGGCCAGCTTAAAGGACCAGCCTTAAAGCTGTAGCCTTAAAGGGCCAGCCTTAGAGGGCCAGCCTTACAGGGCCCGCTTAAAGGGCCAGCCTTACAGGGCCCGCTTAAAGGGCCAGCTTAAAGGGCCAGCCTTAGAGGGCCAGCCTTTAAGGGCCAGCCTTAAAGGCCAGCCTTAAAGGGCCAGCCTTAGAGGGCCAGCCTTACAGGGCCAGCTTAAAGGGCCAGCTTAAAGGGCCAGCCTTAGAGGGCCAGCCTTAAAGGGCCAGCCTTAAAGGGCCAGCCTTAGAGGGCCAGCCTTAGAGGGCCAGCCTTAGAGGGCCAGCTTAAAGAGCCAGCCTTAGAGGGCCAGCCTTAGAGGGCCAGCCTTAAGGGGCCATCCGTAAAGGGCCAGCCTTAGAGGGCCAGCCTTAGAGGGCCAGCTTAAAGGGCCAGCTTAAAGGGCCAGCCTTAAAGCTGTAGCCTTAAAGGGCCAGCCTTAGAGGGCCAGCCCTACAGGGCCCGCTTAAAGGGCCAGCCTTACAGGGCCCGCTTAAAGGGCCAGCTTAAAGGGCCAGCCTTAGAGGGCCAGCCTTAAAGGGCCAGCCTTAGAGGGCCAGCCTTAAAGGGCCAGACTTAGAGGGCCAGCCTTACAGGGCCAGCTTAAAGGGCCAGCTTAAAGGGCCAGCCTTAAAGGGCCATCCTGAAAGGGCCAGCCTTAAAGGGCCAGCCTTAAAGGGCCAGCCTTAAAGGGCCAGCCTTGAAGGGCCAGCCTTGAAGGGCCAGCCTTAGAGGGCCAGCCTTACAGGGCCAGCTTAAAGGGCCGACCTTAGAGGGCCAGCCTTAAAGGGCCAGCTTAAAGGGCCAGCTTAAAGGGCCAGCCTTAGAGGGCCAGCCTTAGAGGGCCAGCCTTACAGGGCCCGCTTAAAGGGCCAGCCTTAAAGGGCCAGCCTTAAAGGGCCATCCTGAAAGGGCCAGCCTTAGAGGGCCAGCCTTAAAGGGCCAGCTTAAAGGGCCAGCCTTAGAGGGCCAGCCTTAGAGGGCCAGCCTTTGAGGGCCAGCCTTAGAGGGCAAGCCTTAAGGGGCCAGCTTAAAGGGCCAGCTTAAAGGGCCAGCCTTAGAGGGCCAGCCTTAGAGGGCCAGTCTTAGAGGGCCAGCATTAGAGGGCCAGCCTTAGAGGGCCAGCCTTAGAGGGCCAGCTTTAGAGGGCCAGCCTTAAAGGGCCAGCCTTAAAGGGCCATCCTGAAAGGGCCATCCTGAAAGGGCCAGCCTTAGAGGGCCAGCCTTACATGGCCGACCTTAGAGGGCCAGCCTTAGAGGGCCAGCCTTAGAGGGCCAGCCTTAGAGGCCCAGCCTTAGAGGCCCAGCCTTAAAGGGCCAGCCTTAGAGGGCCAGCCTTAGAAGGCCAGCCTTAGAAGGCCAGCGAGGGTCAGCCTTAAAGGGTTAGCTTAAAGTGCCAGCCTTAAAGGGCCAGTCTTAGAGGGCCAGCGAGGGTCAGCCTTAAAGGGTTAGCTTAAAGTGCCAGCCTTAAAGGGCCAGTCTTAGAGGGCCAGCCTTAGAGGGCAGCCTTAAAGGGTCAGCTTAGAGGGCCAGCCTTGGAGGGCCAGCTTTAGAGGGCCGGCTTAAAAGGCCAGCCTTAATGCGCCAGCTTTAGAGGGCCAGTGTAACCCATGTCTTCCCACCAGCCTAATCATGAGCAGCCATATGACTTGGTCAGCTGACGGTAGGTCCCCTCCTGATTGGCTGTCTGTGCTGCAAGGAAGCAGTAAAAGGCCAGCAGGTGCAGGTCATCAGTGGCTCCTGCTGTGGTTGGTCAACAAGCTGCATGCTCACAACCCTCTTTGATATCCATACCTACAGAAAACAACTTTGCGGTAAGCCTTTCCATTTCACCGGCCATGTCTGTGGCCGCTACATCTGAATGGATATATTATGTATATATATTATATATTATTATCTGTGTGTATATATATATTTCAACTGCTAAACTCATTGCTCGACAGTAAAGTGGGATGAATGCCACAAGTGAACTTTTACTGTCATTATGAAGGATGGCCATCTTGAATTGAATGTATAAGTGTTGGATTATTTACCGGTACATTTTGTAAAGTGGACTGACATGTTAATACCTGTTTCTGGCATTAAAGGGCCAGCCTTGAAGGGCCGCCTTAAAGCTCTAGCCTTAAAGGGTCAGCTTAAAGGGCCAGCCTTAGAGGGCCAGCCTTAAAGGGCCAGCCTTAGAGGGCCAGCCTTACAGGGCCATCTTAAAGGGCCAGCTTAAAGGGCTAGCCTTAGAGGGCCAGCCTTAAAGGGCCAGCTTAAAGGGCTAGCCTTAGCGGCCCAGCCTTAGAGGGCCAGCCTTAGAGGGCCAGCTTAAAGGGCCAGCTTAAAGGGCCAGCCTTAAAGCTGTAGCCTTAAAGGGCCAGCCTTAGAGGGCCAGCCTTACAGGGCCCGCTTAAAGGGCCAGCCTTACAGGGCCCGCTTAAAGGGCCAGCTTAAAGGGCCAGCTTGAAGGGCCAGCTTAAAGGGCCAGCCTTAGAGGGCCAGCCTTAAAGGGCCAGCCTTACATGGCCGACCTTAGAGGGCCAGCCTTAGAGGGCCAGCCTTAGAGGGCCAGCCTTAGAGGGCCAGCCTTAGAGGGCCAGCTTAAATGGCCAGCCTTAGAGGGCCAGCCTTAGAGGGCCAGCCTTAGAGGGCCAGCCTTAAGGGGCCATCCTTAAAGGGCCAGCCTTAGAGGGCCAGCTTAAAGGGCCAGCTTAAAGGACCAGCCTTAAAGCTGTAGCCTTAAAGGGCCAGCCTTAGAGGGCCAGCCTTACAGGGCCCGCTTAAAGGGCCAGCCTTACAGGGCCCGCTTAAAGGGCCAGCTTAAAGGGCCAGCCTTAGAGGGCCAGCCTTTAAGGGCCAGCCTTAAAGGCCAGCCTTAAAGGGCCAGCCTTAGAGGGCCAGCCTTACAGGGCCAGCTTAAAGGGCCAGCTTAAAGGGCCAGCCTTAGAGGGCCAGCCTTAAAGGGCCAGCCTTAAAGGGCCAGCCTTAGAGGGCCAGCCTTACAGGGCCCGCTTAAAGGGCCAGCCTTACAGGGCCCGCTTAAAGGGCCAGCTTAAAGGGCCAGCCTTAGAGGGCCAGCCTTAAAGGGCCAGCCTTAGAGGGCCAGCCTTAAAGGGCCAGACTTAGAGGGCCAGCCTTACAGGGCCAGCTTAAAGGGCCAGCTTAAAGGGCCAGCCTTAAAGGGCCATCCTGAAAGGGCCAGCCTTAAAGGGCCAGCCTTAAAGGGCCAGCCTTAAAGGGCCAGCCTTGAAGGGCCAGCCTTAGAGGGCCAGCCTTACAGGGCCAGCTTAAAGGGCCGACCTTAGAGGGCCAGCCTTAAAGGGCCAGCTTAAAGGGCCAGCTTAAAGGGCCAGCCTTAGAGGGCCAGCCTTAGAGGGCCAGCCTTACAGGGCCCGCTTAAAGGGCCAGCCTTAAAGGGCCAGCCTTAAAGGGCCATCCTGAAAGGGCCAGCCTTAGAGGGCCAGCCTTAAAGGGCCAGCTTAAAGTGCCAGCCTTAGAGGGCCAGCCTTAGAGGGCCAGCCTTAGAGGGCCAGCCTTTGAGGGCAAGCCTTAAGGGGCCAGCTTAAAGGGCCAGCTTAAAGGGCCAGCCTTAGAGGGCCAGCCTTAGAGGGCCAGCCTTAGAGGGCCAGTCTTAGAGGGCAAGCATTAGAGGGCCAGCCTTAGAGGGCCAGCCTTAGAGGGCCAGCTTTAGAGGGCCAGCCTTAAAGGGCCATCCTGAAAGGGCCATCCTGAAAGGGCCAGCCTTAGAGGGCCAGCCTTACATGGCCGACCTTAGAGGGCCAGCCTTAGAGGGCCAGCCTTAGAGGGCCAGCCTTAGAGGCCCAGCCTTAGAGGCCCAGCCTTAAAGGGCCAGCCTTAGAGGGCCAGCCTTAGAAGGCCAGCCTTAGAAGGCCAGCTAGGGTCAGCCTTAAAGGGTTAGCTTAAAGTGCCAGCCTTAAAGGGCCAGTCTTAGAGGGCCAGCGAGGGTCAGCCTTAAAGGGTTAGCTTAAAGTGCCAGCCTTAAAGGGCCAGTCTTAGAGGGCCAGCCTTAGAGGGCAGCCATAAAGGGTCAGCTTAGAGGGCCAGCCTTGGAGGGCCAGCTTTAGAGGGCCGGCTTAAAAGGCCAGCCTTAATGCGCCAGCTTTAGAGGGCCGGCTTAAAAGGCCAGCCTTAATGCGCCAGCTTTAGAGGGCCAGTGTAACCCATGTCTTCCCACCAGCCTAATCATGAGCAGCCATATGACTTGGTCAGCTGACGGTAGGTCCCCTCCTGATTGGCTGTCTGTGCTGCAAGGAAGCAGTAAAAGGCCAGCAGGTGCAGGTCATCAGTGGCTCCTGCTGTGGTTGGTCAACAAGCTGCATGCTCACAACCCTCTTTGATATCCATACCTACAGAAAACAACTTTGCGGTAAGCCTTTCCATTTCACCGGCCATGTCTGTGGCCGCTACATCTGAATGGATATATTATGTATATATATTATATATTATTATCTGTGTGTATATATATATTTCAACTGCTAAACCCATTGCTCGACAGTAAAGTGGGATGAATGCCACAAGTGAACTTTTACTGTCATTATGAAGGATGGCCATCTTGAATTGGATGTATAAATGTTGGATTATTTACCGGTACATTTTGTAAAGTGGACTGACATGTTAATACCTGTTTCTGGCATTAAAGGGCCAGCCTTGAAGGGCCGCCTTAAAGCTCTAGCCTTAAAGGGTCAGCTTAAAGGGCCAGCCTTAGAGGGCCAGCCTTAAAGGGCCAGCCTTAGAGGGCCAGCCTTACAGGGCCATCTTAAAGGGCCAGCTTAAAGGGCTAGCCTTAGAGGGCCAGCCTTAAAGGGCCAGCTTAAAGGGCCAGCCTTAGCGGCCCAGCCTTAGAGGGCCAGCCTTAGAGGGCCAGCTGAAAGGGCCAGCCTTAGAGGGCCAGCCTTAGAGGGCCAGCCTTAGAGGGCCAGCCTTAAGGGGCCATCCTTAGAGGGCCAGCCTTAGAGGGCCAGCCTTAGAGGGCCAGCTTAAAGGGCCAGCTTAAAGGGCCAGCCTTAAAGCTGTAGCCTTAAAGGGCCAGCCTTAGAGGGCCAGCCTTACAGGGCCCGCTTAAAGGGCCAGCTTAAAGGGCCAGCTTGAAGGGCCAGCTTAAAGGGCCAGCCTTAGAGGGCCAGCCTTAAAGGGCCAGCCTTACATGGCCGACCTTAGAGGGCCAGCCTTAGAGGGCCAGCCTTAGAGGGCCAGCCTTAGAGGGCCAGCTTAAAGGGCCAGCCTTAGAGGGCCAGCCTTAGAGGGCCAGCCTTAGAGGGCCAGCCTTAGAGGGCCAGCCTTAAGGGGCCATCCTTAAAGGGCCAGCCTTAGAGGGCCAGCTTAAAGGGCCAGCTTAAAGGACCAGCCTTAAAGCTGTAGCCTTAAAGGGCCAGCCTTAGAGGGCCAGCCTTACAGGGCCCGCTTAAAGGGCCAGCCTTACAGGGCCCGCTTAAAGGGGCAGCTTAAAGGGCCAGCCTTAGAGGGCCAGCCTTTAAGGGCCAGCCTTAAAGGCCAGCCTTAAAGGGCCAGCCTTAGAGGGCCAGCCTTACAGGGCCAGCTTAAAGGGCCAGCTTAAAGGGCCAGCCTTAGAGGGCCAGCCTTAAAGGGCCAGCCTTAAAGGGCCAGCCTTAGAGGGCCAGCCTTAGAGGGCCAGCCTTAGAGGGCCAGCTTAAAGAGCCAGCCTTAGAGGGCCAGCCTTAGAGGGCCAGCCTTAAGGGGCCATCCGTAAAGGGCCAGCCTTAGAGGCCCAGCCTTAGAGGGCCAGCTTAAAGGGCCAGCTTAAAGGGCCAGCCTTAAAGCTGTAGCCTTAAAGGGCCAGCCTTAGAGGGCCAGCCTTACAGGGCCCGCTTAAAGGGCCAGCTTAAAGGGCCAGCCTTAGAGGGCCAGCCTTAAAGGGCCAGCCTTAGAGGGCCAGCCTTAAAGGGCCAGACTTAGAGGGCCAGCCTTACAGGGTCAGCTTAAAGGGCCAGCTTAAAGGGCCAGCCTTAAAGGGCCATCCTGAAAGGGCCAGCCTTAAAGGGCCAGCCTTAAAGGGCCAGCCTTAAAGGGCCAGCCTTGAAGGGCCAGCCTTAGAGGGCCAGCCTTACAGGGCCAGCTTAAAGGGCCGACCTTAGAGGGCCAGCCTTAAAGGGCCAGCTTAAAGGGCCAGCTTAAAGGGCCAGCCTTAGAGGGCCAGCCTTAGAGGGCCAGCCTTACAGGGCCCGCTTAAAGGGCCAGCCTTAAAGGGCCAGCCTTAGAGGGCCAGCCTTAAAGGGCCAGCTTAAAGGGCCAGCCTTAGAGGGCCAGCCTTAGAGTGCCAGCCTTTGAGGGCCAGCCTTAGAGGGCAAGCCTTAAGGGGCCAGCTTAAAGGGCCAGCTTAAAGGGCCAGCCTTAGAGGGCCAGCCTTAGAGGGCCAGTCTTAGAGGGCCAGCATTAGAGGGCCAGCCTTAGAGGGCCAGCCTTAGAGGGCCAGCTTTAGAGGGCCAGCCTTAAAGGGCCAGCCTTAAAGGGCCATCCTGAAAGGGCCATCCTGAAAGGGCCAGCCTTAGAGGGCCAGCCTTACATGGCCGACCTTAGAGGGCCAGCCTTAGAGGGCCAGCCTTAGAGGGCCAGCCTTAAAGGGCCAGCCTTAGAGGGCCAGCCTTAGAAGGCCAGCCTTAGAAGGCCAGCGAGGGTCAGCCTTAAAGGGTTAGCTTAAAGTGCCAGCCTTAAAGGGCCAGTCTTAGGGGGCCAGCGAGGGTCAGCCTTAAAGGGTTAGCTTAAAGTGCCAGTCTTAGAGGGCCAGCCTTAGAGGGCAGCCTTAAAGGGTCAGCTTAGAGGGCCAGACTTGGAGGGCCAGCTTTAGAGGGCCGGCTTAAAAGGCCAGCCTTAATGCGCCAGCTTTAGAGGGCCAGTGTAACCCATGTCTTCCCACCAGCCTAATCATGAGCAGCCATATGACTTGGTCAGCTGACGGTAGGTCCCCTCCTGATTGGCTGTCTGTGCTGCAAGGAAGCAGTAAAAGGCCAGCAGGTGCAGGTCATCAGTGGCTCCTGCTGTGGTTGGTCAACAAGCTGCATGCTCACAACCCTCTTTGATATCCATACCTACAGAAAACAACTTTGCGGTAAGCCTTTCCATTTCACCGGCCATGTCTGTGGCCGCTACATCTGAATGGATATATTATGTATATATATTATATATTATTATCTGTGTGTATATATATATTTCAACTGCTAAACTCATTGCTCGACAGTAAAGTGGGATGAATGCCACAAGTGAACTTTTACTGTCATTATGAAGGATGGCCATCTTGAATTGGATGTATAAGTGTTGGATTATTTACCGGTACATTTTGTAAAGTGGACTGACATGTTAATACCTGTTTCTGGCATTAAAGGGCCAGCCTTGAAGGGCCGCCTTAAAGCTCTAGCCTTAAAGGGTCAGCTTAAAGGGCCAGCCTTAGAGGGCCAGCCTTAAAGGGCCAGCCTTAGAGGGCCAGCCTTACAGGGCCATCTTAAAGGGCCAGCTTAAAGGGCTAGCCTTAGAGGGCCAGCCTTAAAGGGCCAGCTTAAAGGGCCAGCCTTAGCGGCCCAGCCTTAGAGGGCCAGCCTTAGAGGGCCAGCTGAAAGGGCCAGCCTTAGAGGGCCAGCCTTAGAGGGCCAGCCTTAGAGGGCCAGCCTTAAGGGGCCATCCTTAGAGGGCCAGCCTTAGAGGGCCAGCCTTAGAGGGCCAGCTTAAAGGGCCAGCTTAAAGGGCCAGCCTTAGAGGGCCAGCCTTACAGGGCCAGCTTAAAGGGCCAGCTTAAAGGGCCAGCCTTAGAGGGCCAGCCTTAAAGGGCCAGCCTTAAAGGGCCAGCCTTAGAGGGCCAGCCTTAGAGGGCCAGCCTTAGAGGGCCAGCTTAAAGAGCCAGCCTTAGAGGGCCAGCCTTAGAGGGCCAGCCTTAAGGGGCCATCCGTAAAGGGCCAGCCTTAGAGGGCCAGCCTTAGAGGGCCAGCTTAAAGGGCCAGCTTAAAGGGCCAGCCTTAAAGCTGTAGCCTTAAAGGGCCAGCCTTAGAGGGCCAGCCTTACAGGGCCCGCTTAAAGGGCCAGCCTTACAGGGCCCGCTTAAAGGGCCAGCTTAAAGGGCCAGCCTTAGAGGGCCAGCCTTAAAGGGCCAGCCTTAGAGGGCCAGCCTTAAAGGGCCAGACTTAGAGGGCCAGCCTTACAGGGCCAGCTTAAAGGGCCAGCTTAAAGGGCCAGCCTTAAAGGGCCATCCTGAAAGGGCCAGCCTTAAAGGGCCAGCCTTAAAGGGCCAGCCTTAAAGGGCCAGCCTTGAAGGGCCAGCCTTAGAGGGCCAGCCTTACAGGGCCAGCTTAAAGGGCCGACCTTAGAGGGCCAGCCTTAAAGGGCCAGCTTAAAGGGCCAGCTTAAAGGGCCAGCCTTAGAGGGCCAGCCTTAGAGGGCCAGCCTTACAGGGCCCGCTTAAAGGGCCAGCCTTAAAGGGCCAGCCTTAGAGGGCCAGCCTTAAAGGGCCAGCTTAAAGGGCCAGCCTTAGAGGGCCAGCCTTAGAGTGCCAGCCTTTGAGGGCCAGCCTTAGAGGGCAAGCCTTAAGGGGCCAACTTAAAGGGCCAGCTTAAAGGGCCAGCCTTAGAGGGCCAGCCTTAGAGGGCCAGTCTTAGAGGGCCAGCATTAGAGGGCCAGCCTTAGAGGGCCAGCCTTAGAGGGCCAGCTTTAGAGGGCCAGCCTTAAAGGGCCAGCCTTAAAGGGCCATCCTGAAAGGGCCATCCTGAAAGGGCCAGCCTTAGAGGGCCAGCCTTACATGGCCGACCTTAGAGGGCCAGCCTTAGAGGGCCAGCCTTAGAGGGCCAGCCTTAGAGGCCCAGCCTTAGAGGGCCAGCCTTAAAGGGCCAGCCTTAGAGGGCCAGCCTTAGAAGGCCAGCCTTAGAAGGCCAGCGAGGGTCAGCCTTAAAGGGTTAGCTTAAAGTGCCAGCCTTAAAGGGCCAGTCTTAGGGGGCCAGCGAGGGTCAGCCTTAAAGGGTTAGCTTAAAGTGCCAGTCTTAGAGGGCCAGCCTTAGAGGGCAGCCTTAAAGGGTCAGCTTAGAGGGCCAGACTTGGAGGGCCAGCTTTAGAGGGCCGGCTTAAAAGGCCAGCCTTAATGCGCCAGCTTTAGAGGGCCAGTGTAACCCATGTCTTCCCACCAGCCTAATCATGAGCAGCCATATGACTTGGTCAGCTGACGGTAGGTCCCCTCCTGATTGGCTGTCTGTGCTGCAAGGAAGCAGTAAAAGGCCAGCAGGTGCAGGTCATCAGTGGCTCCTGCTGTGGTTGGTCAACAAGCTGCATGCTCACAACCCTCTTTGATATCCATACCTACAGAAAACAACTTTGCGGTAAGCCTTTCCATTTCACCGGCCATGTCTGTGGCCGCTACATCTGAATGGATATATTATGTATATATATTATATATTATTATCTGTGTGTATATATATATTTCAACTGCTAAACTCATTGCTCGACAGTAAAGTGGGATGAATGCCACAAGTGAACTTTTACTGTCATTATGAAGGATGGCCATCTTGAATTGGATGTATAAGTGTTGGATTATTTACCGGTACATTTTGTAAAGTGGACTGACATGTTAATACCTGTTTCTGGCATTAAAGGGCCAGCCTTGAAGGGCCGCCTTAAAGCTCTAGCCTTAAAGGGTCAGCTTAAAGGGCCAGCCTTAGAGGGCCAGCCTTAAAGGGCCAGCCTTAGAGGGCCAGCCTTACAGGGCCATCTTAAAGGGCCAGCTTAAAGGGCTAGCCTTAGAGGGCCAGCCTTAAAGGGCCAGCTTAAAGGGCCAGCCTTAGCGGCCCAGCCTTAGAGGGCCAGCCTTAGAGGGCCAGCTGAAAGGGCCAGCCTTAGAGGGCCAGCCTTAGAGGGCCAGCCTTAGAGGGCCAGCCTTAAGGGGCCATCCTTAGAGGGCCAGCCTTAGAGGGCCAGCCTTAGAGGGCCAGCTTAAAGGGCCAGCTTAAAGGGCCAGCCTTAAAGCTGTAGCCTTAAAGGGCCAGCCTTAGAGGGCCAGCCTTACAGGGCCCGCTTAAAGGGCCAGCCTTACAGGGCCCGCTTAAAGGGCCAGCTTAAAGGGCCAGCTTGAAGGGCCAGCTTAAAGGGCCAGCCTTAGAGGGCCAGCCTTAAAGGGCCAGCCTTACATGGCCGACCTTAGAGGGCCAGCCTTAGAGGGCAAGCCTTAGAGGGCCAGCCTTAGAGGGCCAGCCTTAGAGGGCCAGCTTAAAGGGCCAGCCTTAGAGGGCCAGCCTTAGAGGGCCAGCCTTAGAGGGCCAGCCTTAAGGGGCCATCCTTAAAGGGCCAGCCTTAGAGGGCCAGCTTAAAGGGCCAGCTTAAAGGACCAGCCTTAAAGCTGTAGCCTTAAAGGGCCAGCCTTAGAGGGCCAGCCTTACAGGGCCCGCTTAAAGGGCCAGCCTTACAGGGCCCGCTTAAAGGGCCAGCTTAAAGGGCCAGCTTAAAGGGCCAGCCTTAGAGGGCCAGCCTTTAAGGGCCAGCCTTAAAGGCCAGCCTTAAAGGGCCAGCCTTAGAGGGCCAGCCTTACAGGGCCAGCTTAAAGGGCCAGCTTAAAGGGCCAGCCTTAGAGGGCCAGCCTTAAAGGGCCAGCCTTAGAGGGCCAGCCTTAGAGGGCCAGCCTTAGAGGGCCAGCTTAAAGAGCCAGCCTTAGAGGGCCAGCCTTAGAGGGCCAGCCTTAAGGGGCCATCCGTAAAGGGCCAGCCTTAGAGGGCCAGCCTTAGAGGGCCAGCTTAAAGGGCCAGCTTAAAGGGCCAGCTTAAAGGGCCAGCCTTAGAGGGCCAGCCTTAGAGGGCCAGCTTAAAGGGCCAGCTTAAAGGGCCAGCCTTAGAGGGCCAGCCTTAGAGGGCCAGCCTTAGAGGGCCAGCCTTAAAGGGCCAGCCTTAAAGGGCCAGCCTTAGAGGGCCAGCCTTACAGGGCCAGCTTAAAGGGCCAGCTTAAAGGGCCAGCCTTAGAGGGCCAGCCTTAAAGGGCCAGCCTTAGAGGGCCAGCCTTAGAGGGCCAGCTTAAAGAGCCAGCCTTAGAGGGCCAGCCTTAGAGGGCCAGCCTTAAGGGGCCATCCGTAAAGGGCCAGCCTTAGAGGGCCAGCCTTAGAGGGCCAGCTTAAAGGGCCAGCTTAAAGGGCCAGCCTTAAAGCTGTAGCCTTAAAGGGCCAGCCTTAGAGGGCCAGCCTTACAGGGCCCGCTTAAACGGCCAGCCTTACAGGGCCCGCTTAAAGGGCCAGCTTAAAGGGCCAGCCTTAGAGGGCCAGCCTTAGAGGGCCAGCCTTAAAGGGCCAGCCTTAGAGGGCCAGCCTTAAAGGGCCAGACTTAGAGGGCCAGCCTTACAGGGCCAGCTTAAAGGGCCAGATTAAAGGGCCAGCCTTAAAGGGCCAGCCTTAAAGGGCCATCCTGAAAGGGCCAGCCTTAAAGGGCCAGCCTTAAAGGGCCAGCCTTGAAGGGCCAGCCTTAGAGGGCCAGCCTTAGAGGGCCAGCCTTACAGGGCCAGCTTAAAGGGCCGACCTTAGAGGGCCAGCCTTAAAGGGCCAGCTTAAAGGGCCATCTTAAAGGGCCAGCTTAAAGGGCCAGCCTTAGAGGGCCAGCCTTAGAGGGCCAGCCTTACAGGGCCCGCTTAAAAGGCCAGCCTTAAAGGGCCAGCCTTAAAGGGCCATCCTGAAAGGGCCAGCCTTAGAGGGCCAGCCTTAAAGGGCCAGCTTAAAGGGCCAGCCTTAGAGGGCCAGCCTTTGAGGGCCAGCCTTAGAGGGCAAGCCTTAAGGGGCCAGCTTAAAGGGCCAGCTTAAAGGGCCAGCCTTAGAGGGCCAGCCTTAGAGGGCCAGTCTTAGAGGGCCAGCATTAGAGGGCCAGCCTTAGAGGGCCAGCCTTAGAGGGCCAGCTTTAGAGGGCCAGCCTTAAAGGGCCAGCCTTAAAGGGCCATCCTGAAAGGGCCATCCTGAAAGGGCCAGCCTTAGAGGGCCAGCCTTACATGGCCGACCTTAGAGGGCCAGCCTTAGAGGGCCAGCCTTAGAGGCCTAGCCTTAGAGGGCCAGCCTTAAAGGGCCAGCCTTAGAGGGCCAGCCTTAGAAGGCCAGCCTTAGAAGGCCAGCGAGGGTCAGCCTTAAAGGGTTAGCTTAAAGTGCCAGCCTTAAAGGGCCAGTCTTAGGGGGCCAGCGAGGGTCAGCCTTAAAGGGTTAGCTTAAAGTGCCAGTCTTAGAGGGCCAGCCTTAGAGGGCAGCCTTAAAGGGTCAGCTTAGAGGGCCAGACTTGGAGGGCCAGCTTTAGAGGGCCGGCTTAAAAGGCCAGCCTTAATGCGCCAGCTTTAGAGGGCCAGTGTAACCCATGTCTTCCCACCAGCCTAATCATGAGCAGCCATATGACTTGGTCAGCTGACGGTAGGTCCCCTCCTGATTGGCTGTCTGTGCTGCAAGGAAGCAGTAAAAGGCCAGCAGGTGCAGGTCATCAGTGGCTCCTGCTGTGGTTGGTCAACAAGCTGCATGCTCACAACCCTCTTTGATATCCATACCTACAGAAAACAACTTTGCGGTAAGCCTTTCCATTTCACCGGCCATGTCTGTGGCCGCTACATCTGAATGGATATATTATTTATATATATTATATATTATTATCTGTGTGTATATATATATTTCAACTGCTAAACTCATTGCTCGACAGTAAAGTGGGATGAATGCCACAAGTGAACTTTTACTGTCATTATGAAGGATGGCCATCTTGAATTGGATGTATAAGTGTTGGATTATTTACCGGTACATTTTGTAAAGTGGACTGACATGTTAATACCTGTTTCTGGCATTAAAGGGCCAGCCTTGAAGGGCCGCCTTAAAGCTCTAGCCTTAAAGGGTCAGCTTAAAGGGCCAGCCTTAGAGGGCCAGCCTTAAAGGGCCAGCCTTAGAGGGCCAGCCTTACAGGGCCATCTTAAAGGGCCAGCTTAAAGGGCTAGCCTTAGAGGGCCAGCCTTAAAGGGCCAGCTTAAAGGGCCAGCCTTAGCGGCCCAGCCTTAGAGGGCCAGCCTTAGAGGGCCAGCTGAAAGGGCCAGCCTTAGAGGGCCAGCCTTAGAGGGCCAGCCTTAGAGGGCCAGCCTTAAGGGGCCATCCTTAGAGGGCCAGCCTTAGAGGGCCAGCCTTAGAGGGCCAGCTTAAAGGGCCAGCCTTAAAGCTGTAGCCTTAAAGGGCCAGCCTTAGAGGGCCAGCCTTACAGGGCCCGCTTAAAGGGCCAGCCTTACAGGGCCCGCTTAAAGGACCAGCTTAAAGGGCCAGCTTGAAGGGCCAGCTTAAAGGGCCAGCCTTAGAGGGCCAGCCTTAAAGGGCCAGCCTTACATGGCCGACCTTAGAGGGCCAGCTTTAGAGGGCCAGCCTTAGAGGGCCAGCCTTAGAGGGCCAGCTTAAAGGGCCAGCCTTAGAGGGCCAGCCTTAGAGGGCCAGCCTTAGAGGGCCAGCCTTAAGGGGCCATCCTTAAAGGGCCAGCCTTAGAGGGCCAGCTTAAAGGGCCAGCTTAAAGGACCAGCCTTAAAGCTGTAGCCTTAAAGGGCCAGCCTTAGAGGGCCAGCCTTACAGGGCCCGCCTTAGAGGGCCAGCCTTAAAGGGCCAGCCTTAGAGGGCCAGCCTTAGAGGGCCAGCTTAAAGGGCCAGCTTAAAGGGCCAGCCTTAGAGGGCCAGCCTTAGAGGGCCAGCCTTAGAGGGCCAGCCTTAAAGGGCCAGCCTTAGAGGGCCAGCCTTACAGGGCCAGCTTAAAGGGCCAGCTTAAAGGGCCAGCCTTAGAGGGCCAGCCTTAGAGGGCCAGCTTAAAGAGCCAGCCTTAGAGGGCCAGCCTTAGAGGGCCAGCCTTAAGGGGCCATCCGTAAAGGGCCAGCCTTAGAGGGCCAGCCTTAGAGGGCCAGCTTAAAGGGCCAGCTTAAAGGGCCAGCCTTAAAGCTGTAGCCTTAAAGGGCCAGCCTTAGAGGGCCAGCCTTACAGGGCCCGCTTAAAGGGCCAGCCTTACAGGGCCCGCTTAAAGGGCCAGCTTAAAGGGCCTGCCTTAGAGGGCCAGCCTTAGAGGGCCAGCCTTAAAGGGCCAGCCTTAGAGGGCCAGCCTTAAAGGGCCAGACTTAGAGGGCCAGCCTTACAGGGCCAGCTTAAAGGGCCAGCTTAAAGGGCCAGCCTTAAAGGGCCAGCCATAAAGGGCCATCCTGAAAGGGCCAGCCTTAAAGGGCCAGCCTTAAAGGGCCAGCCTTGAAGGGCCAGCCTTAGAGGGCCAGCCTTAGAGGGCCAGCCTTACAGGGCCAGCTTAAAGGGCCGACCTTAGAGGGCCAGCCTTAAAGGGCCAGCTTAAAGGGCCATCTTAAAGGGCCAGCTTAAAGGGCCAGCCTTAGAAGGCCAGCCTTAGAGGGCCAGCCTTACAGGGCCCGCTTAAAGGGCCAGCCTTAAAGGGCCAGCCTTAAAGGGCCATCCTGAAAGGGCCAGCCTTAGAGGGCCAGCCTTAATGGGCCAGCTTAAAGGGCCAGCCTTAGAGGGCCAGCCTTTGAGGGCCAGCCTTAGAGGGCAAGCCTTAAGGGGCCAGCTTAAAGGGCCAGCTTAAAGGGCCAGCCTTAGAGGGCCAGCCTTAGAGGGCCAGTCTTAGAGGGCCAGCATTAGAGGGCCAGCCTTAGAGGGCCAGCCTTAGAGGGCCAGCTTTAGAGGGCCAGCCTTAAAGGGCCAGCCTTAAAGGGCCATCCTGAAAGGGCCATCCTGAAAGGGCCAGCCTTAGAGGGCCAGCCTTACATGGCCGACCTTAGAGGGCCAGCCTTAGAGGGCCAGCCTTAGAGGGCCAGCCTTAGTGGGCCAGCCTTAGAGGCCCAGCCTTAGAGGGCCAGCCTTAGTGGGCCAGCCTTAGAGGCCCAGCCTTAGAGGGCCAGCCTTAAAGGGCCAGCCTTAGAGGGCCAGCCTTAGAAGGCCAGCCTTAGAAGGCCAGCGAGGGTCAGCCTTAAAGGGTTAGCTTAAAGTGCCAGCCTTAAAGGGCCAGTCTTAGGGGGCCAGCGAGGGTCAGCCTTAAAGGGTTAGCTTAAAGTGCCAGTCTTAGAGGGCCAGCCTTAGAGGGCAGCCTTAAAGGGTCAGCTTAGAGGGCCAGCCTTAGAGGGCCAGCCTTAGAGGGCCAGCTTAAAGGGCCAGCTTAAAGGGCCAGCCTTAAAGGGCCAGCCTTAGAGGGCCAGCCTTACAGGGCCCGCTTAAAGGGCCAGCCTTACAGGGCCCGCTTAAAGGGCCAGCTTAAAGGGCCAGCTTGAAGGGCCAGCTTAAAGGGCCAGCCTTAGAGGGCCAGCCTTAAAGGGCCAGCCTTACATGGCCGACCTTAGAGGGCCAGCCTTAGAGGGCCAGCCTTAGAGGGCCAGCCTTAGAGGGCCAGCCTTAGAGGGCCAGCTTAAAGGGCCAGCCTTAGAGGGCCAGCCTTAGAGGGCCAGCCTTAGAGGGCCAGCCTTAGAGGGCCAGCCTTAAAGGGCCAGCCTTAGAGGGCCAGCTTAAAGGACCAGCCTTAAAGCTGTAGCCTTAAAGGGCCAGCCTTAGAGGGCCAGCCTTACAGGGCCCGCTTAAAGGGCCAGCCTTACAGGGCCCGTTTAAAGGGCCAGCTTAAAGGGCCAGCCTTAGAGGGCCAGCCTTTAAGGGCCAGCCTTAAAGGCCAGCCTTAAAGGGCCAGCCTTAGAGGGCCAGCCTTACAGGGCCAGCTTAAAGGGCCAGCTTAAAGGGCCAGCCTTAGAGGGCCAGCCTTAAAGGGCCAGCCTTAAAGGGCCAGCCTTAGAGGGCCAGCCTTAGAGGGCCAGCTTAAAGAGCCAGCCTTAGAGGGCCAGCCTTAGAGGGCCAGCCTTAGAGGGCCAGCCTTAAGGGGCCAGCCTTAGAGGGCCAGCCTTAGAGGGCCAGCTTAAAGGGCCAGCTTAAAGGGCCAGCCTTAAAGCTGTAGCCTTAAAGGGCCAGCCTTAGAGGGCCAGCCCTACAGGGCCCGCTTAAAGGGCCAGCCTTACAGGGCCCGCTTAAAGGGCCAGCTTAAAGGGCCAGCCTTAGAGGGCCAGCCTTAAAGGGCCAGCCTTAGAGGGCCAGCCTTAAAGGGCCAGACTTAGAGGGCCAGCCTTACAGGGCCAGCTTAAAGGGCCAGCTTAAAGGGCCAGCCTTAAAGGGCCATCCTGAAAGGGCCAGCCTTAAAGGGCCAGCCTTAAAGGGCCAGCCTTAAAGGGCCAGCCTTGAAGGGCCAGCCTTGAAGGGCCAGCCTTAGAGGGCCAGCCTTACAGGGCCAGCTTAAAGGGCCGACCTTAGAGGGCCAGCCTTAAAGGGCCAGCTTAAAGGGCCAGCTTAAAGGGCCAGCCTTAGAGGGCCAGCCTTAGAGGGCCAGCCTTACAGGGCCCGCTTAAAGGGCCAGCCTTAAAGGGCCAGCCTTAAAGGGCCATCCTGAAAGGGCCAGCCTTAGAGGGCCAGCCTTAAAGGGCCAGCTTAAAGGGCCAGCCTTAGAGGGCCAGCCTTAGAGGGCCAGCCTTTGAGGGCCAGCCTTAGAGGGCAAGCCTTAAGGGGCCAGCTTAAAGGGCCAGCTTAAAGGGCCAGCCTTAGAGGGCCAGCCTTAGAGGGCCAGTCTTAGAGGGCCAGCATTAGAGGGCCAGCCTTAGAGGGCCAGCCTTAGAGGGCCAGCTTTAGAGGGCCAGCCTTAAAGGGCCAGCCTTAAAGGGCCATCCTGAAAGGGCCATCCTGAAAGGGCCAGCCTTAGAGGGCCAGCCTTACATGGCCGACCTTAGAGGGCCAGCCTTAGAGGGCCAGCCTTAGAGGCCCAGCCTTAGAGGCCCAGCCTTAAAGGGCCAGCCTTAGAGGGCCAGCCTTAGAAGGCCAGCCTTAGAAGGCCAGCGAGGGTCAGCCTTAAAGGGTTAGCTTAAAGTGCCAGCCTTAAAGGGCCAGTCTTAGAGGGCCAGCGAGGGTCAGCCTTAAAGGGTTAGCTTAAAGTGCCAGCCTTAAAGGGCCAGTCTTAGAGGGCCAGCCTTAGAGGGCAGCCTTAAAGGGTCAGCTTAGAGGGCCAGCCTTGGAGGGCCAGCTTTAGAGGGCCGGCTTAAAAGGCCAGCCTTAATGCGCCAGCTTTAGAGGGCCAGTGTAACCCATGTCTTCCCACCAGCCTAATCATGAGCAGCCATATGACTTGGTCAGCTGACGGTAGGTCCCCTCCTGATTGGCTGTCTGTGCTGCAAGGAAGCAGTAAAAGGCCAGCAGGTGCAGGTCATCAGTGGCTCCTGCTGTGGTTGGTCAACAAGCTGCATGCTCACAACCCTCTTTGATATCCATACCTACAGAAAACAACTTTGCGGTAAGCCTTTCCATTTCACCGGCCATGTCTGTGGCCGCTACATCTGAATGGATATATTATGTATATATATTATATATTATTATCTGTGTGTATATATATATTTCAACTGCTAAACTCATTGCTCGACAGTAAAGTGGGATGAATGCCACAAGTGAACTTTTACTGTCATTATGAAGGATGGCCATCTTGAATTGGATGTATAAGTGTTGGATTATTTACCGGTACATTTTGTAAAGTGGACTGACATGTTAATACCTGTTTCTGGCATTAAAGGGCCAGCCTTGAAGGGCCGCCTTAAAGCTCTAGCCTTAAAGGGTCAGCTTAAAGGGCCAGCCTTAGAGGGCCAGCCTTAGAGGGCCAGCTTAAAGGGCCAGCTTAAAGGGCCAGCCTTAAAGCTGTAGCCTTAAAGGGCCAGCCTTAGAGGGCCAGCCTTACAGGGCCCGCTTAAAGGGCCAGCCTTACAGGGCCCGCTTAAAGGGCCAGCTTAAAGGGCCAGCCTTAGAGGGCCAGCCTTAAAGGGCCAGCCTTAGAGGGCCAGCCTTAAAGGGCCAGACTTAGAGGGCCAGCCTTACAGGGCCAGCTTAAAGGGCCAGCTTAAAGGGCCAGCCTTAAAGGGCCATCCTGAAAGGGCCAGCCTTAAAGGGCCAGCCTTAAAGGGCCAGCCTTAAAGGGCCAGCCTTGAAGGGCCAGCCTTAGAGGGCCAGCCTTACAGGGCCAGCTTAAAGGGCCGACCTTAGAGGGCCAGCCTTAAAGGGCCAGCTTAAAGGGCCAGCTTAAAGGGCCAGCCTTAGAGGGCCAGCCTTACAGGGCCCGCTTAAAGGGCCCGCTTAAAGGGCCAGCCTTAAAGGGCCATCCTGAAAGGGCCAGCCTTAGAGGGCCAGCCTAGTGTTGGATTATTTACCGGTACATTTTGTAAAGTGGACTGACATGTTAATACCTGTTTCTGGCATTAAAGGGCCAGCCTTGAAGGGCCGCCTTAAAGCTCTAGCCTTAAAGGGTCAGCTTAAAGGGCCAGCCTTAGAGGGCCAGCCTTAAAGGGCCAGCCTTAGAGGGCCAGCCTTACAGGGCCATCTTAAAGGGCCAGCTTAAAGGGCTAGCCTTAGAGGGCCAGCCTTAAAGGGCCAGCTTAAAGGGCCAGCCTTAGCGGCCCAGCCTTAGAGGGCCAGCCTTAGAGGGCCAGCTGAAAGGGCCAGCCTTAGAGGGCCAGCCTTAGAGGGCCAGCCTTAGAGGGCCAGCCTTACGGGGCCATCCTTAGAGGGCCAGCCTTAGAGGGCCAGCCTTAGAGGGCCAGCTTAAAGGGCCAGCTTAAAGGGCCAGCCTTAAAGCTGTAGCCTTAAAGGGCCAGCCTTAGAGGGCCAGCCTTACAGGGCCCGCTTAAAGGGCCAGCTTAAAGGGCCAGCTTGAAGGGCCAGCTTAAAGGGCCAGCCTTAGAGGGCCAGCCTTAAAGGGCCAGCCTTACATGGCCGACCTTAGAGGGCCAGCCTTAGAGGGCCAGCCTTAGAGGGCCAGCCTTAGAGGGCCAGCCTTAGAGGGCCAGCTTAAAGGGCCAGCCTTAGAGGGCCAGCCTTAGAGGGCCAGCCTTAGAGGGCCAGCCTTAGAGGGCCAGCCTTAAGGGGCCATCCTTAAAGGGCCAGCCTTAGAGGGCCAGCTTAAAGGGCCAGCTTAAAGGACCAGCCTTAAAGCTGTAGCCTTAAAGGGCCAGCCTTAGAGGGCCAGCCTTACAGGGCCCGCTTAAAGGGCCAGCCTTACAGGGCCCGCTTAAAGGGCCAGCTTAAAGGGCCAGCCTTAGAGGGCCAGCCTTTAAGGGACAGCCTTAAAGGCCAGCCTTAAAGGGCCAGCCTTAGAGGGCCAGCCTTACAGGGCCAGCTTAAAGGGCCAGCTTAAAGGGCCAGCCTTAGAGGGCCAGCCTTAAAGGGCCAGCCTTAAAGGGCCAGCCTTAAAGGGCCAGCCTTAGAGGGCCAGCCTTAGAGGGCCAGCCTTAGTGGGCCAGCTTAAAGAGCCAGCCTTAGAGGGCCAGCCTTAGAGGGCCAGCCTTAGAGGGCCAGCCTTAAGGGGCCATCCGTAAAGGGCCAGCCTTAGAGGGCCAGCCTTAGAGGGCCAGCTTAAAGGGCCAGCTTAAAGGGCCAGCCTTAAAGCTGTAGCCTTAAAGGGCCAGCCTTAGAGGGCCAGCCTTACAGGGCCCGCTTAAAGGGCCAGCCTTACAGGGCCCGCTTAAAGGGCCAGCTTAAAGGGCCAGCCTTAGAGGGCCAGCCTTAGAGGGCCAGCCTTAAAGGGCCAGACTTAGAGGGCCAGCCTTACAGGGCCAGCTTAAAGGGCCAGCTTAAAGGGCCAGCCTTAAAGGGCCATCCTGAAAGGGCCAGCCTTAAAGGGCCAGCCTTAAAGGGCCAGCCTTAAAGGGCCAGCCTTGAAGGGCCAGCCTTAGAGGGCCAGCCTTACAGGGCCAGCTTAAAGGGCCGACCTTAGAGGGCCAGCCTTAAAGGGCCAGCTTAAAGGGCCAGCTTAAAGGGCCAGCCTTAGAGGGCCAGCCTTAAAGGGCCAGCCTTAAAGGGCCATCCTGAAAGGGCCAGCCTTAGAGGGCCAGCCTTAAAGGGCCAGCTTAAAGGGCCAGCCTTAGAGGGCCAGCCTTAGAGGGCCAGCCTTTGAGGGCCAGCCTTAGAGGGCAAGCCTTAAGGGGCCAGCTTAAAGGGCCATCTTAAAGGGCCAGCCTTAGAGGGCCAGCCTTAGAGGGCCAGTCTTAGAGGGCAAGCATTAGAGGGCCAGCCTTAGAGGGCCAGCCTTAGAGGGCCAGCTTTAGAGGGCCAGCCTTAAAGGGCCAGCCTTAAAGGGCCATCCTGAAAGGGCCATCCTGAAAGGGCCAGCCTTAGAGGGCCAGCCTTACATGGCCGACCTTAGAGGGCCAGCCTTAGAGGGCCAGCCTTAGAGGGCCAGCCTTAGAGGCCCAGCCTTAGAGGCCCAGCCTTAAAGGGCCAGCCTTAGAGGGCCAGCCTTAGAAGGCCAGCCTTAGAAGGCCAGCGAGGGTCAGCCTTAAAGGGTTAGCTTAAAGTGCCAGCCTTAAAGGGCCAGTCTTAGAGGGCCAGCGAGGGTCAGCCTTAAAGGGTTAGCTTAAAGTGCCAGCCTTAAAGGGCCAGTCTTAGAGGGCCAGCCTTAGAGGGCAGCCTTAAAGGGTCAGCTTAGAGGGCCAGCCTTGGAGGGCCAGCTTTAGAGGGCCGGCTTAAAAGGCCAGCCTTAATGCGCCAGCTTTAGAGGGCCAGTGTAACCCATGTCTTCCCACCAGCCTAATCATGAGCAGCCATATGACTTGGTCAGCTGACGGTAGGTCCCCTCCTGATTGGCTGTCTGTGCTGCAAGGAAGCAGTAAAAGGCCAGCAGGTGCAGGTCATCAGTGGCTCCTGCTGTGGTTGGTCAACAAGCTGCATGCTCACAACCCTCTTTGATATCCATACCTACAGAAAACAACTTTGCGGTAAGCCTTTCCATTTCACCGGCCATGTCTGTGGCCGCTACATCTGAATGGATATATTATGTATATATATTATATATTATTATCTGTGTGTATATATATATTTCAACTGCTAAATTCATTGCTCGACAGTAAAGTGGGATGAATGCCACAAGTGAACTTTTACTGTCATTATGAAGGATGGCCATCTTGAATTGGATGTATAAGTGTTGGATTATTTACCGGTACATTTTGTAAAGTGGACTGACATGTTAATACCTGTTTCTGGCATTAAAGGGCCAGCCTTGAAGGGCCGCCTTAAAGCTCTAGCCTTAAAGGGTCAGCTTAAAGGGCCAGCATTAGAGGGCCAGCCTTAAAGGGCCAGCCTTAGAGGGCCAGCCTTACAGGGCCATCTTAAAGGGCCAGCTTAAAGGGCTAGCCTTAGAGGGCCAGCCTTAAAGGGCCAGCTTAAAGGGCCAGCCTTAGCGGCCCAGCCTTAGAGGGCCAGCCTTAGAGGGCCAGCTGAAAGGGCCAGCCTTAGAGGGCCAGCCTTAGAGGGCCAGCCTTAGAGGGCCAGCCTTACGGGGCCATCCTTAGAGGGCCAGCCTTAGAGGGCCAGCCTTAGAGGGCCAGCTTAAAGGGCCAGCTTAAAGGGCCAGCTTAAAGGGCCAGCCTTAAAGCTGTAGCCTTAAAGGGCCAGCCTTAGAGGGCCAGCCTTACAGGGCCCGCTTAAAGGGCCAGCCTTACAGGGCCCGCTTAAAGGGCCAGCTTAAAGGGCCAGCTTGAAGGGCCAGCTTAAAGGGCCAGCTTAAAGGGCCAGCCTTAGAGGGCCAGCCTTAAAGGGCCAGACTTACATGGCCGACCTTAGAGGGCCAGCCTTAGAGGGCCAGCCTTAGAGGGCCAGCCTTAGAGGGCCAGCCTTAGAGGGCCAGCCTTAGAGGGCCAGCCTTAGAGGGCCAGCCTTAGAGGGCCAGCCTTAGAGGGCCAGCCTTAAGGGGCCATCCTTAAAGGGCCAGCCTTAGAGGGCCAACTTAAAGGGCCAGCTTAAAGGACCAGCCTTAAAGCTGTAGCCTTAAAGGGCCAGCCTTAGAGGGCCAGCCTTACAGGGCCCGCTTAAAGGGCCAGCCTTACAGGGCCCGCTTAAAGGGCCAGCTTAAAGGGCCAGCCTTAGAGGGCCAGCCTTTAAGGGCCAGCCTTAAAGGCCAGCCTTAAAGGGCCAGCCTTAGAGGGCCAGCCTTACAGGGCCAGCTTAAAGGGCCAGCTTAAAGGGCCAGCCTTAGAGGGCCAGCCTTAAAGGGCCAGCCTTAAAGGGCCAGCCTTAGAGGGCCAGCCTTAGAGGGCCAGCCTTAGAGGGCCAGCTTAAAGAGCCAGCCTTAGAGGGCCAGCCTTAGAGGGCCAGCCTTAAGGGGCCATCCGTAAAGGGCCAGCCATAGAGGGCCAGCCTTAGAGGGCCAGCTTAAAGGGCCAGCTTAAAGGGCCAGCCTTAAAGCTGTAGCCTTAAAGGGCCAGCCTTAGAGGGCCAGCCTTACAGGGCCCGCTTAAAGGGCCAGCCTTACAGGGCCCGCTTAAAGGGCCAGCTTAAAGGGCCAGCCTTAGAGGGCCAGCCTTAAAGGGCCAGCCTTAGAGGGCCAGCCTTAAAGGGCCAGACTTAGAGGGCCAGCCTTACAGGGCCAGCTTAAAGGGCCAGCTTAAAGGGCCAGCCTTAATGGGCCATCCTGAAAGGGCCAGCCTTAAAGGGCCAGCCTTAAAGGGCCAGCCTTAAAGGGCCAGCCTTGAAGGGCCAGCCTTGAAGGGCCAGCCTTAGAGGGCCAGCCTTACAGGGCCAGCTTAAAGGGCCGACCTTAGAGGGCCAGCCTTAAAGGGCCAGCTTAAAGGGCCAGCTTAAAGGGCCAGCCTTAGAGGGCCAGCCTTACAGGGCCCGCTTAAAGGGCCAGCCTTAAAGGGCCAGCCTTAGAGGGCCAGCCTTAAAGGGCCAGCTTAAAGGGCCAGCCTTAGAGGGCCAGCCTTAGAGGGCCAGCCTTAGAGGGCCAGCCTTTGAGGGCCAGCCTTAGAGGGCAAGCCTTAAGGGGCCAGCTTAAAGGGCCAGCTTAAAGGGCCAGCCTTAGAGGGCCAGCCTTAGAGGGCCAGTCTTAGAGGGCCAGCATTAGAGGGCCAGCCTTAGAGGGCCAGCCTTAGAGGGCCGGCTTAAAAGGCCAGCCTTAATGCGCCAGCTTTAGAGGGCCAGTGTAACCCATGTCTTCCCACCAGCCTAATCATGAGCAGCCATATGACTTGGTCAGCTGACGGTAGGTCCCCTCCTGATTGGCTGTCTGTGCTGCAAGGAAGCAGTAAAAGGCCAGCAGGTGCAGGTCATCAGTGGCTCCTGCTGTGGTTGGTCAACAAGCTGCATGCTCACAACCCTCTTTGATATCCATACCTACAGAAAACAACTTTGCGGTAAGCCTTTCCATTTCACCGGCCATGTCTGTGGCCGCTACATCTGAATGGATATATTATGTATATATATTATATATTATTATCTGTGTGTATATATATATTTCAACTGCTAAATTCATTGCTCGACAGTAAAGTGGGATGAATGCCACAAGTGAACTTTTACTGTCATTATGAAGGATGGCCATCTTGAATTGGATGTATAAGTGTTGGATTATTTACCGGTACATTTTGTAAAGTGGACTGACATGTTAATACCTGTTTCTGGCATTAAAGGGCCAGCCTTGAAGGGCCGCCTTAAAGCTCTAGCCTTAAAGGGTCAGCTTAAAGGGCCAGCCTTAGAGGGCCAGCCTTAAAGGGCCAGCCTTAGAGGGCCAGCCTTACAGGGCCATCTTAAAGGGCCAGCTTAAAGGGCTAGCCTTAGAGGGCCAGCCTTAAAGGGCCAGCTTAAAGGGCCAGCCTTAGCGGCCCAGCCTTAGAGGGCCAGCCTTAGAGGGCCAGCTGAAAGGGCCAGCCTTAGAGGGCCAGCCTTAGAGGGCCAGCCTTAGAGGGCCAGCCTTACGGGGCCATCCTTAGAGGGCCAGCCTTAGAGGGCCAGCCTTAGAGGGCCAGCTTAAAGGGCCAGCTTAAAGGGCCAGCCTTAAAGCTGTAGCCTTAAAGGGCCAGCCTTAGAGGGCCAGCCTTACAGGGCCCGCTTAAAGGGCCAGCCTTACAGGGCCCGCTTAAAGGGCCAGCTTAAAGGGCCAGCTTGAAGGGCCAGCTTAAAGGGCCAGCCTTAGAGGGCCAGCCTTAAAGGGCCAGACTTACATGGCCGACCTTAGAGGGCCAGCCTTAGAGGGCCAGCCTTAGAGGGCCAGCCTTAGAGGGCCAGCTTAAAGGGCCAGCCTTAGAGGGCCAGCCTTAGAGGGCCAGCCTTAGAGGGCCAGCCTTAAGGGGCCATCCTTAAAGGGCCAGCCTTAGAGGGCCAGC